>NC_133648.1:91738553-92050989 GCF_009905375.1 Apium graveolens
AAATGATTTACAATAGTGATTTCAAAAGATTTTACATGACATAAGAAATCACTAATGTAGAAAGAAGTTTGATTTTGTTTTTCAATATGAATGAGTTTTTGATAAAACATTGATCACTTAGGGTAAAGTCTAAGTAATTCTCATTCATGTCAAAAGCTTACAAATATCTGCAACATAATGTTAACAAGATATCATTGACCGATACTTGTCAAGTACTTTAGATACTAATTGTTATGTTGCATAATCAATATATCACTGCACATATAAAACAATATGATTGTGCTTAATGATAAGAGAGTTAAAAATATGACGACTCTACTAGTTCATATTAAACAATAACTTCAGTTAGAGTGCCATACCATGTTCTTGACGATTGCTTGAGTAGTACACTAGTTCATACCAACCTGAAGTGAGATTGTGAAGAAGAGATTGCATAGTCTAATAGATCTGCAGCTGCAAAGTCCATGAACTGTGGTGCTCTAACTTCCTCTTTTAACTCACCAACCAGGAGTACACTTGTACACATCTTACTAGAGTACAATTCCAAGTGTAATGTGCAGCAGGTGCTTGATATGTCGTAATATTCCCAAGTCTCGTCACTGGTGCTATATATTGGATACTGCTTCCTGATAATAACCTAGCACAATATACAAAATTACAATGATAACATTCCCAGCTTGCAAACAGCCATATCCCTCAGATAAACCTTTGTTGTTATCTCCAAAGGTAATCAGGGGGCCAGCTTTCTCAATCCTCATTTGATAGCAGGGCTCTATCTCCGGTCATATGTCTTGATGATCCACTGTCAAGAATCCACACTACCGGTTACACCTGTATACTGCCCTGCACTTCAAATGGATTAGACCTTCTTCGGAACCCAAACTTGGTTGGGCCCGGCATACTTGTAGAATTGTCCTTTGTCATGCAAAACAACATTTTTAATTTTAACGATCTCAACATTCTCAATGACTGAACATTTGACCTTGTAAACAGCCTTAACAAATTTCTGTTTAAGCTTAGGCACAAATGTCTCCTTTCTAGCCTTAGAAGGACTAGCAGTCTTAGACCTGTCATGCTTCTTGTTATTCACATGCTGACGAGGAGTAGTCTTATCATTAGAAATATGCTTACCATTAAAATAAGCATACATCATATTAAAAGCACAAGACATACAATTAGAAACACCACATGCTTTATGAGAGTGATTAATAGTAGGCAATTTATGCATGGCAGACATGGCATTTTTGTTATCCAACTCATGTGTGTCTGAGTTAGTCTCAGTTGCTTTCACAACTTTGACTGGAACTTTCGACACACTTGACTTGGAAACAACCTTCTCATTAGCAAGATCTTCAGCACGTATTTCTTCTTGAATAACAGAAGAGGTCGCATCAAATGGTTCAGCAATTGATGGTTTATAGAGGGGTTCATCAACACCCTTAAGCACATGTGGTACTTCCCTCCCTTTAGCACATACACGAGGAGGGGAGTTTATGCCTAATTCTCCAATAGCAACATTGTAATCATAACCTATTCCAGATGTTTGATTAACCGATTGCTTACTGTAGAACTCTTTAGCCTTCAAACAAGAATTGAAGTAGGCTCTAACCTTAGTCTCAAGACCGGTGATCTTGTCTTTGAGAATAGTTTCGAGTTTTCTATAACAGTCAACTATATTCTCTAGAAAAGATACTTGTTCTTTTAATTTGTCTTGATTAATGTGCAGAAGTCTTATTCATTGACCTCTTTCTCAAGGTCTGTGATCTGTAAACTTAACAGTTCATTATCACGACGTGCACAATCTAAGTTACCTCTTAGATGATAAACCATTTCAGCATCAGAAAGTTTTACCTCTATTCTTGACGATGAAGCTTTTCCATCAATAGCCATAAGAGCAAGATTTCCTTCATCTTCATCTTCACTGTCAGTATCATCCCAGCTTCTTCCCTTTGCCAGATAAGCCCTTTCAGAGTTCTTTCTTACTTGTTTTGGCTTTCTACATTCTGTGGCAAAGTGTCCCGACTCATTGCAGTTATAGCATCTGATGGTGCTCCGATCAACCATCCCTGTTTTATATCCACCACTGTTGGTGTTAGAGGATGAAGATCCACCTTTCTGGAATTTGTTGTAGTTGGACTTGTACTTAAGCTTGGGATTCCTCTTGAATCTGACATGGGAGAATCTCTTGACAATTTGGGCCATTGACTCGTCTTCCAACTGCTCCAGCTCTTCCAAGGAATAAAAATCATCACTTGATTGATTTGTAGTAGGAGGATCATATTCTGCTACTAACATATTTTCCTCAGCCTTGGAACACTGTACCATTCTTTCCAATTGTTGAGATTGCTGTTGTTGTTGACCTTCAGCTACAAGTGCATTAGATGTGCTGACCATTCTATCCTTCCCGTAGACTTCCTTCTGTTGAATCTGCTCCAACTCATAAGTTTTTAACACTCCATAGAGCCTGTCCAAAGAAATCTCACTCAGATCTCTAGCTTCTCTAATGGCAGTGATTCTATGTTCAAGATGAGCTGGCAGTGTTAAAAGGAACTTTTTGTTGACCTCCCTGATTGAATAATACTTTCCATTGATGTTCAGGTTGTTGATCAACGCATTGTACCTCTCAAACACTTCAGTAATTCCTTCTCCTGGATTTGATTTAAAATATTCATACTCAGAGGTTAGGATCTCCAACTTGTTCTCCCTAACTACCTCTGTGCCTTCATTAATTACCTCAATAGTTTCCCACATGTGTTTAGAATTTTTACAGTTCATCACATGTCTGTTCATCAAGGGATCAAGGGAATCAATTAATATTAATTGAAGGCTGGCATCCAAGGAGGCTTCTTCCTTCTCAGCAGGAGTAAAATCTTCGGGCTCTTTTGGATAGGTTCTAGCTTTAGTAGTCACCACACCATCTATTATTACCTCCGGTTCAATAACCATCGGAGTTTTTATACCCTTCTTTAACAAGTTTGAATATTTGGGATTTGCAACTTGTAAAAATAATAGCATCTTCTTCTTCCACATGATATAATTCTCTTTATCAAATTGTGGAATTTTAACGGTTCCAACTTTATGTGAAGTCATTATGAATTTTTGAATAAATAAAAATTCAAGGAGTTGAAAAATCACAAAAGTCTAGGATCTTGATTTGTTCGTTAATCAGAAGGCTCTGATACCAATTGTTAGGTCCCAATGTGTTTGTAGAAGGGGGGTTGAATACAAACAGTACCGAATAATCGAATTAAATGCGGAATAAAAAATGTGAAACAAAATTCAAGTTAAATAAGAATATTATTAAACTTGAAAGGTGTTACAACAACTGTATCGATTACAAGGAATTAATCTCAAATTAATTATCACAAATTTAGAATAAATTCGACATGAACTTTTTCTATTTTTGTAATAATTAGAATCAAATGCTAAACGCGATTTGAGATTAAGTTCCAGGGATTTTAATCTGCTAGATTGTTACACAAGAGCAAGATAAAGATTTCTAGTGGATTGGATTTAACTTTACAATCTAGAAATTTAATCTTGAAGTATGCAGATGAAAAGATGAAATATTTCTTCTTATTTTTCTTTTCTGCTTTTTTCTTGACTTCTGTGTTCTGTATATTATTGTTGAATGGTTGCTTCTGTTTTTTTTATCAATCAACAGAATGGAATGAACTGGAATGACAATCCCATAGCTGGTAGGACTTTCGGTGAGACTATCCTTTGAACTAGCAAGACAATCTCAACAGCTAGCAAGACTTTCGGTATGACAATCAAATGAACTAGCAAGACTATCAGAATGAACTAGCAAGACAATCCTCCTCCCAGTGTAACTTTCGGTGAGACTATTGAAAATGGCCTGGCATGACAATCGGTATGACAATCCTGAATGTCATGCTAGTTCATTTTCAATTTTCTTGCTGATTTAATGCAGATTTTAATCTAATTAAAATTCTGAAAAACCTTAATATTAATTCAGAATTAATTAATCAATTAATTCAATTAATCAATAAATTAATCTTTGCAGATATAATTTATTTTCTTAATTAAATTATATGACTTAATTAATTAATAGAGAATTAAAACTAATCTTAAGCAGCAACCATTCTTCTGAAAATCTTATGATAATCACAGTCAATTATGAATCAATTCCACCACTTCAACGTTGACACTCGATGTACTGTCTGGTTCATGAGTGACTAACTTCCGTGACGTTTCTTCATGTCTTGACTTTGACACTTTGATTTTCTTCAGATTAAATCCTTGTAATTAATTGATACCCTGACGAGATCTCTGTCACTTGATTAAATCCACGATCTTGATTTATATCACTGAGGCATGATCAACTTCTTGAACTTCTTCCAGTGAATTAACTCCTCAAGTCTGTAGATGAACCTTGTTTCTGAATCCTTTGACAGATATTACTTTGCGAGATCTCTCTGACGGTAGATCCACTATTTACTTATTACATTCTTATTTGAGTTGAGTTGAATCCTCGAATATACAAATAGGCCTATGACATATGACTTACAGAATGGCAAAAGGAAGGAAACACCGGAGAAGCGAGGCCCCGTGACACAACGCGTGTGCCCCCTGCATTACAAAGGGATGATAGGGTGCGGCACCGCGAGCACGAGCGTGCCCCTCCGCGAGGAAGGCCCGGGAATTACTATCGGAGATATCAGAGGAATGGATGAGGAAGGATGGGATATCAATACGGAAGAGCACCCTACAATGGTAGGAGAGATGGAGCACCCTACGTTGAAGAAGCCCCTGCCGTTATTCCCGTAGCTTCCCACGGTGCTACAGGTAATGGGTCCAAGGCGCGTCCTCATGACCAGGACGGCGGGCGAATTCAAGTAAGAATATAAAACAATGATGAAATTCCGTGACACGGTCAAGAGAAACCTCGCGCACGGGAGAATATTCAAAACCAAGATGGTAACCTGCCACAGTCGCAGCCTCAGGGCGAGGGGCGGCGAGATCCACCGCCACACCCGGGGGTAATCAAGGGGAATTACAGCAAGTCGCAGAGCAACCCCAACAGCCTAATGTTCAAACCATTCCTGGGGTAGGGACGTTTAATGTGAACAATCTCAAGAGGTTGCTCAACCACCTTGAGGGGGGGAGAGTAACAGCGACTGCGCAAGCTCCTTCTCCTTTTGCTGCTGTTGTGAGGGAGGCGCAATTGCCCGCATGATACAAGAACACAATCAATGACTTGCATTTTCATGGGAACTCTGATCCTGTGGAATTCCTGGGGTGTTTTAACATTGAAATGGATGTATATCAAGTACCCAATTTAGCTCGATGCCGTCTCCTGGCGGCCACTTTTAGGGAAGGCGCTCAGCAGTGGTTCCAAAAACTGGGTCCAGGTGTGATCACATCCTGGGAACAGATGAAAACTTTGTTTTTGACACAATTTCAAGCTGCAGTGAAGTACACACCACTCGTTACCACCCTAGCTAATATGAAGCAGAAGGAAGGAGAAAGTTTAACCTCATACTTCAAAAGGTTCAACGCAGAATCCACTTTGGTGAGGGGTGCAACTGATGAGACACTAAAAATACTTCTTATAGCTGGATTGCGTGTGGGAACGAATTTCCGGAAGCACCTGCAAGGGAAAGACCCTGTGTCACTAGCTGATGTGCTTGCGCAGGCGGAATCATTCAAAGCAATTGAACAGTCGCTTACAGAAATAAAAAAGAATGACAACACACATAACCCCAAGGGGCGATCCAAGAGAAGGGATAGATCCTTGAGCCCAGATTATCGGCGGAATGCCAGAAGCCCCAATAGAGTGAACACCGTGAACACGCGGAGAGAATGGAGCCCGCCATCGAACTACCAGAGGAGGGTCAGCAATTATACGCAGCTGGCGGCATCCATTGATCATATCTTTGAGGTAAATAAGGATAGAGGAATCTTCAAGAAGCCCGACCGTCTAACTTCATGGCAGAGCAGAGACAAAAAAAAAAGTATTGTGACTACCACGAGTCTACCAGTCATGACACCCATGAGTGTCGTCACCTGAGAGATGAAATTGAGGAATTGATCAAGGCTGGATACCTGGGAGAATGGATTGACAAGGTGAAGCGACGTAGGGGAATAGATGACAAGGGTAAGGATGAAAGACAGCCCCCGCGGGCGGAAGATGTTGAAAAAATAGCAGAAGTTAAGTTTCAGAGGGCTGGCAGTATCAGGGCAATTTTTAGAGGACACCCTTTTGTTGGTGATAGCAATCGAGCACTGGAAAGAAACGTGAGAGAAGCGCGACATCCACCGCTCAACAATATTCACAGCTTAGAAGACAGACCTCCGAAGGTCTTTAAGGGAGAGTCCGTTGATATTACATTCAAGGAAAAAGAATCAAGGTGGGTGCATCATCCCCACAACGACGCGCTGGTGATTACCATGCTTATTGGGGCAATGAACGTACATCGAGTCTTCTTGGACAATGGGAGTTCTACGAATATCTTGTACTACAGCACTTACAAAAAGCTGGGTTTCCCGGATAGCGACATGTATTTTGAAGATGCGCACATCTATGGCTTTACTGGGGAAGCAGTGAGAGTTATGGGTTCAATCAGGCTTCCCGTCACGCTCGGGGAAGGAGCTTTGTCAGTCACTCAAATGATAGACTTCAAAGTGCTGGATCAGGATTCCACGCACAATGTGTTGGTTGGCAGACCTTGGTTGCGAGCGTTCAGGGTGATAACCTCGATACATCACTTGATGATAAAGTTCCCAACACCAAACGGAGTGGGCAGTCTGAGAGGGTCGCAGTATGAGTCACGCAACTGCTATCATAAGGCTGTTAAAGAATTCCGCAGGAGAAGGTACGAACGAAAGGGTCTCTCATTTGAGGATGTAAAAGATATTCATACAAAACCAAGCGGAGAGGTTCATGCCCACTATTTTGTAGAAGGCCCCGGAGAGGAAGAAACCTATGACTCTGGGAACTCTGTTTGGACGCTGGGGAATGTTTCGAAGATCCGTAGCATGGAAGAAGTGGTGGTGAACCATGCAAAGGAGATCATACTGAAGGAGGTTAACGGGGAAAAATTGGAAGGAAGAAGTGAGATTTTGCAAGGTCTCGGGAATAACTTCAAGGTGGATGCTCCTCAAAAGAAGGACGCGCCCTTGAAGAATGAAAATGGAATTGAGGTTGATGCTCCTCCAAATGAGGACGCGCCCCCTTTATCCGCGTTGCACAAAACTATGCCCTGTTTTGAGGTGGATGCTCCCGCTTATTGGGACGCGCCCTCAAATGCAAAAGTGGAAGTCAAGGATCCCCGAGACTTTAATTTCGATTTGGATCCCAGGATGCCCATGCCCGCAGAAAAGACGGGGCCGGCCGAAGACACAATATCTATTTCGGTTGACAAAGATGACTCGAACAAGGTTTTAAAGGTGGGATCCCAGTTAGATGATGAAATGAGGGAAAGTCTTACCCGCTTCTTAATTGCAAATCTTGATGTCTTCGCATGGAGTCATTCAGACATGGTAGGGATCGACCCAGGAGTAATGTGTCACAGGTTGAATATCTTCCCGAATTGTACTGGCATACGGCAAAAACGCCGCCCGGTGAGTGAGGAAAGGGTAATAGCATTAAAAGAAGAAGTAGACCGGTTGTTGGAGGTGGGACTAATCAAAGAATCGTTCTACCCCGAATGGCTTGCAAATCCAGTGCTTGTGAAAAAGCCGAACGAGAAGTGGAGGACATGTGTGGATTTCACAGATCTCAATAAGGCTTGTCCAAAGGATAACTTCCCGCTCCCAAGAATTGATCAGTTGGTTGACGCGACAGCGGGGCATGCATTGCTGAGTTTTATGGATGCATACTCCGGTTACAATCAAATTCCGATGTATGGCCCTGATCAAGAGCATACATCCTTCATTAGTGACAGGGGGTTATACTGTTACATAGGAATGCCGTTTGGCTTGATTAACGCTGGCACAACCTACCAGCGGTTAGTAAACATGATGTTCAAGAACCAAATCGGGAGAACCATGGAAGTGTATGTGGACGATATGCTGGTAAAGTCTAAGGTGGCAAATGACCACATCAAGCACCTGATGGAAATGTTCGACATCCTAAGGAGGTTTCGCATGAAATTAAACCCACAAAAGTGTGTATTTGGCGTGGAGTCGGGCAAGTTTCTCGGATTCATCGTCAACCATAGGGGAATTGAGGCCAACCCCCCAAAGATCAAGGAATTATTGGATATGAAGTCACCCACTAATGTGAAACAGGTGCAGAGTTTGACTGGAAGAATCGCCGTGTTAAATCGATTTGTTTCCAAGTCGTCGGATAGATGCAAGGAATTTTTCAAGGCAATTAAGTTAGCGGGGAAAGACTTTGTATGGATGTCAGAATGCGAAGAGGCTTTCAAAAGAATCAAGGAGCAACTGGGAAACCCTCTCATGCTGTCAAAACCGTTGGATGGAGAATCTCTAATATTGTACCTCGCAGTGTCTGAATATTCGATCATCGCAGTTCTGGTAAGAGAGGAAAGATGGGAAGCAATCACCAGTGTACTACGTGAGCAAGCGGTTGCACGACGCTGAAACTCACTACACAAGCATGGAGAAATTGGTTTACACCCTGATTCTTGCATCAAGAAAATTGCGGCCGTATTTCCAAGCACATAGAATTGAAGTCCGTACGGCATACCCGCTACGGCAGGTCCTTCATAAACCAGAGTCGTCAGGAAGAATGCTAAAGTGGCCTGTGGAGTTGGGACAGTTTGATTTGGAATATGTGCCCCGCACAGCGATTAAAGGGCAAGCCTTAGTTGATTTCTTGTTGGAATTTGATTCTGAAGTTGATGAAAAAGCTTTAGTGACACTGCATCCAACTCATATGGAGGAATCTGTGGAGGAGTTTCCACATCCCTGGTGGATTTTGCATGTGGATGGGGCAGTTAACAATGGAGGAGCAGGTGCGGGTATAGTACTTGTGTCTCCCGAAGGCCATCATCTGATGAGCACAATTTATTTCAAGTTTTATGCAATGAATAATGATGCGGAGTATGAAGCGTTGATTAATGGCCTGAAGATTGCTTTGGAAATAGGGGTGCGAAACCTAATTACAAGAAGTGACTCAGAGCTGGTGGTGAACCAGGTGAATGGGGGATTTCAAGCGTGAGGCCCGCGAACAGAATTATACTTGAGATGTACACAGCGCCTGATTGGAATCTTCAAAGAAGTTAGGTTAGAATGTGTTCCGCGGGAGAAGAACAGTAACGCGGATGCTCTAGCAAAAATGGGGTCGCAACAAGAGGTTGTGTTGTTAGGATCCATCCCTCTTGAAATCCAGGAGATTCCTAGTATCCCAGAGATAGAAATTATGCAAGTGGATGAGGCTCCCGAGGAAACATGGATGACGCCCATTCTGGCTTACATTCGCGAGGGAACACTCCCCGAGGATAAGTTTAAGGCTCGTCGACTCCGCTATCAGGCTGCAAGGTATGTGATATATGACGAAGTTCTGTACAAGAGAGGGTTCAATCAACCTCTGCTTAGATGTGTTGACGAAGAAGAAGGAAATTGCATCCTAAGGGAAGTACATGAGGGAATCTGTGACAATCACTCGGGGGTAGCTCGTTGGCAATGAAAGTTTTGCGCCAAGGGTATTATTGGCCTACGATGAAAGAGGATGCTACAAACTTTGTCAGGGCATGCGATCGCTGTCAACGCTTTGCAAACTACTCGTCTATGCTGGCAACGCTCTTGACGCCTATGGTAAGCCCATGGCCATTCGCCATGTGGGGAATCGATCTTATCGGAGAATTAGCTAAAGCTAAAGGGGACGTCAAGTATGCAGTGGTTGCGGTCGATTACTTTACTAAATGGGCAGAAGCTACGCCATTGGCTACTATCACCGCAAAGAAAATCAGGGATTTTGTTTTCAACTCCATCGTGTGCAGGTTTGGAATCCCTCACAAGCTTATCTCTGAAAACGGAAAGCAATTTGATAGCAAGGAGTTGCGACAACTATGTGAGGAGTTGAAAATTAAGAAGGAGTTTGCAGCGGTCTATCATCCTCAAAGCAATGGACAGACAGAAGCTGTAAATAAAATAATAAAGCATACCCTCAAAGCCAAACTGGAAGAACGTAAAGGAAATTGGTCTGAAGAACTCCCGAAGGTAATGTGGTCATACAACACTACACCACAATCTACTACGGGAGAAACTCCGTTCATGTTGAGTTACGGTTATGAAGCTATGATCCCCGTGGAAGTTGGATCGGGATCGCTTCGCAGAGATAGTTACACGAAGGAAGATGCCGAGGTTAATCAAAGGCTTCATTTGGATCTCTTAGAGGAGACAAGGGAAAATTCTCAGCTAAGGCTTGCAGCGTATCAGCAATGTGCCGCAAGGTATTATAACAAGAAGGTAAAGGGACAATTGCTGAAGGTGGGAGATTTGGTACTTAGGAAAGTGATGCCCAACACGAAGAACCCCCAACATGGAGTGTTTGGAGCTAATTGGGAAGGACCATATAGAATAAAGGCCGTCTTGTGGAAAGGGACTTATCACCTTGAAGATATGGAAGGGAAGCTGGTTCCGCGAGCTTGGAACGCGAAACATCTCTGAAAGTATTACCAGTAAGGCGCGGCTTTGGCCCCTTACATACCTCTTTTATTATATACTTAGGGCTATGCCCGGATTATAGGCTAGAATTAAATAAATTCCTCCTAGCCTAGGGGGGGTAGTGCATGTACTACTTACCTTAGAACTAGTTGAAGGGTCAATATTTTTTGAAATAATTTCCCCACAGAGCATTGTAGCTGTGGGACTGGTGCAGTTTTGACACCAGAGCGTATTATAAATGAAAATTTTGAATTTTCCAAATGTTATTTGCTTGGTTTGCATGGTTGCATGACGCGTCCTAGCCATAGGGCGCGCCTTGAGTGATAGTTCTATACAGATGTTAATTGAAGTAGTGGTTGTCAAAAGGAACAACAAAACTCAAGTAAAAATGGAACTAAGATGTGTACTATTTCCAAGGACGCGCCCAAGTTATCTTGGTTGATGCTCTTTCAGTTGAATGTTTCTTTAATTTTTACAAAACAAACTAAAAAAGGAAGACAAGTCCTTACTAAGGACGCGTCCTTCCTGGGGGACGAAGTATTTCTTTGAGATAAAAGTTAGGCGCGTCAGAATATTAGGACACGCCCCATTGTGCTTTGTGCCTTGACTAAATACACAGGTACAACATAGTGACATGCTCATGTACTTTCCAAAACAAACAAAGACGCGTTCAATTAGACAGGACGCGCCCAAAACGGACATTTTCTTGACCTGTGATAGTAGAAGAGATAACAGCAATATTTCAAAGGTGACGTGTTCTCAACACAAGACGCGCCCATATAAATGACAAAATAGAATACTTAATTAAAAATATGCATGGGTAAGGCAAAGAGGCTTCATAAAAAAGTACAAGTGAATGAAGTTCAAAAATAGATACTATAATTTGCAAGGCTTCAATGGGCCCGCACCCTTAAAATAGTTCAAGTAGAGTACAATTTACATAGGACGCGTCCTAGGCAGGAGGCGCGTCCTAAGGCTTTTCTTGGTCGTCCGCAGGGGGAGGTTGAGTCTGAAGCGGAGCAGGAGCAGGGGACGCGTCCTCATCCTCTAAGCCCAGAAAAATCCTCTTGTTTTTGATGGAATCCGCGGCCCTGACCCTAAAATCCTTGACCCAAATCTGGGTGTCTGCATCAAACTTTGAAAAGGTATACTCCGGGTCGTTTGCAATAAACCCAGAGCACCACTCTTCAAACCCATCCTGGAAGCCATGTTGGTAAACCAACTTTTTCTCCTCTGTCCATCCATGCAGCCTGTCATCGTTCAGAGTGTCAAGCTCCAGCTGCATGGTGGAATTCGGTGCGATAACACTGTCCATCGTTTTCTCCAAAGAGGAGACATTACCTTCTAACACAGCTTTTTCTGCCTCAAGACGCGCCCTCTCCCCCTCCAGGCGTTTGATCTCAGCATCCTTCTCTTGGGCAAGCAAATTGATATACTTTTTCAAAGATTTTACCTTATCCTCAGCTTGGCTCTTGGCAGTATCAGTGACGGCAAGACGCGCCCTGAGCCTTGCAGACATATTAGCACTCTGCCTGGCATGCAAGTGAAGCTCGGCTGCAGCCCTGACCATAGCTTCCTCTGTTTGTTGCTCAGTCCTGAAAGTCCAACCTCTGACTTCATCCTCGGAAAAGTCACCAACCGAGGACGCGCCCAGATATCTGAGAATGAAAGACTGGTCGTCAGGAACAGTCCTTTGACGCTTTGTGGGCGCGTCCTCCTTCTCGGGGATGTCCAGCTGGTGTCGATGATTTTTGGCGGAGGGGAAGGTGTCACGGTGGGAGTAGGATCCTTAGCTTTGAGATCAGGTTTCACATGAGTGGGTTTTTTGGCTCTCAATTTTTTGGAAGCTCCAATTACGAATCCTTTGGGAAGAGAGGCCATATCTATGATATAAACATAAAAGATGTCAGTGAAATAAAGAAAACACGTCCAGATAACAGGACGCGCCCATATTATAATATTAAAATTATAAGTGCATACAGTTAAAAATAGGAAGGTGCATGAAAAGATGTCAATTAAAACGTATAAATGCGTGAAGATATGACAAGAAAAGTGTAAAACATGAATAATACATGTATGTGTCAAATAAAGGATGACGCGTCCTACATATATTGTGCGCCCTATCTAAGGACATATTGGCTATAACGAGTTATGGGAAAAGCACAAGTCATAGGTATATAGTACAAGTCTTAAATGACAAAAAATAGGACGCGTCTTCTGAGCAAGACGCGCCCAACTTCAGAGATGTGTGTGCATGAAACACCCATAAAACTTATGTAAGTTGATATTTTTTGAATGGGGAGCTAATTTTATAGCTGTGGACGCGTCCAACATTTATGGCGCGTCCTCCCTCACTTAAACTTACCTTGTTCTAAGTTGAATTGCTTATTAATGTCAATCTCGACCACCTCCGCGGCGCTGAGGCCCCTGGTTTTTTCTGAGGTTGTGAGAACAGGTTTGCCATTATGAAATTCACGGAACTTGCAGATAGAGCCAACCCGGGATGATAACGCGCCCACCAGCTTGAGGTTGTCTTCTGTGATCATATCCTTGAGGTTAAAGTGCTTCTCTGCATACTGAAGAACTTTATCTGCTCTCTTTTTCCTTTTTCCTGTTAATTCCTTCTGAACTCTTTTGTCTAGAGATAAAAGATAGTGATAAGTTGTTAAAAGGGGAGGGAAAAGTTTGTTAAAGAAAGTAATCAAGAGAGGACGCGCCCCTTCTAGAGGACGCGTCCAGTTTATGAAGACATGCTTTGCGAATCACTTACTTGGTTCTAGGTTGAAACGAACTCGGGATATCTTGACGTCATAGATATAGAAGAAAGGTTCTTTCCAATCCCTTTCGTGGCTGATCTTGCCTTCATTAAATCCCTTGTTATTCAGCCACTTGTTGACTACAAAGAAGTGATAACCAGGAATTGATTTTCTTATGCTGTAAAAAAAGCTGAATTCCTTCATGGAGGGCGTGCCCAGTCTGAGGTTGTGGTATATCATGAACAAAGCCCAAGCTAGTTTATATGAGTTTGGAGACATTTGGATTGGGGCAACGTCATACCACTTCAAGATCTTTTTTATATATGGGTGCAAGGGCGCGCCCACGCCTAGAGAAATTAATTTTGGAGTAAGCACCATTCTAGGGATCCTTTGGTTCCCAATGTTGAAGATGTGTGGCCTCATGGTTCGAAGAGGGCACACCCAGATTCCCTCCATGTCGTAATATTTCATATGCCACTGAATCTCCAAGTCAGTTGCAGTTGAATCGAGAGCTACATAGGCCAATTTACCTTCTTTTTTCTTTCTGGCATTTTTCTCTGCTTCAGTCAGGGTACCAAGCCTTGCCCAGTCACAATCCACTTCAACATCTGAAGGTTCCCAATGTTCCAGGGGAGAATCAGATTTCTGGGGGGATACTGGGTATGTCTCGGGGTCAGGAACCCTCCTTTCAAACTCGCTTACGCTGTGAGGGGACGCGTCCTGAGAATGAGCCGCGTCTTGGGAGGCTGACGCGTCCTGAGAGTTAGACGCGTCCTAGCCTGAAACAGTCATGCGTTGGGACTTTTGGCTTGTGGTAGGTATAATCTCATCGTCCGTCCAATCTTCGATGGCGGCTCTAGTATGGAGAATTGGGGCCCTCTGCCTTTTAGTCCCCTACTTTTTCATTCTAGAGCTTATAGGGACATGATCCATGGAGTCAGAACTGGAATCAGACATTATAGAGCTTCTTGATTTGAGGGAACCGAAGACGCGTTTTTCTGCTCTAAGGAAGGAACTCGTCCTGTGAAATTCAGGAAAATCGGGTTTGAAAGAGATTAAGTGTGGGGAGTAGATCCCAAGACGTTTATTGAGAACCTTGAATGGATGGAAAGGAGAAGAAGATGACGCGTACTCCGACTGCAAAAGAAGGAATAAACATTTGAGGACGCGTCCACAAAAAAAAGAGAAAGAAGAAAATTAAATGAATTATGATGAAGAAGAAAGATACTAGAAACATTCGAAGACGCGTCCTAATAATCTATCGTGCGAAATGCACTACGAAGACGCGTCCTAGTAAAGTGTTGCCCCTATGCGACCTTTGGTTAAAACGACTAAAACGTACGTCTTAATAAGGGAATATAAAACGCGCCATGTAGGCTTAGACGCGTCCTGTACGATTTCAATGCAATGGAATTCTAATCGACTGTCAGTAATTTTGAGAAAATATAATAAAATCCTAGAAACATGCAATTCAAGAATCAAGGAAGCTAAATATGGTATATTCACGTATACATACAGATATACATACAGATATATGTACAGATAAGCCAAGAACAGTTGAGATAAGCACGAAGCATACGAAAAGTTTTTTTTACTTATTTTGACGGGGTTATTCGACCAAATGCAGAAATGAAGGATGGTTTTACGTACCTCGTAAGTTGGGGGTTTGATTAAGCTGAGAAAATCGGGAAATGGCTGGATATATCGTCGGATTGTTGGACCTTGAAACTCCTGCTTGAAAGGGCGGCAATGGCGGTTTTCGGGAAGACAGAGAATAAGGTATAACTATAAGTTGGGGAGGATATTTATAGGAGGAGGACGGCTACGTGGATGACAGCTGTACGCCACAGGTATAAGGTGAAAGCAAGGCGCGTCTTACGGCCATGACGCGTCCAATTGTTTTGAGCCAAATTTCGTTACTCGGATTCAAGGATAAAAATTCCAATTTTGTTGTTAACTGTAAATGGAATTTGGGGGTAGTTGTTATACCCAAAATTTGGCATTGAATTGACTCGGGTCAAACGCGGGCTAGTTACAGTCAAACTCGGTATTACATTGTGGAAGTGAGGACGCGTCTAAGCCTACAGGGCGCGTCTACTCGTAATGAGGGAGCATGGGAGTGCATGATCAAGGAAGGACGCGCCCAAGTTATATGGACGCGTCAATCATGATGAAAGTACCTTGCTAGTGTGATCTTGTGGCAATGAAAATTGGAGGACGCGCTTGTTTCTATTAGGACGCGTCTTGCAGCTGTGTCATGCTGTAAGGAATGGTTGAGGAAGAAAAAGGGTTGAATTTATAAAGGTCAGGACGCGCCCAGATTCTGAGGACGTGTCCTGTGATTGGTCTATGTGTTCTCAATGGTGATTTCAGGACAAAGCTTGCATGGAGAGGAGCAATGGAGGTTATTTTTACTGATGTATTTGTTGCAGGTACTCTTTGAAGAATTCCCTCCTTGAGACGGTCAAGGAGGGGGGTGTCCGTGAAAAGCTTGAAGGCCTCCAGGGGTATGCCTGATGATTGAAGGCCTCCTCCTGTATCCAACGGGTGTCCTCGTTGGGGATGAGGGGTTAACTTTGGTGTGTGCTTTGGGAACTCTGTTCTTGCATTCAACGGGTGTCCTTGTTGGAGAACTTTGGAGTCATCCTGCACTTTGCACCCAAGAGCTTGGGATCACCTGTCTTGTTATCTGGTGGGTTATCCTCATTCGAGGGACAGAGATGCATCCGGCATTTAGGGTGAACCGTGGCTATACCTGCGTCAGTAAATCAAGGGAGATAGCTGTAGCGGAGTGTTATCCTTGTGCAGGGAGATGCACTATCCGTGAAGTCTTGCGATTACGGACGAGCCTTGGGCCTTCGCGGTTGGGCCTCAAAGTTGGACATTCCTAAAACTAGCGGAAGACAGACTTTGGATGGGCTTCTACTGGATCTAGGAATAAAAAGTCTAAGCCCGTTAGATTTCTTGTTCTATGAGAACTACGTCAGGCTTGATCCCTATATAAAGGGTACGTAGGCACATTGAGAGGGTAAGAAGTTGAGAGCTGATAAGAGAGCCACCACTTATTCTGATCAATCTCAGCCTAAATCAACCACAAACCACCACACACCGCTCGATTTTCCGGCAAAGAACCACCGTCACAGATCTTAGTTCCGGCGAGAAACCTCAATCTTTGTTGTTACCAGATTCCTCCATCAACAATATATTTACATTACTGTCTCCAACGTTGAAATTATATGTGTCCAGTTTGCATTGAAATTATTCGTCTTCCCAGGTACATGTCTGTTATCTGTTTACATCTTTACCAGTTCTTCATCCAATCACGAATACTTGTAGTGGGTCTGCATGCTTCACAGTACACTGAGAGCACATTAGTTAACCCGGACTTCTGTGGTCATTTTCAAAGTTTAAATTCTGTGCAGTACTATTGAATTTCACACAAGTACTCATATTCGTAAATATTTTTTTGCTTGTAAGTAGCATCCATGTGTCTTTTTATACATGAAAGAGTTATAATTTGTTTAGCAACTATGCATCTTTCTGAATAGAGCAGTGCTAGGCTAGTACTCTAAATCGTTTCTCAGAATCTTTCCCGAAGTGACTTGATATTTGTCACGAACGCATTATTATCAGAAAAAATTTCAAATATGCAGGTTATACATCAGCATTTGAGGTGTTGGGAACTGTTTTGAAACTCTATTATTTCTCTCCCGAATATATTATCTTTTTAAAAGGTCAGATAGAACTAATATTATCTTTATTTAGCAGGAAAAGTACCATGTTAAAATTGACATACAAATGGTCAGTGTACCAATCTAGGCTCCTAGCAACCGGCCTTCGAATTTCGGTCATGTTACCTCACCTGATTTAGCAGCCTTAGCCGGCCTTCGAATTTAATTCATGTCACCTCACCTGATGTAGCAGTCGGCCGGCCTTCGAATTTCGGTCATGTCACCTCACCTGATATAGCATCCTAAGGCTTAATAATACAGTAGTATATAATTAATAAGTAAATTTTTTTGGATCATTTAGGTTTTTCAAAAGATTATTATCTTATCATTTTATCTTATCGATATTGATAATTCTTTTAATCGACACAATCCGGAATCAGAGAAAATTTTTAACTTAAAGAGCTTATTAATTTGTAGAGTACAAATTATTAACTTGAAGAGCTTATTAATTTATAGAGTACAAATTTACTGAGATTTTACCGTGATATTATACTGTTGATTACAAGATGAGAGTTGCATTATATCGATATATGAGGCTCGTGCTATCTTGAGCGAGTCTTTTGATCGGGGTTCTTTCGATTTTCTATGTAGTATCAATCGATCTAGAAGCTTAAGCTGATAACATCTTGCTGACATTTTCTTTCTTCTTTATTTATTACCAATGAATTGATCTTAAACAAGTTTTCGAAAGCAGCAGTTCATCAGGTTTCAAGAAATGGCATAATTTGTTGGGTATGTTCTTGATTTCCCTGTTCAAAAGTACCGGAAATATAAGAGTGATTTAGTTATTAATAAAAAATAGTTACGCCCAATATGAAATTTCAATTACATAGCATCGCCTTTCTTTGATGAATCTAAAAGGTGTAACATGTTGCCAAAAGATCTGCCACAAAAACAAAACATGTTGTCAGATCAGGCAACTTTTACTTCAACTTGAAACTTGTCCTATTTACAAAACTCAAACATTCTACAATATCATCAGACAAGAGTACTATTTGTACATTTTCACAGACCGCAAACATTGTATTCATCTTTACTTTCTGATTGAAAGGAATTCAAAGCTGCGAAGAGGGTCATCTCGAGCACCCTTGGTAGTTGTGTGGCGGGAATATGCAGGAGGTTTAGACTCTGATCCAGAATTAATCCTCTGTGAAGTAGACAATCTACCTAGGCTTGTTACCAACCGGTTTGAGCGCCCCTCAGCAAATTCACCAGAAGAGCTAAGTCTATTGCTGCTTGTGATCACCGCTCTTTTTGACGAGCTGCCATTTCGGGAAGTTTGTCCTTTCTCAGAGTCAGCTAGCTGTAGAATTGATAGAATCATTAAGAACAGACATAATTACAAGTTAGTATGTACAGTGTACAAGTATAGGCATCTAATTCTGCTGTTAGAGACTTGCATCAATTAGAAATAATTAAGCGGAAGCTCATGTCGGGCCTCTTTATATTTTGCATTTTTCTTACATAACGAGAAACCAAATTAATATATATATGTATATATGCACACACTTTATTATAAAATTAGAACATTAAAAGATTGGTCGGTCGGCATTTGAGCATAATTGGAACAAAAATAATATAGTGTTTAATACTTGTAATAGTTATATATATGTCACTATTCCATGGAGACCCCATGTAAACTATCATAAATAATTCTAAAACTAACCATACTAATGCATCACAAGGTAAAATTTTGATTCTAATGTTGAATAATGAATACTAACCATGTATAACCTTCACAAATATTTACACTTAAATTTTATAAAAAAAATTGCTTAACAGAACTTATTAATCTGATGAAGTCTTCCTTTCATACGGACCGATGAATTATTTCTTAATATCCTTTAAACATGGGGATCGAGGAGCGTAGGCCACTAACAGGAAAAAAAACAAAGCTCTTTGTTGAAGAGAAGGGTACTGAAGTCTTCCTATAGGTGCAAAGCATGATGGCATCATTTATCAAATATGTAATTTGAAAGATAAAACCCAACTAATCCGAAAAAAGTTCATTATAACATTACCACATCCTTG
This sequence comes from Apium graveolens, assembly GCF_009905375.1. Lineage (NCBI taxonomy): Eukaryota > Viridiplantae > Streptophyta > Magnoliopsida > Apiales > Apiaceae > Apium > Apium graveolens. Next base: position 91,757,671 of record NC_133648.1, read on the forward strand.
GAAGAAGTTACTTCGTCTGACCGTGTGTGTCTGGAAAGCTCACCAGGCCGAGCAGGATTTCTTCTGGAAAATGCTTCAACAGCGCCTGATGTTTTTTCTTTAATATCTTGACCTGCTAGATCAAGAAAAGAAACCACTGAAGGATGTAATAAAATTTTACTAGAGAGAACTAAATTGAAACTTTCATTCAGCAAAGGCGAGGAAATTGTAGTAGCCCAAAAATAATTACAAATATATGATTAATTAAAAAAATATATCTAAAAATAATTTCTATGTTAACTTCTCAAATCTTGGGATATTCACAAATATCTATACATAATTCCCAAATTTGTATATCAAACCTTGCAGCCTACCTGACATTCTCTTAGTATCATGATGGTAATACTTGTTCAACATTTGTATTTGCTCACCTTGATATATCGACCAACTAAGCCTGGATTTGGAAGGGGGGCAAGAATGTGCAAAGAAAAGTAGAAAATTGGTAATGTCGTCTTGCGGTAACTAGTTGACCTTGATAGTTAAATTAATATAAAATTATACATAGCTTGCACTAGTATTACTGGTGCATTATGAAATAGATGAAGACTAGTATTACCAGTGCATTATATTATAGTTGAATTAGGACCTTGGTACATGCTACTCTGTTCTTGAGCGAAGTTTGGGAGTACGTTTATTGTGTGATGATCTTATGCATGTTATGGTGCGTTGAGATCCTGTAACGTCTCGAGTTCATACGTAAGACTAAAAATGCGGTGTCAAAGGAACTGACCTCCAAAACATATAAAACCGGATTACTTATTATGTGGAAACGAAAAAGTACTGTGCAACTAAAGGTCATTCATGTTAAGATATAGTGTTAATAAGTAGCAACTCAATCTTGTACTGTTCTTTTGTAGACAATACCTGAGGTCCTTCCTGGCTTTTCTGCAGATGGTCCTGCATTCCCACTGGGATTCTGAGGACAGATGTAGACAAAACTGAGCAACAGTTGCTAGAAGCCAAAATATCCACAACAAAGGATTCTAGAAGCACAAACCTTTCCTCTAGAACCAGCCCCAATCTGAGGATACTTCAAAATGGTCCAATCAAAAACATAATCAAATTGATAACCTGTAGTATGAAAGGTTCAATTGCAGAGTAAAAAAAATAAAATCATATATCGAAAGAAGCTTTGAGATGGAAGAACATTCAGATGCACAAGAACTGTGATCTTTTATTTACCTTCACGAATAAATAAGTCCCTGAAAAGCCTTTTCAAATATGAATAATCTGGCTTGTCCTCGAAACGTAAAGATCGGCAATAGTGAAAGTATGATATGAACTCAGAGGGATAAGATTTGCATAGAACCTGTTGAAGACATCAGCAGAAAATATAAAATTTTAAAGAGCTCGTCAGACAATGAAAATAAAAGTTCAGTAGGCTTAATCGGTTATGCGGGTAACAAAACCGTCATTGCCTAAGAGCTAGTTGACTCTAGATCCAACCACATAATATACGATGCACTCCCTACTCCTACAAATATTTTCAGTTCCACAATATCAGCATTCTAAATAAAATAGCAATTACACTCTAAATAAATTCCCTCTTCCTTTCAATGACAACAATATCTTTTTAGTGACAGAATCTGTTAACCTAACATGTACCAAAATAGGTAGAAAATATGTGATTTTTTTAAATAAGTACCATTTGTAAGAAATATCACATGATGTGCAGCATCTTGCTTAAAAAATTAAACATTCACAATGCACTTAATTATGGAAAGAAGATGGTTAGATGTTAACAGTCTAGGAGAGAATTGCCCTGACATTTAAAACAACCAAGCAGAGATACGACAAAAAAAAAGGTACCTCTATAGGCGTTGCCATTTTCTTTTCACTAATCCTGTCATATTTTTGTTTTTTGTTGCCAGCTCTCAGTCCCTGCCATGGAAGGCTGATGCAAAGGAAAATTCAATATACATTAAAAAAATTACTCAAACTACACTAATTACGTTTTTGAAGGAAAAAACCGATTGACATATTTAACCTTCCTCTTAAGAAATACATAAGCACGTAACCAAGAGATTCGAGATCATCCCTTCTGCTTTGTTCTGCCATACAAATAACAACCATGAGTCTACAAAATTAGTTTGCAATCGACAAGACTCTGTAACAATCCATATTGAACTACATCTAACACAAACATTAATGCAATAAAATCACTCACCAACTCCAAGGTGTGTGTTAACACTAGCATAACGAGCTGTACCTGTAAGGTTTTTATTTTCCCTGAAACGGAAGCTTAGTGAGTGTACATGCCATTATTTCAAAATCCGATTTTAAAGTACATTCAAACAAATTATAATAAAAAGAAGCATAAAAATAATGTTATAAAAAGTGAGAAGAAATATGGATCACTGGCTGGACATCAACCCCCTCCCCCCTTCCAGGCATAATAGTCCTGAACTGCCTACTTTCAAGAAGCCTCAAGAGCTCTATAGCTCAATGAATTTGTATGATGTACACTGTCCGCATTCTGTACCTCTCAATTCTTATGGTATCTGCTATAAATTTAAAATTATTTGGCATATATTATATACCTCTCACAAGTCAGAAATCATAGGTTATGTGCATTATGAGCATGAATTGATATGTGTGCCACCTTAGAGCCTGTCATTTTTTATGTCCACCTAGTCCGCTTAACACTTCAGTGCAGAGAAAATAGCATGCAGGTAATCTAGCTTAAGTACCTGTATGGTATGTGCTTATGGGTCTGAAGATCCCTGTACTTCTTTGCAAGGCCAAAGTCAATAGCATAAACCTGTAGCGAGTTTAAGCCAAAGTGGAGTAATGAGATGGCATAATGTAGGAGCGATTTTAATATATAAAAATTTCATTTCATTGTTCAAATGCAACAAAGGAAATCTGCATAGACATTGAAGAATATTTTTGGTAGCCAACACACGTTAACACAACCACTCATCAAGAATACAGGTAAATCACACTCTCCTAGTCTCCTTGTTATAAATAGCCGATCTTTTGTGCACCATGTCGGAATTTGATAATTAAGATGACTTACAAAACAATTAGTATATGGAGGTTACCATATACAACAAATATAAGACATGGTTGCATCAAATGATGATTCCAGCCAATGTATAAGTATACATATTTATTATTTTTTGGCTTATTAATGTTTAAATAATTACGCAAGAATTTCTATAAATACTAGTACAATTTACCATCTGTTTTTTAGCCATGTTTAAAAACGGTAAGCCCAGGTTGGTAAAGGTGAGAAAAAATGGTCAAACCATTGGTGAGATGTAAAAGACATCTAAAAGATAATAATACTTTCTGTTTTAAATCTCATTTCTCTGAAATCCTGCTAAAAGCAGCAAGTCAACTAATGTACAAACAAATGACAGTAAACAAGCTTGTAGATGCCAAACTATATGTGCTACATAAAGATTAGAAGCAGCTCAAACATTACCTGATTTGCTTTTCTCCCTAAGCCCATTAAAAAGTTGTCTGGCTTTATATCACGGTGAAGGAAACTTCTTGAATGCATGTATTCAACTCTATTTATCTACACGAGTAGCATAACAAAGACTTAGATGGATGTCATGGACATACAAATAAAAAATAATTGTGATGTATACTTACTAGTTGATCTGCAAGCATCAATACTGTTTTAAGTGAGAATTTTCTGTTGCAATAGTTGAATAGGTCTTCTAAGCTTGGGCCAAGAAGGTCAATAACCATGACATTGTACTCGCCCTCAACCCCATACCATTTGAGGTTGGGAATTCCCGCTATACCCAAAAAAAATTCAAATGATCAGACGAGATATTTTTTTAAAGAAAATTAAGATCCTTATCTTATATTTCATTAAGAAAAAGAAGTAAACCCTGTCCCCGTGTCGGAAATGCTGACGCGTGTCCAAGTATCAGACACAGGGATATGGTTGGTGACCCAACTGTCACTGCTTCATTTCTGTGTGTGTGTGAAGGAGGGAGAGATGGGGAAGAGTGTGTGTGAAGGAGGGAGAGGGAGAGAGAGAGAGAGAGAGAGAGAGAGAGAGAGAGAGAGAGAGAGAGAGAGAGAGAGAGAGAGAGAGAGAGAGAGAGAGAGAGAGAGAGAGAGAGAGACGTACTTCCTCCCTGCAGAAGCATATAAATTTTTGATTCATAGTGAAGTTGAGGGTGCTTCGTCCTGGCAGATTCCTGATGTATATAAACATAAAAGCAAAGGATCGGAGCTAATACCACAAAAAAACAAATAATAAATCACTGAAACAAGTAATCATGGAGTCATGGTCGTCTCAACGAAGGGATACGCCAAACATTACTTTCGACTCATGACAGCAAGTAATGTAATCAATATAAGAATTCACGAGTTTAATGATAGGGTTGGCAGCTTTCTGAGGTTATATGGCATCTTCCGCTGACTACCAAAGTAATTAGCTCACATATACCAAAAGATTTTATTCGAGTCATCATATCATTTCCGAGAATGCACAATAAGGGAGGTACTAACACAAATGGAGTATGAAACTTATGACTACAGAAGAGAATAGAAATATCAAAGGGTAATCTTTTTGTTAAAAATGTAAAAGCAACATAGGAAGAATGAAAATAATTTCCCAAATACAGATAAAATCCTCTTATTCTACAAGAATCCAGACTGCAGTTCCACGAGTCTACTCGGAATCGGACGATTCCTGAGTCATTCGTTCTCCCCTCCATGCTGCGCCTGTGGAACAAGGGACCATCCCCCGAACAACAAAAGACTTTTTCGCTTATTTTGGTAATATGATGATGTATTTCCCCCAGAAAGCATACATATTTTTTTATGGGAACAGGCACAGGTTAAGCCTTAATATTTTTTTCATACTTAAATGTACTCACAAGATTATCATTATACTGCAACTCAAGTATTACTGTATAGAACTATAAATGCCCCGAAATAGAACAACTTAAAACATAACAGCTCAGGCAGCTAATCGATGAAACAACCACATCAACCATGCAAATAAGCCACATCATAAATCACATAAAACACTGATCAAAAGCAAGAAAAGTACCAGCTTAATCGCAACTTCTTCTCCACTTTGTATATTAATACCTACATTAATAAGCAAACACATTACACACACAAACATTTTTACCAAAATCATCATTACACATCAAAAGAAATTTTTACCAAAAAACATGTATACAAACATACCTAAATATAGCTCACCAAAAGAACCACTTCCAATTTTCCTTCCCAGTTTAAACTTTCCACCCACAACATGATCCATGATTTCACAATCCTATTCTCAAGCCTAATCAGATCTATGCCTAATTTCAATCAAGCCAACGTAATTTAGCCCAATAAAAATGACCCAATTTGAGATACCCTCATCTTATGAAACCCTGGAAATTCTAACACCAGTAATAAAAAGATCAAATTTTTATGAAATTCTAACGCCTACAAAAAAAAAGATGAGATTTTTATGATCAAGATTAAACTAGAAAACTCTCCATCAAGAACCAACTTATAAATCAACTACATCCTTTGATTAGTTCAACCTAAAAGACAATCAAGAAACAATGATGAATAAAAAGATTGATTCTTGGAATATCATTTTCAACATTATTGATCACAACAAAACATGTATGTAATAATTATATGTGCACGTCTATAATGTAAGAATTGTGTAAGATGGCAAATATGATTAAGGAAAATACATAAATGATCAAAAAGATGAAATTTTGGTAGAGAAATGAGGAAGAAATAAGAAAGAAAGGAAATAAAATAGAAAGAGGAAATAATTTGTGGGGATTGAATTGTTAAAGCAAAGCTAAAGTGGGGAAGATAATATTTTGTTTTTTTTATCCTTTTTAATAAATAAAAATTGAGATTGTGGAATATACTACTCAACTACTCTCCTAAATGATTGAAACAATAAACACCAGTCATCAACTCATTTGTGTTTGTCTTTGTGTTTAGTTGAGCGATGTATAAAAGTCCCCAAAACAGTTTTTTTGATCTTTTTTACCGTAATTTTGCGGATACCAAATTATTTAGGAAGTATGTTACGTAATTTTCATTCTGATTTTGATTTTATTATTTTACTAGGTTAAATAAAATTCTAGGAAGTCAACTAATCAAAATTTATTTATTGTTTTGACAACTAATCGAAACTTTAATTTAGTTTAAAAAATATTATTAAATCACATTTCGATAAAATTGATTTAATATTTTTAGTTTAAAATATATACTTAAATTTTTAGTCAATGTAATTTCAAATAATGAAAGCACATTATCATAGTTTTTTGTTTCAACTAATAAAATGATTCATACAAATTCAATAATTAATTTATTTTTTTGACAAATTTAAAGCAAATTTTATTTATTTGAAAAAAACTTAGCTTGAGACAAATTCTCAACCAACTAGTAATTTGAAAAATAAATTAAATAATTAGTCATTTTATTTTTGAATCACTTAATATAACGAAAATAATTATTCTTAAATTAAAAATAAATTCGATCATCATCTGAGCAATTTAGACGCCTACACCAGATTTTGATGGCTCAATGAAAATACTAAAATGAGGTACAATGTCCCCCTGATAAAAAAAATATATGATTAAAAGTTAACTATTGTGATTTTCACTTACCTTCCATTGTACAGCGCTTACCAAATTTTTATGTTTTAATGTAAATAATTTCAATTTTCAAAAATGTTAAAATGATATATTTCAATTATTTCATATATATATTAATAAAATAATTGATAAATAATAATTGTAAATTATTTAGTTGCGAAAAGGACAAATAAAATTATAAATAAAAAGTAAACGCGAAAACAAAAGTGTACATGTATAAATTCACATAATTAATTTTATGATAAAAAGTTACTAAAAATAAATAATTTTGACTCCAAAGGGACTAATACAAATTAAATGCATTATATTTAGAATAAATTAAACGAAAATAAAAAATACATGATATGCATTTATGGAAATCACATAAAATAAATAAAATAGCTGGTAAATCAAAAGCTATTAGACTTGACGGGTCGAATTTGGATAGATTTGACTCAATTCATATTGCTATCCATTTAAATTTGTTGGATCGGATCGGATTACTTTCGGATTTTTAATTACATAATACACATCCAAATTTATTAATATCTCGGATTATCGGATCAGACTCTGCATCCATTTAAAATTTTTGAGATGAATAATATTCATTTAACACGGTTCGATAATTAAAAAAACTTAAGAACAAAAAGCTATTTTATAGTAAGAGATATTGTGAAAAAAATGAAAATATGTGAAAAGAGTTCAGTTCAAAATAATTATGAAATAAATAAATAAAAATAAAATAATGTAATTGGATAAATATTTGAAAATAATTCTATATGTCAATTTCAAAAATTAAAATAAAAAAAATTGTGAATAAAAATTTATATATGAAAATAATTTACTTCACTCATTAGAATATGATAACATATGGTGTGTACAAGAAATTTTATTATGATGAGATAAAAGTTAAATTAATTATAAAATTAATATAATTAATATTGATACATATACAATTAATTATTTTCATTTATTATAATTAATATATATATAGGCATGATCAAATATAAACCAAATTTAAAATATAAATTTTGAACTAATATCAACCACTAGATCAACCAAAAATAATTGGTACGTTATAATCACTCCACCCAACTATTCTCCGTCCTCTCACACCCAATTTCACTTTTTCCCCTCCGTTTTTAATTTGATTTTTCCTTTGAAATTGTAAGTTTTTTTTTTAAATCCGATTTCGCTATATTTTTCAACATCTCTCAACGATCGATTTGATGTGTTATATTTCGAAGTAATTTAAAAAAAATGCTTTTTAGTTTTTATTTTAAAATTGATTTCTATTAAAATAGCCTTCTATATCTATACTATTATATTAAAATGAAAAATTAAAAGTTTGGTTGTTGGTCGTTGGTCACCTAATCTAGAGCCGTTAGATCAAATTGATGAAAACCGTTAAATATAATTTTAAAAATTATTATTTAAGTAATATAAGATCAAATTCAACAAGCACCATATTATTAAAATTATAATTTATAAAATATAACGATAAAAATGACCGTACATCGTACGGGTTATATAGTAAGGGGTGAAATATTATTATAATGAAATTATTATTTTATTTAGGGTAAAAATATAATGTCTCCATTATGTTGGTACCTTAAAAAACTACTATTATTTTAGCATGGTGATTACTTAATTGATTAACTATAACTTTATAAATTATATTTGAAAAATGCAATACCATATAGTTTTATTGATAATTCTAAGTGTATTTTAAAAAAAATATTTTTAAATAAAATTTGATTTTTTATTTCACATGAATAGGATACGAATTATACTTAATCTAATATTAATTTTATTTATCTCGGATCAATGATTTATATTATTTTATTTTAGCGTGCTGACCAATACATCGACCAAATCAAACTAATATATTTAGTTTAATTTTAATTTTTTTGAATTCCGGATTAATAAGATAATTTTGTTTTAAACTAAATAATTAGTATATATGTTTTTTTTGTTGGTCGAATTGTATTTTTATTTTAATATGTGTTAGTCTGAATCAATTATATAATATATTTTTTTATCCTGGATAAATAAAATATATTATTTTGTTTATCCAAGTTCATAACTTTTTTAGGAGAATTGATACTATTATTATTTTACCTTAATTCGAGTCACATTATATATCAACCAAATCTTAAGAATTATATTTAATTGGTTTAAATTTAATTTAGCTCGAATTAACAAATTAGAATGATATAGAACTCGATATGAATTAAAATTTAAATTGGTAGAAAAAATTGAATTTAACATAAATTATAGTGATATAGAGTTCGATATAAAATAGAAATGAAATTGGTAAATTAATAGTGTAAGTTGGCTTCAATATCAATTAGAATTATATTTAGTTTGTTTAAATTTAATTTAGCCCGAATTAACAAATTAGAATGATATAGAACTCGATATGAATTAAAATTTAAATTGGTAGAAGAAGTTGAATTTAACATAAATTATAGTAATATAGAGTTCGATATAAAATAAAATTGAAATTGGTAAATTAATAGAGGAATTTGACTTAAATATCAATTAGAATTAGAATTGATCAACCCAGTGATTATAATTAGAACAATTAAGTAAGGGTAATTAAATAATTTCAGCAGGTACCACCGACTGACTACCAAACTTTTAGTGTTTCGTTTATTATAATATAGTATAGATATATTTATAATTATATAAGTTTAGTATTTCAGATCGGGTGTTTATCGGATCAGATGAGTAAAAATCCTTATCCAGTTTTTAATGGATCGGATTCTTATCAGATCGGATTATCGAATCGGTTTTAATTTTATACAATCCATATTCATCTATTAAGACTCAGATCGGACCAGATAGCATCAGACCCCCGCTCCGTTGACCGGCCTAATTTGAATTGAACAGTTGCTCCAGGGCTCCGTTTATCATGGAAAATGTTCTATAATCAGCGTCAAAACGGTAGGGGCAACAAAAAAAATCAAAAATCTGATATTCGTCCGAAATATCCGCATTCGTATCCGAAAAAAGCGAATAAAACGAATATTATCTGTATTCGAATCCGATGATTGCGAATGCGGATACGGATCTGGCATATTTGTATTCGAATTATCCGTTTGACATGCCTATATGCAGAGATTCCGTTCGACGATAAATAAAAATGATCTTTTATGATTAAAAAGTAACGGTATGTAGGGTGCTTTTTGGTGGGATTTTTAGCATTAATCGTAACCAAACCAATATATGCGGTTCGGTTCGGTTAATTACTATTAACCGTCACCAAACCATTTAAACGGTTTTTTGGTTTCAGTTAACCATTCATCGGTTTCGGTTTTTATTCGGTTTTTTTAGACATTTTTTATTTGTACGATTTTTTGTTGGTAATGTTTTGGATAAAAAAATAACATCAAGTTAAATGATAATATTAAATTAATCACCACATATTTGTCACATTAGAATTCATTAAATAAATTGGATATATTTCATAAGTTATTTTTTGAATTTATAATTCATATTATCTTAAATAATAGATACGAAATATGATAAAAATATATGTTAACAACAATGAAAAAAGAGTATATCAAAACATATGATAAAATTGATTATATACATATTAAAAAAATTATGATTTAAGAATATTTACATATTAATCTTAATTAATGTATTAATTAATGTATGGTATTATATTATACAATTATACTAATGTTAATTAAATATTTATGATATCTTATCATATTAATGTTAAGTATAATTTTAATCAATAAAATATAAGAGCCGGGTTATGATAATATATACATATATATACATAATATTATATAGAGGAAAGTTTTATGCAGACCACTTTTCCGAGACCTTGGAGACCACATATGTTCTGCAATCAAAACACTATAAAATATATTATTTTGTGAAGTATATTTTACGAGTATCACTAATTTATTAAAATTATTGAAGATCATTTAAGTTTAATAAGTAGAATGTGTATGTTCTGCAAGCTGAAAAAATGTTCTGCAAACTTAACATGTTTTGCAGAATAAAATATTTTTGTAAGGTTTTATATGCGGTACATATATGATATTCAAGATTTTGAATAAAATAAGGATCTTTGTAGAGCATGATTCGCAAAATAATATGTTTTGCAATATTTTTATGCAATATTTAACTTGCAGAACACAAGTGGTCTCCAAGGTCTCCATAGAACTTAACCCATATTATATATATATATATATAGCGGTACGTTTAATTTTGGTTCGGTTTTGATTGAAAACCAGAACCGAAACCGCACCGCTAATTCGGTTTTTGTCGGTTCAGTTTTCTTCGGTTTTTTTAGGGGTTTGGTTTTTTTTAATTTGTTTTATCAGTTTTTCGGTTATTTTGTCGGTTTCGGTTTTTTCTGCTCACCTTTTTAATAAAAAGGATCGAGTTCCTACTTTGGAGTCATCGCAGAGTAGAAGCATCAGGCGTGCATTACCGGACACTATACAAAACAGATCGGACCAACATTTCTCAAACCTTGATCAACAAAATAACTTGCATACAAATTTTACAGACAGAAAAATTAATCAAAAATGCTAATAATGTTGCTAAATTTTGCTTAATTAAAGAAATTCAAAATGTTCTCTTGCAGAATTACAAGAGTGACATGGGCGTCAGTTAAACCATACCAGTGGCACGTCAATATCATCTGTATTTCACATGTCCTAAGCAGCATTTTTATAGACGGATTACATAAATAGTAAGTTAGTGGGTTTGCGTCTCTTTGTTTTTGAAAGGGGTAGGGGAGCTTGCAGCTGATCTGTAGCTTTGAGATGCAAATAAATCTTGGAATATATGACATTGTACTACAACCAAGACCCCCCGTGATGCAGACTCTAACTTGCACCATGACTAATCGATACCAAAAACTGAAATTACCAATTCAATCATGGGGCTGGGATACCTAGCCATCGCACATGTTAGACATAGATCAGCCGGTTATGTGGACTTGCTACTCTGCTTGTCAGAGACTTCTAATTCAGGAGGCAAGAGATTCAGGAAGCTTCCTCCTTGAGGCTTGCGTTCTTCACTTGTGTCGGATGTTTCAGACTCGTCCTCTGTGAGAAGATCACCAATATGATGAGAATGTAAAGGTTTTAGATGCATGCTAACCTAAACTTATCCAATCAACTTGTTAGTACTTTTGCCCACAGAGTTTGTCAGGGACATATTTTCTATTGTTAGAACTAAGAACTAAATAATCCATGAAGTCCAAGTAAAAATGAAGTCATGATAAATTGGCACATGTAATCAAGTCAAACTGAGGTGAACACTTTCATGTTCGAGCTTGACTGTGGCATAAACCCCAAGCTTAAAACTCAAAGGAAATTTGATATGCTCGAATTCGGCTCAAAAGCTTAAAACTCAAAGGAAAGATATATTATTTTAAATACATATAACTGAACAATTATAATTTAGAGTAAGAAATAGAAAACTGTTTTAACTTCCAAACCCTACATTAACAAGTCGAGTAATCTGGACAGCTCGAGTTCCGCTTAATTATTTTTGTCAAGTCGAATCAGAGTATTTTACGAGCCAATATCAAACAACTCACAAATAACTTTAATTATCAACACTTGTTGTGGGTGCCACCAATACCTCTAACTATCACAAGATGATTATGGTATACATAATTAGAGATTATACACTAGGATTGCCAACAGATTGAACTTAAGAACAGGATACTGCGAGTTTAAAGTGCATTACCAAAGAGTGATTTGATGGTCGGTCTTTTTGGTTTAGTGTTTTTTTTCTTCAATTCAGCTGCAAAAAAATTACCAAAATGACAACAGATCAATGAAAAGCCTCAAATGAGTGAAGTTTGTGCATTATAATATATGAAAAAGAAAAATCAGGTGACACACACACATAAAGAGAGTGAGAGACATACCCATTCCAGGAACTTGATAGTCATTGACGATCTCAAAGTTCTTGTAAGTGTAACCAACAAAGTTAACATCCTTCGACGAAAGCATCTGTATATTTAAAAAGAAGAATTAGAACCAACTATATACATGCTTTTATACTATGCTTTGCACATTGTAAACACTTCTGAAAGTAAACTACTCTAGTGGAGATAACAATTCAGATTCAGTATTGTCCAGTGTCCACTTTTTTACAAATTAGGAATCCAGAATCCAGGGTTTTCTCTCCCAGTCCTGTTATACAGGGTTGTCAATAATGGCAGCTCTCTATAAGCACCATACCCTTTCTACCGTATCAATTTTCACATGACACGGAATTCAAAGGAACCTGGTGACAAATAATTTGGAGCCAAATGTACATTGACATGCAACAGATTTGCTGGAAGTGCAGAAACTGAAGTTGGAATGCTTCTTAAACATAATCATTATAAGTTATAAAAAATGTAAATCAACAAGTGAGATTACCTTTCTCCACGGACCAGATCTTGCTGAAGCCTGAGCTTGGTGTTCAGACTGCAAGGCAATAGAAAGAGGAAAAACAAATAAGCATAGACTGCAAAGAAACTTGCACGCTTTTAGAAACTCAAATAAGAACGAATAAAAAACACATTTACCTCATCAAACTTTTCAAAATTTTGGGTGTCCAATTCATCATTCACCTCGGGAATGAAAGCAGCTTCCATATCATATAATCTGTCCCATTCAACACCTTTAAACCAATGATGGGCCTGAAATAAATAGTTCAAAAAAGTAATTCACTCTATTTCTTAAGCACTTCCAGAACAAGTCCAAGAACATAGAACAGGACACACCATACAACACCTTAATTTCATCTGCACCTTTTGAACCCAGCCTGTGATTTACATTACAAAGTAGTTTGCTAATTAGGTCTTTCGCTTCTGAAGACAATTGTGCTTCTTCGGGAAACTTCAGGTGTGTTCTCCAGTTAACTATCTGCAAGAGTTCGAGGAATTGTAACAATTAATATTTTGGTGTTTCTAGTAAAGTTTGCACTTCCATGCAAATATTTAATGAAGCAAGGATACCGTGCAATGCACTCATTACCAGTAAACAGTGAAGCCAGAAGCGGGAAGAAGAATGACAGGCGAAGAAAAGAAAAGAGAATTACATAATTGAGAAAAAAGATAAGAAGCAAAATTGAGGACTGCTGGTTCGGCGAATCAGTTGGCTCTTGAGTCTTGACTGGCAAATGGTAATTGCCAATCTAGACATATTGACCTTATAAAATTATAGGCAGTAAGTTCAGACTTGGTCCAGAGAAATTGTGATGTTCTTCAATCAACTTTTCATTCTATATTTATCAGTTTTAACAAGTGACAAATTTGCTAAAACTCCTTAAGAAACAGATATGCATAAACAACCTACCTTTCTACAAGTTGTCATGGGATCATCAGAATAGAAAGGTGGGTATCCCACGAGCATTTCAAACATAATAGCACCAAGTGACCACCTGCAGACCAATAAGACCATTAGTCCGGAGACTCCTAGCAAAAGCAAATTCAGAAAAGGACAGACTTTATCAGCCATGCCCTAAAATTTCATATAGGCAAACTCTTCTTTTAGCTTCTAAGAGCGATGCTTATGATATATATAAACATTTCCTCGAGGGATTCAGGCTCTCCTATTTTACATGCAAGAACTAACCAATCACATTCCAATGAGTATCCTTTCTTTAGAAGAACTTCAGGAGCAATATAATCTGGTGTGCCAACAGTTGAATATGCCTGCAATATCCAGAAAATAATTTACAAGAAAGATGAGGAAAACCCAACGCCTTCGAGATTTGTTTCTAGACATATAATGATTGCACTGCAGAGAAGCGGCTGAACTTCCCGTGGAAGCAGAATATACATTTTCAATGAAATCTAGAGCACAATGCAACCTAATAAATATATTGTCTGAATCCCATCATCCTCCTATAAGAGAAGACACTCTTGGTAGATAGTGTCATCAAATGGACAATGGTAAGGCAATGCAAATGAAAAAAACTACAGCCAGGAATCGTTACAAAATTCTTACAAGAGTCCGCCTATTTTTCTGCCAGTGCTGTAGTTGCTCCTGTTGTGTTCGTTTTAGAGGTGGAGACCGTACAGTACTTTTTGAACTGCCTGTTGGACTAACTGCTGAAGATAAATCCTTCTCTTCTATAGTACTGCAATCTAAAGGTTTACATAGTCCAAAATCTGATAATCTCAGATGACCATGTTTATCAAGTAGCAAGTTGTCGGGCTTAATGTCTCTGAAAAGTAAGCATCAATTATATCAATATATCTATTAATCCAACAGTTGCACTTCACAAAGTACACAGTATTAAGGTGATGCATCAAAGATTTAAAGCAGTCACAAACCTATGAATATAATTATTTCTGTGAATAGACTCAATGGCCAAGACTGTTTCACCAATATAAAATTGGGCTTCTTCTTCAGTCAAGGTATCCTTTCTCATAAGTAGTGTCATCATATCTCCTCCAGGTAAATATTCCATGATAAGATATAAATAATCACTATCTTGGAAAGAGCAATAAAGTTTTACAATACAATTGCTGTCTACTTCTGCGAGCAGATTCCTTTCAGCTTTAACATGCTCAACCTATAAGAGTGTAAAAGCTAGCTAAAATAATTAAGAGAAGCAAGAATAACTTCTGAGACCACCAAAAAAAGAAACACACACGCACGTACGTACCTGGCCTCTACGAAGCATTTCAGATTTCTTAAGCTTTTTCATTGCGTAGACATGACCTGTTGCCTTTTCCCTACAGACTCGAACCTGAACATGATCAACCAATGCATGTTTTTAGTTACATCCAGAATCCCATTTCAATATAGATACATAACGTTGAAAGATAGCTCCGATTTAATCAACAGCATCATATGATGAAGTCTCAGGCTTTTAAGTTTCAGAGAGTAATCACTATGCTATCTCCATTGACAATTGCACACCAAGTGGCAACTAAACTTGACTTCTGAGATATTTCCTTTAACTTACGATTCTGGTAGTAATATAACAACGTAGATTGCATGCAGTACTAGTCTTCAACAATAGTAGAAAAAAAACATGATAAACTCTATTGCTTTCTTTTAAATTCTCTGTATTATACATTGTATTTGTACCCCATTCATTGCAAATTGTACCTTCAGATCGTGCTACACTTTGCAATGCAGGATAAAAGCTCGCAACAAGTGACTCCTTAAATAAACTAAAGAATTGCCAGAATATGAATTACCACTAAAGTATACTATGTATCTGCTAACCAATGAAAACTATTCACTGTTTAACTTGAGGAAAAAGAGAGACCACCGGTGCAATACAAGCACCAATATTTAGAAATGTTTACCTCTCCAAAAGCACCCTTTCCGATCATTGTGAGCAACTCAAAATCGTCCGATCCCATTTTGTGTCTCTGGAGACGCATATATTCAGTTTCCTTCTTCTCCAGGAACTTTATTAGGTTATTTTGGTCTTCCTCTGAGACATCAGCATCAGCCAACTTCTGCTCCAGTAAATTTCGTCTGTTTGAAGAAACAACGAAGGGGTGAGTAATCACATGTTTTGCGGCCTAAAAGTTCACTAGAACTTATTATTTCTATCTATCCAAAAAAGAAAAAGGGTGACATGAAGACTAGCTCAATTCCTCTAACACATATATCTCAGATAAGTTCTACTGCATCGGAATGTTGAACTTGAGGTCTTTTATCACCCAAGAAACTTGTCATAAATTAATTGCTATGCCCAAGTTTGTTAGGAACTTGCAGTTCCCCAACATCTGAACAAGAATCGGAAAATAGGTCTTGAAATCACAAGTACTACCAAATTGAATGAAGAAAATAAGTAAACTTAATAACTCATTAATTTGTTCCCGCCAGTAATTTCAATAATACAAGTTAAAGTAAATTATTGTACCCTCACCAATAGGAGTGCCAAACATTCTAAGAAATTTAAAAGTTACAGATATTTTTGAACTCCTAAACGATTTTTCTACCTGCGGTACAATGAATGGGTCAAAAAATGCAAGGAACTCAATTTTTTTTTTAATTTTTAAAAATGGATATGAATATATAAAACATATGTGTCTATTATGCAATCAGGCAAAAGTTCCTGCACACATGACTTACCTTTCCTTCCTCTCCTGCAAATTCTTCATCTGTTCCTTATAATGATTCTCAATATATTGTTTTGCAGCTGAAACCCTTTGTTTTGTAACATTTGATGCTTCTTCCTCTGTTAATGGTTTTGAATCTTTGGTCTCATCCTCCTCAGATTCCGCAGATCCCTTCTTCTTGGCTGAAGACTTTGCCCGATCTCGTGGCTGAAGCTTTTGAAGCCATCCCCTAGCCGAATCCATTTTGTTTCTGCTTTCACAAAAATTCTTCAACAACTAACAATCAATTCTCAAACTATAGCTTTGATTTAATACGGTCCTTGATCGCAGAACAGTCTAACAAATTCACTGTGCAGCAAGAAAGAAAACTACAAAATAAATAAATTAACAACACATTTTAGGTCAACAGTCAACCAGGTAACTCAATCTACACTCATACATAAAAACAAATTGAACATAACCAAAAATCATTTCAACATAAATTACATCTTAGAATAGTATATGTATGTAAAAGAAACAATTTATCGATTCAAGTTAATCTAGTGCCAAGGCCTCATCCCAACCCCCTAGCATGGCACAATGTCAGGGGGTTGGAAACTTGGAATCATCACTCCCTCCTCCCCTTAAATGCAAAGTGCAAACTACCAAATAAAACATCATCTGTGATGCCAACAATATCGTATACATGAAACATACCAACTCAATGAAACATACCAACTCAATGAAACATACCAACTCAATCAATAGGCCACAAAATAAACATTCACATAGTAAAAAAAAAGACTTAAAATTTCATAAAAAAACAATGAAACCCATAATCTAAAATGCCAAAAGATCTAACCTTGAATCAAATAAAATACAATTCAACACAAAAAAAAACATCTTAGAAACTTACAATATTGGTCTGAAAATACAAATGAGATCCATATACTGTTCAGACAGACTGTCATGCAAGAACAAAAAACATGAAACATGAAATCATAAATTTACAAACTTGTATGTAAATAAAAAAAATTAAAAAAAAAAGAGAGAGATGAATCTTGAAAAATGGGGGGGCATAGAGATCGTATTACCGCCAAAAAAAGGGGATTGTCGGAGAGAGATACAGCGTTTGGATCCGTTAATATCTTGAAAATGGCATATATTTTTTTTGTGTGTATATGGATTTGTGTATGTATGTAGAAACCCGGTCCGGTGTGGGGTGAATGTATTTTATAGATTGAAGCGTGTTGCGTGTGTGCGTATTTGTAATAACAGATCACAGGGACAGGGGATCCACTCAACATGACACTGACAATATAATTTTCTTTATTTTTTTTTATTCTTCAATTTTTAATTTAATCCATATAATAATTTAATTAGAGTATTAATATATACTATGTTTATGAATATTAAATCATCTATATATCTTCGTTCCTAGTGAGAAAACATACATAATTCCGGCTGTATGCCTAGCACAACCATATTACTAATAAATTCATAATAAGTCTGTACTCTAATACAAGTATTAAAAAAAAAGTTTTAACATGCCTTTTTCTTTTTGTTTAATATGCTAACTTGATCTCGCTTGAGTTATTACCATTAAAAAAATGTGTTTATGCACAAGTTGACTGAATCTACAGTCCAATAATTAGAGAACTGTTCTTTTCAGTTTTATTATTGTTTTATTGGCTTTAATGGTACAACTTTATCACTATGAATGTCAACTATTCACTGTTTATCAACTTTTACATGTAAAAGTTAGCCAATGAATGATGCCATGCTTTGACAAGTTTGCATAGCTAAATAAATGTATCAAACATGAAGAAATAAAGTTTCTGAGTATATATTAATCCTATACAACAATCATCAACAATCATACAAATGCATATAAAATATGGCATCACTCTTAAAAGAAATCACAATATGATATGTTAACATCATCACTGGAAAATCATACAAATTTTAATCAACAAACTTTGCAACATATTAGATACACTGCACACTTACTCTAGAAATAATATCAGATAAAATGAAGTTAAATATTCTAGACTCAAAAGAAAATTCTTAGGGAGCCTCAACACTTTAACTTCCCAAAATCTATGGAAAATACAACTCTATATTGATGTAGAAAAGTTGTGTAATGCTTTAGGTTGGAATAGCGCGACTTTACACGCACAGAGTTGATGGCAGTAGGTTCTTTTTTATCAGCGGTAGTAAGCCATGTGTCTAGTTGATCTAAAAGGGGAAGAATCGAAAGGAGATGATTTCTTGACTTGGGACGAATTATTAGCAGGTTTCTTTTTCTCTATCTTGGTTTCAGAACGCAGCCAGCACTCAACCACTGAAAGCAGATTAGCAGCGTGTTTTAACTCACTAAGCTCTGATAATTTCTCTGTCCTCCTTAATTCTCCATCTTGTATGTAAGCCAGATCCGTGGCCCATGTCTCCAATCCATCAAATATATGTGTTGCATACACAATTGTAGCTCCTCTCTGTTATTTAATCAAATAAGGATATGATATATCAGACATCCCGGTATCAGCATGATACTAAGTGTTGTAATGAATACTGCAACCTTATTTTAATAACATGACCTGCAGCAATATCTCTATTTGTTGAAGCCTTTACTAAGAAAGAAGCGCACTTACACTCAACTCAAATTTTATCATCACTTGGCAAAAACTCATTATAGATGGCATGCTATATGCAGTTACGTAAATTGTTTGTTTATCTTAAATGGATGTGTGTGCAACATTATATAAGGTTTTTTCTAACGAAAATTAATCCCAATTCAATGTAAACAAATCTTGATGTTTATACCTGCTCGCACTCTTCCTTGAAGAAGTCAAGCAAATCCATCCTTGCAACAACATCTAGGTCAACTGTAACCTCATCTAACAAAAGAACCTGGGCAAGCATAGGTTCAGATAATAATAAATCAAACTTCACCCCTATAACTTCAATACAGGTTATTAGGTTAATCTAAACAGTGGTAGATAATCCAATGCATAAACAATACACATATTAACGGCATCAAGCTAATTTACACATGCACTCACACGGCAAAGCACGTAAAAATGACTTTTCATGACTATAAATGGACTGTCAATAAAAGCCTTGCATTTTATTAAACAAGTAAAACTCTGATATTTTAACCATCCCAGCTATATCAAATTTTTTGAAAGGAAGAAAGGTTCCTCGGATCGTCAACTATTTCCTCTTCACTTTGTGCAAATTTTGAGTACATCCGCAGTTCCACAATATTATGATATTTTCTGTATCATCTACTCTTGTTTACTGGGTTCAACCTTGCACATATATTCCACCACCATTTTTGAGAAGCTACTATATTATAACCACAACTTTGTACCATAAATAAATAGATACATGCAACTAATCTAGATTTGCAGCTTAAGTGCAGTGAAGTTACCTGAAAAGGATGGAGAAGCCCCATACAGATTTGGACTCGGCGTCTCTGACCATCAGAAACCTTGTGCATACGCCATCTTAAATCAATATCAAGCAATTCAATCAACTTCTCACGTCTTATAGGATCAATCCCTTCAACTGCGTCACCCAATGAGATAGCAAAATATAATAACAAACAAAACTTCTCTTTGACTTGTAAGCCAATTACTTGGTTATGCCAAAAAAATTAATCTAAATCCACAAGATATTAGAAGTGTAGATTAGTTTGTAACTAAAGCTATTTCACCTCCAAATATCATGTGCTCAGCAGAGAAGTCTCCTTGAAGTGGGATTTCACCCTGCATGTATATAATGACTCGTTATATTGAGTATTGACTCGCTCACACTCACACTCAGACTCACTCACACTCACATATGCTAATATTTTCCAGTCAAGAGATGCAAAGAATATATTTTATACACGAAAGTTGTGTACAATTCAATTCTGGATCCATCTTAAAACCTTTTAGTAAACTATATATCCCATTGGTCATTAGCATGATTAGTATACATGAATACACACTATCGCGGTACAAGTGACAGTAAAACCCTAACACCATGAATCCTACTGATAAAATACAGCAACTGACAAGTATATATCACACTAAATAGTAACTACAAATAGATACAGATAACATAGATAAAGAACTTACTGCAGAGCCCACTGTTTTAGTCCAGGATCCTCCCAAATAGGACAAGTCCCCACTACAAACCAGGTGTGTGTCATGAAAAGCTGAACAATTCAAGACCTGCACTACATCTCTTCCACCAACCATATGTTTTCCAGCCAAAATCTTCAGCAAAGTTGTCTTCCCTGCAAAACATTAAAATGCATCAGGTCTGTAGCAGCAGAGAGAAATGTCATATCAATACTTTTGAGACACACTTAAATGAAGCTATAAGATGTTCTTTTCCCCTGTTAGTAAATAGTATAAATGTATCAAACGGGCTCAAATTAGTGCAAATATCAGAAGCACCAATCTGTAGAACAAATTTATTTTTCCTTCTTAACAGCTACCTAAGGAAGATTTGAAATCAGTTATACAATCCACAATGCATTTAAAATCAACCCAAACATACGCAATATATCTTCTGGAGACCCTGATATTACCTATAGTGACATTTTCACAGAGACCTGAACTTTTGGAAAACAAATTCTTGAAGAATCACGAAAAAAATGACAATCCTCATAATGCTTAATATAGGCGAACCCCAAAATGTTCTTGACCCGAGTTTAAACAAAACAACAGCTTTACCAAATTACAAAGCAAGTCAGATGCTAGATGCAAACTGGTTATAGTCAGGATTTTTTATGCTAAAATATAGTTGCATTTTGCAACCAAAGAATTCCATATTTAACTAATTTTTCGGTCCAACTCACCCAAGTTTCTTTTAGATTAGACCAACTTGAATTATTCATGGTTGAATTGATAATGTTGCTAGATACATATAACTACACCCTAATTTCCTCAAACTAATTACCCCTAATTAACAGTTAAATTTACCTTCATCATCCAAGAACACACACTATAATAGCCACAAATATAACATTATGATCAAAATCATCCTAATTGAGCAAAAAACAACAATCTTTACAACAAACACAACCAAAATGAACCAGAAAGAGAGAGAGTACCAGATCCATTGGCACCGACGAGGAGGCATCGAGATCCGGGAGAGATATTAAGGGTGAAGTCAACAAATAACGGGTTTTGAATATCATACCCGAATTGCATTCCCTTGACCCGAATCCCATTACCTTCTTCACCTTCATTTGCCATTGCAATTGGTTCAATTTTTTATCTTTCTAATTGGTCTGTATTTATACGTTTTAAATTAAATTAAATACCTACGTGGATACTTCTCTAGTTGATACGTGGGTGTCCTGTAACTGGCCACGTCTGTTGTGCAATGAGGTTGTTGAACTCAATTAATAAAGAAAAAAATACTTCTTCTCTCCTGTTGAATTCTATACATTACTTTTAGGCATATTTTTCAATACATTTTTAAAATATAATTTCACAATAATTTTTTAATTTTTTTTCTGTATTGAAACAAAAGTTTTTTTTAAAAAATATTATAAAACTATATTTTATAGAAGTATTAAAATACGTGCAAATAATATATATATATAAATTAATAGGACTGAGGGAGTAATAAAGTACTTCCAGTAGAAATGCAGTCGATAAAAATCGAGTTTTACATGGGTTTTTTCAAGTTTGACATGAAATTTATTGCTTTTCTTTTCACTCCCAAAACCATTTTAAGCTACAACATTAAAATATTTTATATATTTAAAGTAGTATGATGTTCGGTAATTCTTATTTTTATTAAATTTATAAAACAGGTTAGCCCCAAATTTTACTCTAATTTTGGCCCAATTTGATATTCTTGATGTAGAAAATAAGATAAATTCAAACATGTTTTCTTTTAATTTCAAATAAATAACGTGTCTGAAATAATTACTCATAATTTTACTATAAATTTCATTATATTATAATTTTATATGGCACCTTCACATATCAAAATTATTATAGTGTTATAAAAATCGGGAATCGGGTAAGATCGGTGTAACTACCGATTTAGGATTAATTGAAAATCGGGGATTAATCGGAGTAAAAATTGGATGTATTATAATATTAAATTATATTTAATATATTATTATGATTATATTAGTTATTTATTAACAAATATATATGTATTATATCATAATTTTTATAATTATTTATTTTTAAATTAATATATTATTTTAATTTTAATAAATAAATATATATACTGCAATAAAGAAAAATTCGTAAAAATAAATCGGATTTCAAAGATCGAATCGGTCGGATACTTAGTAGGGATTAATCAGGGATTTTTTTAAAAATAGGATATTTTTAAAACACTGCTATATATCCAATAATTATATTGTTTCTAAAATAGAACTTTTTAACTTGAAATTTCTTAAGGCGCCGTTCTTTGATCTTTTATATTTGATTTGAGTTTTTTATTTAAAAAATTGAAAACAAAAGCAAAGAATTTAATTTTGGGATTTTTTTATAAATATTCAGGTTTTTCAACTTTTTTTTACAATCGTTATTATTTTTTAAAAACATTTACAAAAATACGTTCTACAATTTTGAAACCATTTTGCAAACATGTCTACAACTGATCTTTAGAGAAAAAAATATTTAGGAAAATATATTGTGCAAATTTTGTAATCATATTTACAACATAATATATAATAAAAAATTGAACATACAATATAATCCTAAATGTAATATAAAAAAGTATATAATTCAAAATCAATACAACATCTTATGTTTATAAATATTTTGAGGATAAAATATTATTTTTGTAAATTTTTCAGGAATTTGAAAAATCGTAAAAAAAATTACAAAAGAATATATTTTTGATAAATTTCCTTAAATTTTTAAGCTGCTTATAAATATTGTATGACTCAAATAATAATAATAATAATAATAATTCACAAAAAAATAAAAGATAATACATTTTTGACAGAAGAAAAATAAAAATCTAAAATCAAACAAAAAAAGTTGTAAGTTAAAAAGATAATTACCCCTGTCAAAAAAGAAAAGAGGTAATTAACCCATAAGAAAAGGGCGCGAAAGTAGTTGGGGGAAACAGACGCCTAGAAGTCTAAAACCAAACGAACCACCACCCCAGAATAAACACACCGCCACTTACATTCCCATGACCAAAAATGTAATTTCACATCACAAAACCGATGTGGTGCGTAGGTTAAGAGGCTTATATACCCGCTGTTAACATTAGATACCATCCAAACCCAACTTAAAACAGACACAGAAGCAAATTCGAATTAGACACCAACTGTAAACACGAAACATCATCATTGCCGTTTAATCCCACAATCTCAATATTAGGGTTTATAATCATCATCTCTTTTTTTTTTTATCTGATTATCCCCCCCCCCTAATTTATCTTTATTTTTATTTTCACTTTTGTAGATTTAAGTCCGAGTCAGCGAGTTTGAATCACCAGATTTTGGTTAGATTCTCAACTTCAATTTCGTCATGTGATTGAATTTATTTATATTCATGACAAATGTTAAGAATCGTATGTTTAATTGATGATTATATGTTCTAGAGTTACTTTTTAGTTTATTACATACTTGTAATTAAGTTTTTTTATCTGTTTTTTGTGTGTTTCTAAATTGTGATTTGTAGTGTAAGTGTAGTTTCGTTTTTTTAAGCTATCTATTGTTGAGGGTTTGATGGCTTGTGTATTAATCTGGTCATGTCGGAAATGATTTGTTTGTGTAACTTACAGCTCAACAGTAATATGTGTGTTTAGCTTTGGATTGTCTCTAGGGGTTTTAGCACTTGTATGATTTTTAGGGTTTTCATATAATCTACATTGTAGTAGCTATGCAAGTTGGCTTATTAACATACAAAGTTAATCTTGCTAATCAATATTTATTGTAGATTTCGGCGGTCTTTGTTTGTTGTTATATGCGAATTTATTTCTGAGGTGATACTCCCTTCCTTTGACAGATATTTGCATGTCTTGACCTACCTTTCTCATGGTTTGTTAGTCAAGGATTAGACAACTTTATTGGTTATAGTTGTACCGAAGATGGTTTTTAATTGGTTGAGTTTGATGTTTAGACCTTGCTATTGTGCTTTATCTGAGACAAATTGTTGAAATATTATGTTGCCGTCTAGTTGCTCTGTTGTTTTTTGTATCATGACGTTATTGATTTGTTAGTGCAGATAAATGAAACAAGAAGAAGAAGAACATAATGCGTTCTTGAGTAGTTTGGGTGTCACATCTGCGAACCCCGAAGATATCGAGCGTGATGTACTACAACAGGTGCTAAACCGCAGTGCATAAAATATATATCTCTGTCTTCTGAAATGATTGTGTTAATTTTTGTGGAATCTTACTTCTGTTACTTTGGTGGTTTAAATGCTACTACATTTAACATGATCAAATGATCTTGGTAATTTGTAGGGTGGCATTCCTAGTGCAGAATTGGTTCTGGGTTTTATAAATTTTTGGCAACAAGTTATCAGTTATCTTGTTTTTACAAATGTTTGTTGGAACAAAAGTTAAAATTTGTAATATTTTTGACGAATTTGTTGTGGAAGTAGTTACAACTTACAAGTTAACATCTTATTTTCTTCCTTGTTATCTTTAGTTGCTAGGGTTGTCTACTTGTCTCTTAATGTATGGATTAGATGCTGTAGTTGATTTATTTGAAAATTTACATGAAGATGAAAATTATTCGAGGATCTGAGGAAGCACGGCATTTTGAAATTTTGCTGTTGCTTGATAGCTTACAAGTGACGGCTTATATTACTTTAAGTGTTTCAACTTTAGCACTTCAGTTATTTTCTTTGCAGATGTGATTTGGACCCTATATAATATATTTTGCACTAAATAATATTAAATATATCTAACAACAGGCAAGAAGCAATGCGGGGGGAAACAGTGAATCCGGGGGAACTGTGGATCACAAAGCTATTGATACAACAGAAAACACTGATACAATATCATCTTTGAGACATGTGGAACTCTATAACAAGTTGAGGGCTGTAAATATTGAAATAGATGCTGTCGCGTCAACTGTTGAACAAATAGACTTTGTAAAGAGTGATGATCATGCTTCTGATGAAGTCACTGGAAAGGAACAAAGTTCTTCTAATCCTTGGTCCAGTGATCCAATTCAGCAAGCTCTGGCTTCTGATAGATTAAGAAGCCTGAAGAAGACACAGATTCAACTTGAGGACGAACTCATCAAATGTAAGGGCAAATCGGCTGACGGTAATAATTATGAGAAGCTGTTACAAGATGTTGTTCAGGAAGAGCCAAAGCGTAAGCGAAAAGAAGATCCAAAATTAAGTGGGAACCAAAAGAAGCGAAGGAAGGCAGTTACATTTGGCGATGACGATGACTTTGATTCAGTTTTAAATGCAGCATCTGTAGGCTTTGTTGAAACTGTAAGTTGATGGTGTGATCTACTCTCTTGAGTTCATTTAGTAAGACTCTAATAGAATTGAAGAGGTACTTCTTCTATTTGTACTGTGTTGGGACTGTAAATGTTAACTATTCATTTTTGATGGTGTAGGAAAGGGATGAATTAGTTCGAAAAGGAATTTTAACCCCCTTTCATAAGCTTAAGGGTTTTGAGCGTCGTATACAAGAAACAGGGCCATCTAGTAAGAAATACTTGCCTGGGGACGTAGACAATACAGATGATTTTGCTTCCTCTAGCATAGCTAGAGCTGCTAGATCAATATCACAGGCCGCAGAAGCTCGCCCAACAACCAAGCTTTTAGATCCGGAATATCTACCTAAACTGGACGCCGCAACTCGTCCTTTTCAAAGGCTTAGAGCACCGCCAAGAATACCTCAGTCTCTTAGAAATGCGCCCGAAATTGACAAAGACTTGAGAAGGAAAAAGAAAAGGCCTTCACCCGGAAAGAAATGGAAAAAGGGAACTTCTCGAGAAGTTTCAAATCTAGAAGAAATTGGTATGTTCTGTCTGTTAAATGTGTATGGTCTCTTACAGTTTAATGTTGCTATTCACTTTTGAGTCCCATCAACAATTTTACACTTGATTTTAATCTGAATGAGGCATAGGAAAATTAGTAACTTTACTTGAAAAAACACGGTCTACTTTTTAATGAACATTCCTAGCTAAATGATCTGCCACTGACATTTAAATTCTCTACGTTATTTTACATTTCTGATAAAAGAAAACCGAAGGGCCATTTATAGCAATACCAGAATTGCATTATTGAAGTGCAAGAGCTTTTCTCCCCGTCCTGATGATGGATACTCAAATGTAAAATCAAATAGTTACTTCTAAACCGGTGACAGAAAGCTGACATCTGGAGGTCAAGTTTTCTGTACAGTTTGAGAAACCACTGCAGTTCAAAGATGGGAAAAAGCGAGAAGCAGTGTTATCAAATTTCATTTTGGAATAGAAAATTGTGTGTGTAAATGTGTGTGTTGTAAGTATTGTGTTATATAACAACTAATGCTTTTCCTTTTTCACAACTTCTTCAATAAAGGAAAACTTGCATTCTTCTCTTCCTTGCATGAATAGCTAGATAGAAGTATAGATGGTCCTGATTATAAGTTGATAATCTTGCAGAAGATTTAAGAACCTCTAGTAATGAAGAAGATAACCAAGAGTCTGTAGACGATGAACCGTCATTTGTGACACTTGAAGGTGGGCTAAATATTCCAGAGACCATTTTCACCAAACTTTTTGACTACCAAAAGGTGGGGGTTCAATGGCTTTGGGAACTTCATTGCCAGAAAGTAGGTGGAATTATTGGAGACGAGATGGGGCTTGGTAAAACCATTCAAGTCCTAGCTTTTCTTGGAGCATTGCATTCAAGTAATTTGTACAAACCAAGCATCATTGTTTGTCCTGTCACTCTATTGCGTCAATGGAAGCGGGAAGCACAAAAATGGTACCCAGCATTTCATGTGGAAATATTACATGATTCCGCTCATGACTCTTCTACCAGGAAGAAGCCAGTCGAATCTGATGAGAGTGATTATGAAAGTGAGTCTGAGGTCAGGGTAAATTCATCTAGGCGGAACAACAAAAAATGGGATACTTTGATAAGTCGTGTTTTGAAATCAGATTCTGGATTGTTAATTACCACCTACGAGCAGCTCCGGTTGCTAGGGGAAAAACTTCTTGATATTGGCTGGGGTTATGCAGTTCTTGATGAAGGCCATAGAATCCGAAATCCGAATGCCGAAGTGACTCTAGTTTGCAAACAGCTACATACCGTTCATCGTATAATAATGACTGGTGCACCGATTCAGAATAAGTTGTCTGAACTATGGTCTCTGTTTGATTTTGTATTCCCTGGAAAATTGGGTGTGCTTCCTATATTTGAAGCTGAATTTGCGGTTCCCATATCCGTTGGTGGTTATGCTAATGCCTCACCTTTGCAAGTATCAACTGCCTATAGGTATGTTGAGACAAAAGACTTCTACCCATCCTAAATTGCCTGGCCTAGATACATCATAATCAGCAGTACTTTTAGGTTTCTGTTTTTGAAAAAAGAGAAAAGCTTTAATGGTTTCTAATATATGCTCATTTAAATACAATAATGGTCTGTGTTATTCAATACTTTCTATTATTATTTGCACACCATTTGACAGGATTATTTATCTAGGACTCCACATGCATCGATTGTGCTCCCCATTAAATTACCTTAAAGGTGATGACCCAGTTTATCCAATCAGGTGAAAAGACTGAGATAAAATAATAATGAGTAGTGTTACCATTGTACATGCAATTCTGCCCAGGCATTGTCTTTGGTGACAAGCCTAAGTGTGAGGAAAGTCACAGACAAGTTGCTTCTGTTAATTGTTGAACAAACTAACAAACGGCTTAATAAATTATAATAATAATTAAAATTAGGGATTATTGGTTTAAAATTGAATATTAAGCCCTCGTCTAATTCAGAAATTAACGTTGATTAGATGTTTTTTCACTGTGACACAGTATCTTTGGTATACATCTTTGGTGCACATGGATGATCTGATTTTTTATCGCATCCAATCACTGAAGTTGTTATTTGCAGATGTGCTGTTGTTTTGCGTGATTTAATCGTGCCTTACCTCCTCCGGCGTATGAAGGCTGATGTCAATGCCCAACTAACAAAGAAAACTGAACATGTACTCTTCTGTAGCCTCACTTCAGAGCAGCGATCTGTGTATAGGGCATTTCTTGCTAGCGCTGAGGTTGAGCAGATCTTTAATGGGAACAGGAATTCTCTTTATGGAATTGATGTGATGCGAAAGATCTGCAACCATCCCGATCTGCTTGAAAGGGAACATTCCTATGGGAACCCTGACTATGGAAATCCTGAGCGCAGTGGAAAAATGAAAGTTGTTGCTGAAGTTCTCAAAGTATGGAAGCAGCAAGGTCATCGTGTTCTTCTGTTTGCTCAAACTCAACAAATGCTTGACATTTTGGAGAGTTTTTTAATTGCTTGTTGCTATACATACCGTAGAATGGATGGCATCACTCCTGTAAGACAGAGAATGACATTAATAGATGAATTTAACAATTCAGATGAAGTCTTCATCTTCATTTTAACAACTAAGGTTGGTGGTCTGGGAACAAATCTTACAGGTGCCAATAGGGTGATAATATTTGACCCTGATTGGAATCCTTCAACCGATATGCAGGTTGGGCCTTTGAATAATTACATTTTATTACAGATCTACTGAAAACTTTACCTTGTTTCTATGCTAGATTGTTTATTGATATCGTGACCAATGTTTGGAGCATAAAAAATCTTAACTTTTTTTTGTAGATAATATCTGGTTTCCTTACTTAAGGTTTTCTATTATTATTGTTATTATTATTATTGTCCCTTTTGTAGAAGCTGTTTAGCATTTAGCAATCTGCTGTAGCCTGTAGTGTTTTATTATCTTATCTGATATCACGTGTGTTGTTGCTAATGACAGGCCAGGGAGCGTGCTTGGCGTATTGGTCAGACAAAAGATGTCACGGTTTTTAGATTGATAACTCGTGGAACAATTGAAGAGAAGGTGTATCACCGGCAAATTTACAAGCATTTTCTCACTAACAAAATATTGAAGAATCCGCAGCAGAAAAGATTCTTTAAATCCCGTGACATGAAGGATCTCTTTATACTTACTGACGATGGAGAGCATGGCTTTACTGAAACCTCTAGCATATTTAGCCAGCTAGCTGAGGATGTTAATGTTGTCGGGACTCATAAAAACAACGACGATAATGCTAATGTGAACAAACCAACTGCATCAAATCTAAGTAATGATGCTAGTGAGATTGGAAATGACTCAAATATCAAATTATCCAATAAGGGCAAAGAGAAAGCTGAAAATAGTGGCAAAGAAACTGACGAGGAATCAAATATCTTACAGTCTCTTTTTGATGCTCATGGGATTCATGTAAGTTTTTTATTCATCGATGAAACTGTCAGGCATGAAGAGATTTTTTATTCATGTTCCTTTATATGCCTGATCTCTCCATGAACTTAAGAAAGTAAAAAACCAAACTAACATGTACTGTACGGTATGTAATTCAGTATGTTGCAGAAGATTTTATTCAACATGTAGTTATTTTCTAAATTGATCTTCTCCCTTGTCCTTCCAGTACAATAATTTAATTTCAAGCCTGATGAACTGAATGCTACCCTAGCATATCTACACTATTATAAAAAAGAGAGTACAAACTTGACATGTCTCACTCTCTCATTAAATTTGACACATGTCAATCTCTCCTTCAGAATAGTTGCTTAGATGGCAATCTCCACTTATTATTTTAGTAAAAAAAAAAAAATCTTTCTCTACTTATTCTCTATGTTCCTTAATTATCTTTTCTTTCATCCACAAATCTCTCTCTTCATTTTCACATTTCTTTAATTTCACATGGTGGTCTCAGTTATTCTTTAATATCATTATAAATCTTTACTCAACATATTTAAATAAAATAAGAAATGTGTCTATTAAGGCATATAGATTCATGTGTGAAATTATAAAAAATATAAATTAACGTTTCGATATTATTTTTAATAAAATAATTATTATATAATCGGGCATCTGCCCGGGAGCTAATCTAGTTTGATATTTGGTTACAACTAACGGTGATTATCCTTTTATCTCAGAGTGCGGTGAACCATGATCTAATCATGAATGCTAACGATGGAGAGAAGCTGAAACTAGAGGAACAAGCTTCTCAAGTTGCACAGAGAGCAGCTGAAGCATTACGCCAGTCACGGGTAATTAGAAGTCGGGAGAGTATAGCTGTCCCAACCTGGACTGGGAAATCAGGAGCTGCTGGGGCACCATCATCTGTTCGTCAAAAGTTTGGGTCAACTGTTAATACTCAGTTAGTTGGTAGTTCTCGGCCTTCTGAAGGATTGCTGAACAGTGAAGGGAGAAAGTTGAGTCTTTCCGCTGGAGCAGCTAATGGCAAAGCATTAACTTCATCCGAGTTGCTGGCGAGGATTAGAGGAAACCAAGAAAGAGCAGCGGGTGATGGGATTGAACAGCAATTTGGCCAGGCCTCAAGCTCTACTGGAAGAGCAAACTTCGGAAATAATAGTGCTGTGAAGTCATCAAACTTGTCTGGGGTACAGCCAGAAGTGTTAATACGTCAGATCTGCACATTTTTACAACAAAGAGGTGGGAGAACCGTTTCAGCGAGTATAGTACAGCATTTCAAGGACAGGATTCCCTCCAAAGACCTTCCTTTATTCAAGAATCTTTTGAAGGAAATCGCCACTTTGGAGAAAAATCCTAGTGGATCTTCTTGGGTTCTTAAGCCAGAGTATAAGGAGGAATAATAGATAATTGAAAAAAATACTGAAAATTTTATGAACTTGATTACAGCAAGTACTGCAAAGAGTAGACTTTGGAGCTGCCTTTAGTTTCTGGGCTTCAAAATTTTTTGTGTATATTGTTCTTGCGTTAGGGCTGCATCAATTTTGAACTTCATTTAGTTGTAGCCTTATGGTTATAATTACTAAATTTCTTGGATAATTCGGGTTATTGTAATTTCTGGCTGGAAGAAGGAATGCTTCAGAACTTATGTAAAACGCAGGTCCACGACTCTCCTTCCGCAAGCTTAAACATAGTTATTTACTGGGGTTTAAAAATAGCTCTACTATACAGGCAAGTGATGTCACTTTTTCATAAACTTTAGTGTAGAGGTTGCTACTTCCTTGTCTTGCCACCGGAAGTGGTGCTATTTAATTACCGTCGAAAGCTTTAATAAAGGTTTATATCTTCAGATGGAGTCTTAGAGATGGAGTTCACGGATTGCCATTATGCACGCAATGTAATTTTCATCCCCAGCATGGTTTCACATGCTCTATAACTTTTTCTTGCACCTTAAACTTAAGAATCGTGTAGAATATTTGGTATCTGTAAACCAGTAAGAGGTATTAATGTCATGAACATGCTTGAGTAGAATTTTTGGTATCTGTTAACCAGTAAGAGGTATTAATGTCATGAACAACATGCTTCAAGCATTCTTTTCACCTGAACTCGTGAACAACCCATCCACTTCTGGGAAACACAAGGTTAGAAATATAAAACCGAACTGTTTCTGGTGTTCCATGTCACTGACTTCATATCAAAAGCATAATACAGTCTCAACAATCAGCACTAAATTATAACTTTGTAAATTAACTGACAAGATATAAGAAGAATCCACCATAACAGAGATTCGAGAAAATAGGAAGAACTTTTTTATCATGTATATATTGTACAATTTAAAAGCATGTGAAAAAGATGTGATAAACATGTTCACAAGTTACAATTATTTTCCAAAAATGGAGTAATTGCCTAAGTTTTCTCTCTCTCCAATTACCGCTTTAAATTTCCACCTTCCCAAACACGATATCAGACAAAGATCTCAATTCTCAAGTAATCAACAAAAGCCAGCAGCCTTGCAGGATCAAAATGCTGCCCATCCAGCCCCACTGCTTTTAGTTGATCCAGATCCAGTTGTGGATGGAAGATTTCTCTACAAAGGCCATAAATTTACAAGTTTATAGAAGCTGAAAGGTCAATATAAACATTTCTATATATCTTTCTGAACCCACAGTTGTAAATTAGCTGACAAAGTCCTCGAATGATCAGCACACTAATTTAAATATTTAATTATCAGGAAACTAGACAACATATATGAAGAATTTAGTGCATTCTTCCTGCCAACTATGTTTGAGACAACCAACAAAGATTAAAATGTAGGAATACAACAGCTAAGATGCAACAGTTGCAAAACCAAAAAGCAGCTACATATATAATCAGTCACAGAAATTGATTACGATAGTAATGTAAATTTAAAATTCATAATTTCAGATAAATTGAAGTGACTTAAACTTATGTATTGTAGGGCAAGTAAAATAAACCAGCAAAAGAATATTAGAGATAGATTAAATAAACAAGGGTACCTCAAGTTGAGATAGATCTGTGAAAGTATCAGCAGAACGCCTAGTCGTTTCTTTGGGCCCTTTAAGTGCAGTATCGTGAATTGAAGAAGTCATACGAACAGCAGCAGGATCATTTGGTGGGGGTGGTAATGGAGTTCTAAGTTTTACTGCACCACTTGGTGGAGGCACAAGAGCAAGCATTTTTGGTTTTCCAGATGCAGAAACTCCACCAGACAAACCTGCAGCTGAAAGCATGCCAGTTCCACTGGATGGTTTGTTCTTCACATTTATCCTGATGGTTTCACCGTCCTACAATGCCACCAATATCAAGTTAAAAACGAGTAAATTACAAAGGCCCAAACATGTCGTTTATTGCACTAAATGTTTTTTTCCCGTTACAAAAGTACACGCTCTTCTAGCCGATGACAAATCAATGGAAGGAACTAATTTGAGTCCGATTTTAATAAAAAAAATATTAAATGGTATTAGAGTTGTTTTCCCCCTTAAAAGATAAGTACATAAAATAGGACAAACAGTTATTCAATCCCACTGCCAAACACACTTGATCTCACTCTAGCATACAAAATAGTAAACAATTTGGAATTAACTAAACTTAACTGCAAGTTGCAAACTAAGAACCGATAATTGTTCATTGACACGTATACAATCACACGCAGAGACACATAACAAAAAAACCCATAACGACATAAGTTACAAAATCCAAAGCTTCCCGGTCTTACCTCATCTAGTCACAGTTAATAAACATTTTGTTGCCCGAATTGTCAGAACATACACTATCGTGCAAATCTTACCACAAAGATACACTTCAAATCCCTCTTTATTCCGTCAACAAGCACCTCTCATATAATTTACTCAATATTGCGACACCATTACCATTCTAACAAACATTCTCAATATAACAGACACCACATACATTACACAAATCACACAAACACGGAACTTCACTAACACGTGGCATCCTAATATATCTATATATAAATTATTCCTAACAACAAGAAAACTAAAACGATCCAGCTTGGTTATGTTTTTAATTAATTCTACTTGCGTAGCCCTACTAATCATGGCACTGTAATCCAGAAATACACATTATAATCAATTACTAATAAACTCAGGTTAAAATACTCAGGCATCTATAAATTTGACTAAAACCTCGATAATCACAAGACAAAATTCCGAAAAATTATACCTTCAATCTCTGATTAACCGCGGGATGAATATCGATATGATTATCGTCACTACTCTCTCCTACCTCCTTCTCCCCCTCTCTCTTAACATACTTATCGTGATCCGACAAGGCCACATTAAAATCAAACGCCTCATTTCGCTCCGCAAACCCCAACCCGATAAACGCATGCTTCCCAGTCCCATCCTCAATCTTCAATACGAAGTATCTGGAAGAATCAAGCACTGATTCGACGGCATTTTCACGCTGACCAGGAGCGATAAAACAGGCGGCGAAAAGATCGGAGGAGTTGGGATCCTCGAGACGGATCTCGCAACGGTGTTTGCAAGAGACGACCCGGAGACGACCCGACCAGATCTTGTCGGATTGGAGCCACTCGCCGCATTTGTAACCGCCGGAGGTGGAGCGAGGGGGGATTTTGAACACCGAGACTTCGCGGACTACGAGGAGTGTGTGCTCGAATGACTCGTCGTCTTCTTCGAACGACATCGAAACTTTGGCCAGAGAGATTAGGAAACAACTGATTTTTGGAATGGAGAGAGAGAGAGAGAGTAGGGGAGGAGGAGGAGACGTGATTTCAAAGCGTGTTTCGTTAGATGTCAAAACTGTGCAACTACTCAGAAATGACCGTCGGTGACAATTTGTTTTACCGTCTACTCAATTATCTACTGCAGTGGTTCAGAGTTTCATTCATTACACCAAAGTCCAATAGACTAGCAATTTCTACACTCTGCTTGAAAAATGAGGGTAGGAAATTAGAGTTTCTAGTGCTCCTTCAGTATTGAATTACTACTAGTTTAAATCCCGTCTCCTTTAATATTTATATTTAATTTTATATATATATGAGTTGGGTTCAGTGGAAATATTTGGAAACCGTGGAGACCTATATTGTGCGATTAGAGATGAATGGATAGTGACATACAGATTAATACTTATAAACCTAAGTCAAAAATATAATGTAACATGTATAAAAATATCATGTGAAAAATGTATTAAAATAATTGAGTGGTGAAGTTTATAAATAGAGTGTTGTAGTTTAAGTTATAAAGTGTAGTACATTTAAATCTAAATAAAAAAATAATGTAACAAGATTACAATCTTACGTAAAAAAATTATTTTAAAAAATAGAGTGCAGAACATATCGTACAACTTTATAAATAGAGTGTAGTACTTCAAATTATAAAATTTAGTACTTTTAAATCTAAATAAAAAATATAATGCAACTTGCAAAATAAAATATTATGTGAAAAAATATATTAAAAAAATGAAAGGTAGAACATATAATAGAATTTTATAAATAGAGTGTGGTACTTAAAATTATAAAGTGTAGTACTTTTAAACCTAAATAAAAAATATAATGCAACTTGCAGAATCAAATATTATGTGAAAAATAAATTAAAAAAAATAGAGTGCATAACATATTTTAGATTTTTTTATAAACAAAATGTGGTACTTTAAAATCTAAATAAAAAAATATAATTTAACATGCAGAACACATATTATCTAAAAAATATATTCAAAAATAAAGTTCTAGTGCATAACTTAGCCTAATAAAAATTAGAGTGTAATATGCTTGATGTGCAGTAAATGATAAAAAAAGTATTTATGCATAAATAAATAATTAGTACTTTTAAACCTAAATAAAAAATATAATACAACTTGCAGAATAAAATATTATGTGAAAAAAATATATTAAAAAAATAGAGCGCAAAACGTATAGAGTGTAGTACTTCAAATTATAAAATGTAGTACCTTTAAACCTAAATAAAAAAATATAATGTAACATGCATAATAAAATATTATGTAAAAAAATATATTAAAAAAGTGAAGAACATATTGTAGAACTTTATAAATAAAATGTAGTACTTAACATTATAAAATATAAAATACTGGTCGTTAATTTAAGATTTTATTTTATACACGTCTAATGTAATCTTATACCTCCATTTCATCTCATTTAACGGCCTATAAACGGGACTTCAGGTCTCCAAATAAAAAACGGACTCCACTTGATAGGGATAAATAAATCCCGATTGTATAATTAAATATTGCATTAATTATACAAGGTGTGGGCTGCTATGCCCAATAAGAAGATGTATGACATTCAGACCAGAAAGGTTAACATGTTGATCAGGCCTGATGGACCAGATCAGGCCTGATGGAACAAAGAAGACCCAAAAACCCTGATTATTTATTAATTTCGTAATTAATAAATAAGGGAGAAAAATAGCTATTAAGATAAGTCCTAGTAGGGATATAAATCCTTGTAGATTGGCCTCCAAGGAACCTCATGGGATAAGGAATCAGCTTCCTACTTCCTAGGACTCCTAAGTCTATCCTAATTCAGAGACTTGACCACCAAGTCTCCTATACCAAGTCCAATTCAAGGACTCCCACATCTATATAAGGGGCCTCACCCCACAAATCAGAACTACGTTTTTTGACTTGATCCTTGGCAATCAGCAAGGTACGTAGGCATCTTGTTAAGGCAGATTGAGTCACGAAACACAAGAGCAGTCAAAATCGAGCCTTGAAGCTCACGTTCCTTAGTACTAAATACAACAATTACATATATTAGTTTTTAATCCATAACATTTGGCGCCGTCTGTGGGAAAGCACAACAACAACCATGGCGAGAACACGGAGAACAATTAGAGCTCTGGAGGAAGGAACACCATCGGGGACAACCCAGGTGATTTCGTCAACCGTGGAGATTCCTCCCCACTCAACTTATGCATCTACTCAAGGGGAAGCCCAGATAGGGGCAACTCAACCTCAGCCACAAGGGACGACTCCCCCGACTATTCAAGGTACGAATCCTCAAGTTCAACAAGTACATGTACCTGTGAATTCTCGACCCGTCGGGTATGAATATTCAACTGTTCTTACTACTAACCCCCCTTATGGGATGCCCCTTTACCCCGAGGTTGGAGGAAGTGGACATGCTGGGCGAAGTGAGGCACGAGGGCAATCGCCCCCCTATATACGAGGTTTGGCTCCTATCCCCGAGGATCGGGAATTTTCTGGTCCTTATACTGAGAGAGACTCCGAATCTTCGGATGATGAAGTGGCCCCAAGAAGGAGGCGTCCTGGCAAAGAGCCGATGGCCGATGGAAGACAACGCCCTCAAAGCACCCAAGGGGCGAATCCCCAAGAAGTGCAGGAAAGGATCAGGGCTCATGAGGCTGAGATCCAAAGACTAAGGCGCGACTTGGAGGCGCACCAGGCCATCAGACCCCAAATACCTCCTAGGGGAGAAATCCTCCTCCTGTCATAGACCTGGATGGTCCGGTACAGAGAAGGGCTGTTATTCCAAGAACTGATCTAAGCAATCTTCTTCCCCTTGGAGATCCTGATGATCCTACTCCGCCCTTCACTGAGGAGATAATGAATGCCCATATCTCAAGGAAGTTTAAGATGCCAACCATCAAAGCCTATGATGGCACGGGAGATCCCGCTAATCATGTTAGGACATTCTCTAATGCACTGCTGTTGCAACCCGTGAATGATGCTATAAAGTGTCGGGCCTTCCCTCAAACCCTGTCGGGTATGGCTCAAAGATGGTACAGTCGCTTGCCCCCAAACTCTATTGGGTCGTTCAGAGAATTAAGCCAAGCTTTTATTAAGCAATTCATCAGTGGAAGAGTTCATGAGAAAAGTTCTGCATCTCTTATGAGCATTGTGCAGGGGGCAAAAGAATCCTTGAGAGACTACCTGAATCGTTTCACAAAGGAGGCTTTAAAAGTCCTAGACCTTGATGATAAGGTAGCCATGATAACGCTACAACAAGGAACTAGGGATGAGTTTTTTAAGATGTCCTTGGCCAAACGCCCCCCTGAAAGCATGTTGCAGCTCCAGGAGAGGGCAGAGAAGTATATCAAAGTTGAAGAAAGCATGAGGAAGACCGTAGTAAGTAATGAGCCCACTGGAGGCAAGAAGCGAAAAACTGATCTGGAGTATATCGCTAAGAATAAGTATCCTAGAACCGAGCAAAACCCCGATTCAACCCCCAAGAAGGGAGGACCTGGGCAAAAGTTCACCGAATACGCTAAGCTGAATGCTCCTAGAAGCCAGATCTTGATGGAAATCGAGAAATATTGAGATATTCGTTGGCCTAAGCCCCTGAAGGCTGATCCTGCCAAGCTGGACAAAAGCAAATATTGCAGATTTCACAAAGATGTTGGTCACGACACCGATGAGTGTAGGCAGCTGAAAGATGAAATTGAGTTCCTCATTCGAGAAGGAAGATTGAACAAATACACTGGAGAAGGAGGGGACAGGAATAATAATGGAAGGAAGAACTTTGAGGATCGTAGGAGGGACCAAGACGATCAGGGGCGAAACCCCCAGCCTAGAGGACCAGTTATAAACACCATTAATGGAGGGCCGAGACCTCGAGGGCCTGTGATAAACACGATCTTTGGAGGTCAAACTGCTGCTGGATTGTCCAAAAATTCCAGAAAGGCATATACTAGAGAGGTTATGCATATTGTTGGAGAAGCCCCGAAGAGGGCCAGGATAGAAGTAACATTGGCTTTTGATGATTCTGACCTAGAGGGTGCGAAGTTTCCTCATGACGACCCGCTGGTCATAACATCGGTAATAGGAAATAGCCCGGTCAAGAGGGTCCTTGTGGATAATGGTGCTTCTGTGGATATCTTGCTCCACGACACCTTTCTAAGTATGGGGTATAACGACTCCCAGTTAACACCAACCGACATGCCGATATATGGATTTGCTGGAGTAGAATGTCCTGTAGAAGGGATAATCAAGTTGCCAACCACCATAGGTACGGAACCAAGGCAAGCAACGCAGATGTTGGACTTTGTGGTGGTAAAAGCTAGTTCAACCTATAATGCTATCATGGGAAGAACATGGATACATGCCTTCAAGGCAGTCCCTTCTTCCTACCATTCAGTCATGAAGTTTCCCACCCGGAACGGGATTGGAGAAGAGAGGGAGATCAAAAAATGGCTAGAAGCTGTTATGTGGCCTCTTTGAGGGCAGATTGAGTCGGGGGGGGGGGGCAGGTTCTTCCTATTGAAGATACGGATGTCCAAGAAAATGATGAGAAGAGAGGAAAACCAGCAGAAGACTTGGTTCCGATTCCTTTAGACCCCGAGAATTCTGAGAGGATGACTTTCATTGGAGCCACATTAGAGGAGCCCCTTAGAGGGAAGTTGGTGAAATTTTTGCAAGAAAATAGTGATGTGTTTGCATGGTCAGCAGCTGATATGCCAGGCATAGACCCGGAGCTGATTACTCACAAGTTAAACGTAGATCCAAGCCGGAAGACAGTGAAACAAAAGAAAAGAAATTTTGCCCCGGAAAGACAAGAAGCTATAAAACAGGAAGTAGAAAAGCTCTTAGAGGCTGGTTTCATCAAGGAGATTCAATTTCCGGAGTGGTTAGCCAACCCTGTAATGGTGACGAAGGCTAATGGAAAGTGGAGGATGTGTATAGACTTTACTGATCTGAATGATGCATGCCTTAAAGACTGTTTTCCGTTGCCAAGGATTGATACTTTTATTGATGCCACTGCTGGGCATGAGATGCTGAGTTTCATGGATGGATTTAGCGGATACAATCAGATCAAGATGCATAAAGATGACATTCCAAAGGTATCATTCATCACTGACTTTGGTGTTTATTGTTATCTTGTTATGGCATTTGGTCTTAAGAATGCAGGAGCCACCTATCAAAGGTTGGTAAATAAAATCTTTAAGGACCTTATTGGTAAGACTATGGAAGTCTATGTTGATGACATGTTAGTCAAGAGTCTAGCAAAGACTAATCATATAACCCATTTGAGGGAAGCTTTTGAGGTCCTGAGGTACCACAAGATGATGTTAAATCCTACAAAATGTGCTTTCGGAGTAGGATCTGGAAATTTTTTGGGATTGATGGTCTTCAAGAGAGGGATAGAGACTAACCCCGACAAAATAAAGGCAATCCTAGACATGGAACCACCAAAAACCGTCAAGGATGTTCAGAAACTTACAGAAAGGGTTGCTGCGCTAGGACGATTCATCTCCAAGTCAGGAGACAAGTGTTTATCATTCTTCAAGTCGCTAAAGAAAATCAAGGACTTTGTATGGAATGAGGAAAACCAGAAGGCATTCGAAGAGTTAAAGAAGTATATGGCCCAGGCCCCGTTGTTGGCCAAGCCAGTTTTGAATGAAGTTTTATTCTTGTACTTGGCTGTTTCAGAGAGTGCCTTGAGCGCGGTGTTGGTTAAGGAGGAACTGAAAGTCCAGAAACCCGTATACTATGTCAGCAAAATTCTGCATGGTGCTGAGTTGAATTATTCAACTATTGAGAAATTCGCTTTAGCCTTGGTAATGGCTTCGAGAAAGCTGCGTCCTTATTTTCAGGCTCATCAGATTGAGGTGCTAACAAATCAGCCCCTGAGAAATATCATTCACAGTCCCAAGGCAAGTGGGAGATTGATTAAGTGGGCAATAGAGTTGGGAGAGTTCGATCTCAAGTATAAGCCACATACGGCAATAAAAGCCCAGGCACTAGCTGACTTCGTGGTGGAATGTACCATACCCAACCAAGAAGTCGGGGGGCAGGAAGATACCATACCTCAAGACAAGGGAGTCGGTAATGGGGACAAAGAGAAGGATGATAAGGAGAAAGAATATTGGGTTCTCTATTTTGATGGAGCATAAAAAATAAACTCCAGTGGAGCAGGATTGGTTTTACAAAGCCCTGACGGGTTCTTGATTGAGTATGCCATGAAGCTAGACTTCCCAACCACAAATAATGAGGCAGAATATGAAGCTCTGATAGCTGGTCTCGGCCTAGCTGGAACACTTAGAGTCAAAAACTTAAAGGTTCGTGGAGACTCGAAGCTGATCATATCCCAGGTAAAGGGAGAATTTGAGGCAAGGGATGATACAATGACTAAGTATGTCCGCCTAGTAAGAGCTGTGATGACCCAATTTAATGAATGCCATGTTGAGCACATTCCAAGGGAGGAAAATGTCAAGGCAGATGCATTATCAAAGTTTGCTTCATCCGAGATATAAGAAAGTTCAGGAAGTGTGTACTTCCGTGTTTTGAAGACACAAAGCATAGATGTTAAGCTTGTGGCTCCTATAGGCCTGGGGACGTCATGGATTGATCCCATTAAGGCTCACATTCAAACCGGTTGGTTGCCAAGCGATGCAATTGAAGCACGGAAGTTAACTGTTCGGGCACTAAGGTACTCTTTGATAGATGGGATTCTGTACAAAAGATCTTTCGTGGTTCCTTATTTAAGGTGTCTTAGGCCCAATGAGGCCCGCTTGGCTCTTGAAGAAGCGCATGAAGGTATTTGTGGACAACACTTGGGGGGCAGGGCCTTGGCTCATAAGATAACCCGTTTAGGCTTCTATTGGCCAGAAATGATGGCTGATGCCAAAGAATATATGAAGAAGTGTGATCGCTATCAGAAGCATGCACCTGTTGTTAGACAACCCCCCGAGATGCTGACCTCTATCAACTCGCCCATTCCCTTTGCTATGTGGGGAATGGATATTTTGGGGCCTTTCCCCATGGCCACGACACAAAGAAAGTTTCTGATTGTAGCCATTGATTATTCCACCAAGTGGATTGAAGCCAAACCCTTGGCCAAGATCACAACTAGGCAGGTTGCTCAATTCCTGTGGGAAAATATTATGTGCCGATATGGAATTCCCCGTATCCTAGTCACCGATAATGGAACACAATTCAACAACGAGGAATTCAAGAAGTACTGTGAAGAAAATGAGATTGAGTTACGGTTCACCTCTGTGGCTCACCCACAAGCCAATGGGCAAGCTGAGGTAGCAAATCGAATAATCCTGGATGGGCTAAAGAAGAGGATCGAGAAGTCAAGAAATAATTGGGTGGATGAGATACTTCCCATATTATGGGCCTATAGGACTACCTATAGAGTCACGACCGGAGCAACTCCCTTCATGTTGGCATATGGGGCAGAAGCAGTAGTTCCCGTAGAGATATCACATTCCTCTCCAAGGATTCAGGCTTTCAATGCTGAGGAAAATGAGGAAGGACAAAGGTTGGCTCTGGACTTAATCGACGAAGTGCGAGATGGGGCACATGTAAAGATAGTAGAGTACCAGAAGAAGGCTTCATTCTACTACAACCTAAGGGTTAAAGAAAGGTTTTTCAAACAAGATGATCTAGTCTTGAGGAAGATAGAAGCATCTGGTGTAGGACAAAAAGGGAAGCTTACCCCGAATTGGGAAGGGTCGTACAGAGTCAAGAGTG
The DNA here is from genome assembly GCF_009905375.1 of Apium graveolens. NCBI lineage: Eukaryota > Viridiplantae > Streptophyta > Magnoliopsida > Apiales > Apiaceae > Apium > Apium graveolens. The sequence goes on from NC_133648.1 coordinate 91,800,193, forward strand.
TTCAAGGTAGAGGAACCTACAAGCTAGAGACTATGGATGGTTTTGAAGTCCCGAGAACTTGGCATGCACAAAACCTGAAGGTTTACTATGTGTAGGACAGTTGGATACGATTCTCACTTGTCAAGATGGCGAGTAGGTTGAAAAGCACCTTGAAGCTTTGCTTGCTTAGGATTTATATGTTCTAGTTTTATTTTGAAGTTTATTAAGACTTGTGTAAGGGACGAATCCCAGACAATTTATGGAAATTCATGAGGTTTTCAAAGTATGTTTAAATGTCTATGGCCTAACAAGTAAAACAAATTGCATGAATGCAAGCATAAATGTGATAAATAAAATAGATCGGATAAATATTACAAGAGTTCGATAAATAAAGTCTTGAAAATAAGATAAAGAAAACAAGCCACGCAGGGCTGAAGAAGCTCTAAGGAGCTGAGGTGCCCTCGGCATCCATGTCATCATCCCCTTCGCTCTCGCTAGATGTCTCTGTCGTCTCGGAGGAGGAGGAGGAGCTATCATCCTCAGCAGGTCTGGAAGAAGACTCGGGAGGAGGAAGGAGCGGATCCTGAGGAACATGATCTGAGACAACTACTCGGGTACGAAACCTCTGTAGCAAAGCCTCGTCATCAGGGCAGACATAATCCGCCGGGTTAATATCAGGACAAGCCTCGTTCACGGACCCAAGGGCCGTGTCCCAACCAGTCCTAAAAAACCCGGGAAAGACTGAGTCATCCCTAATCCTCATGGACTGGGCAAACTCCTCCGAGTCCAGGTAGCTATCTATAGCTTTGTCCTTCTCCGCCCGAAGTACCACCAGCTCGGCGTTAGACTCCCCGAGTTCCTCCTCCTTGCGTTTGAACTTCTTCTCCAGAGTAGCATACTTCTTCTGTTGCCTCCTGAGGGCATTATCGGCCTTATCGGAAGCCCGCTTCCATGACTCGGCTTGCCTCACAGCGCCTTAAAAATAGGCGTTAGACTAAAACAAAGCAATCAACAAAGTATAAGGCAAGAGAATGCTATAAGAAAGAAAGATAAGTTCAAAAAAGAAAAGGCATACCGAAGCCAGAGACTGAGATCCCATGAGCTTAATCCTCTCAAGGTCAGGGGTGGCCACCACGTCAGTAAAATCCTTGGGAGTCACGCTATGGTAGGACCAATCCCAAGCATGCTTCATGGAACCAACCACGGTATCCCCTCGGCGGAATCCCCAGAGAGGCCGGAAGGCGCCTGTAGCAGCAGCAGCAGGGGCAGCAGCAGTGATAGGAGCACTATGGCCCTCAGCTCCTTCAGTTGAAGCCTCCCCCATAGGCTCCTTGTGCTTTCTCAAGAAGATAAGCTCTGTCGCCTTTCCTCGGGTGTCTAGGCCTGCGAGCCGAGCTTTCTTCATCCTAGCAGTCTCTTCAACAGGCGGAACGTTGTCCTCATTAATCTCCTTAGCAGCTGCAAAATAAGGCAAAAAACAAAATAAGTGATGTTAATAATGCATGAAATGAAATAAAGTTGAGAAGGGAAGAAAAATACCTTGTTGAGAAACAGAGGATAGTCCTACGTGAATGAGAGAGAACTCCTCTAAGAGAGTCCAGCTGGTAGTAGTGCCGTCGTCCTGAGTAAGCCCATTATAAATAATAGTTTCCTCAGGAGTTAAGTGAATGGATTTGAGGCTACCATCACTGACCTTCTCGAAGAAAGATCGGAAGAGTGTGCCCCAGTCACCATTCTCCCAACGTAACCCAACGAAACTATTCCTCCAATTTTGGTTGTTATCAGGAATGGAGGCGCTGTTAAAAATATGTTTACTTTTGGGCCTTTGCTTGACATAGACCCAACCACAAATACTGGAAGAGCTATTATAACACTGAAAGACCTTCCTAAAAACAGCTACGGAAAGGGGAAAACCCTCCCTAAGGCAGCAGACCATAAAATATAAAATATTCCTCCAAGCGTTTGGAGGAAGCTGACACGGGTTGATTTATAAATCAGCTAAAAGGTGAGGAATAAAAGGGTGGAAAGGAAACCTAAGGCCAGCATTAAGGGCATCTGTATAAATAAAGAGAGTATCGGGTCTCCAGTGGCAAGTACGGTCACCACCAGAGACTGGAACTAATCTAAGAGGAGGAAGGACATTATAACGTGCATTTAGTTTATCGAAAGCTATGTTGTGCCAAGTATTACAATGATTAAAAGAATCGAGATGTGCAGTAGAGGGATATTCATCCCCCCTAGTGTTAATCATATCGATTAAAGACATATACGAAGAACGGATCTCGATATCCTTACCTCGTTTTGAAGCCGAGGCTATCTTGGCCGCCCTCTCGGAACTCTTGTCAGCCATTAGTAAAGCTGGAAAAGCCTGGAAACTTTGAAAGGAAGAAGGCTGGAAGCTAAGGGAAGAAAGTTGAGAGAGGAGAAAGTTTGAGAAATGTATGAAATGAGGAGTGAAGAGTATGAGTGAGGACACTCCCCCCCCACCTTTATATAGGAGGAAAGAGGGGAAAATGGGCCTAGAAAAGCCCATTTGGGCCCAAGTTCATGAACCTTCTGGAATGATCTACAAAATATTGGAAGAATTTAGAAGAGTTTCTAGAAAAATCCAGAAGGTTTTGAGAAAATTCCTCAGGGTTCCAGAAGCTTCTTAGCTTAGAAAATAAAAGCCCAGTTCAGAAAAACCAAGGCCCAAAAACAAAAAACCCTGTATGAGGCCCACTTGATTTTTAGGAAAAAAGGGTGAAAAGAAGCCTAGCTAAAAAATGGGCCTGAACCCAAAATGTTGGCCCAAATTGAAAGCCCAGAACTAGGGGCCCAATTGAAAGGCCTGTGAAGCCCAGTAAGAAAATAAGCCCAGTTAAAATGGGCCCAAGTTTTAGCCCAACATTAGGGGCCTAAATCCAAGTATGTACAAAAAATATATATGCATATGTTCTTGACCCTGTCGACCAGAAAGCACAGAGAAATCCTGGTCGAATGGTCTGAGGTCGAATTTCCCTCGACCAGGGCTGATAAAAGAAGCTAATTCGGTCAAGAAAGGAATTCTGACCAAAATTCTTGGTCGAAAATGATAGTTCTTCGACCAAAATGCCCGAATAGTATTTGTTCCTTAACCCTGTCGACCAGGAGACAAGATATATTCCTGGTCGAATCAATTCTGCTCAAAATAGCTTCGATCAAGGCACGAGATGATGGTTAATTCGGTCAAAAATGGAGATCCTGACCGAAAATCTTAACCAAAATAAAAAATTCCTGGTCGAAAATTCCTGGCCGAAAATTCCTGGTCGAAAATTCCTGGTCGAAATATTAAAAAAAAGGAGAGGGGGGAGAAATCCTGACCGAAATTCGACCAGGATTCTTGGTCGAATGGAATCTCCTCGAAATGCTGTCGACCAGGACACAAAGACGGATAATTCGACCAGGATCCTGGTCGAATGGGATTCCTGGTCGAAATTTATAAATAAAAAAAAAGAAGGAACAAGAATAAGGAAATTCCTTGAAATATTTTCTGAAAAATATTAATATTTTTCAGAAATAAGGAATAAATCCGGAAAATTAATGATAAATCCCAGAAAATAAGGGAAAAGTCCAGGAAATTAAGGAAAAATCCCAGAATTAAGGGAAAAATCTAGAAAATAAAGGATAAATCCCAGAAATTAAGGGAAAAATCCAGAAAATTAGGGAAAAGGGAAAAATTCCTGGAAATTAAGATAATTCCTGAATAAAAGGAATAAAAGTAGATCGTGGTAAAGGTGTAGGTCGCTCCACACTTTACGCAAAAACGAAACCATGTAAGGGAACGAATGGACTTAACTTCTGCAAAACCTAGTCAATGTTTCCCAAAAGTTGGGGGGCAAATGATAGGGATAAATAAATCGTGATTGTATAATTAAATATTGCATTAATTATACAAGGTGTGGGCTGCTAGGCCCAATAAGAAGATGTATGACATTCAGACCAGAAAGGTTAACATGTTGATCAGACCTGATCCCTAATTATTTATTAATTTCGTAATTAATAAATAAGGGAGAAAAACAGCTATTAAGATAAGTCCTAGTAGGGATATAAATCCTTGTAGATTGGCCTCCAAGGAACCTCATGGGATAAGGAATCAACTTCTTACTTCCTAGGACTCCTAAGTCTATCCTAATTCAGAGACTTGACCACCAAGTCTCCTATACCAAGTCCAATTCAAGGACTCCCACATCTATATAAGGGGCCTCACCCCACAAATCAGAACTACGTTTTTTGACTTGATCCTTGGCAATCAGCAAGGTACGTAGGCATCTTGTTAAGGCAGATTGAGTCACGAAACACAAGAGCAGTCAAAATCGAGCCTTGAAGCTCACGTTCCTTAGTACTAAATACAACAATTACATATATTAGTTTTTAATTCATAACACCACTGAACTTCTGTATATATATGAGGTTTTGGTACACAACCTAACCAGTGCCCCGCATTGTTTAATTGCAGCAGACCTCCAGCAATGAGACATTGAGGGAGGTACCTACCACAATGAAATAATGCGGCAGGATTCCTGTTTTTATTTATATCTAAAATAACAAAAAATTATATTTTAATGAATTAATTTTTTTCGATAATAACGGAGTTAGAAAATATATAATTAACTTTAACAATCATTTGTTCTATATTTTCTAATTTTATTACTACTTCCCATTTATTATCAATTGTATAATGAGTTACAAATTTAAAAATAAATTAGATATATAATCGAAAAAAAAATTAAAATATTAGTTTTAATGAAAGAAAATAAAAAACCTAAGATAGTAACTGAAATGTATGAATGGAGTATTACAAGTATGATTGTTTATTGATCGAAGTGTCGTCTTCTCTAAACTTTTTTGAGTAAATTCTAATCAAACTATTTTAATTTAAATTTTAAATATGTCAAAATCATGTATAATAACACATTCGTACTCCTTAATATAAAATGATGAATTAAATATTTTTTATAAATAATTTTTAATTTTAAAAAAATAAATGAGGACAAAATAATAATAAAAATCCCTCCCGCAATGCGTCATTGCGAGAGGTGTTCAGTCTAGCCCCAACATATATAAAATATTGCGGCGGGTGGTTAAGTAGCCACCTACAGCAATGTTTCATTGCACTAGCCGCAATAAAACAATGATGTAGGTGATAGAGAGTATTTTTTTCATTTGTTACGAAAAATGTTTAGCATTCCGGGGGCTGAGTTGTTTTATATTTTTTTTTAGCTAACGAAAAATCGATAAAAATTCATTTTTTTAGTTTTCCACATTTTTAATTTTTAGCATTATATTCGTTTACTATAAATTAAAAATTGATAAATTAAATTGGACAAGTACAAGAAAAATTAAAAAAAAAACATAAAACTCACAATATTAAAAAAAACATAAAACTCAGAATATTCCCTTATAATAAAAATTCGAAAATACTATTTTGAACAAATAATTAAAAAATACATTTTCACTCAAAAATTTTAAATTCAATATTAAATTTAAATATTTTAGTTTAAAATATTAATTCAAAATTATCAAAATATAAGTTCGAAAAAATATTTAAAAATTCATTTAAAAAAAATAAATTAGAAAAAATAAAGCGGGTAAGAACCGTTACATTTAAAACAACGTCCTCCAACATTGTTTCATTGCAGTTTCATTGCGGCTATTTGTTACGAAAAAATATTTAGCATTCCGGGGCTGAGTTGTTTTATATTTTTTATAGCTAACGAAAAATCGATAAAATTTCACTTTTTTTTAGTTTTCCATATTTTCAATTTTTAGCATTATATTCGTTTACTATAAATTAAAAATTGATAAATTAAATTGGACAAGTACAAGAAAAATTAAAAAAAAAACATAAAACTCACAATATTAAAAAAAACATAAAACTCATAATATTCCCTTATAATAAAAATTCGAAAATACTATTTCGAAAAAATAATTAAAAAATATATTTTCACTCAAAAATTTTAAATTTAATATTAATTTTAAAATTCAATATTAAATTTAAATATTTTAGTTTAAAATATTAATTCAAAAATATCAAAATATAAGTTCGAAAAAATATTTTAAAATTCATTTTTAACAAAAAAAATAAATTCGAAAAAATAAAGCGGGCAAACAGTGTCCTCCAGCAATGTTTCATTGCACTAGCTGCAATGAAACAATGCTGTAGGGGTTGCCGCAATGTTTCATTGTTTACATGACAATAAGACAAGATAATAAAACAAAACATATCTAGTCTAACTCCATGCTGCTTCACTACTCTATTCCAGCATCTTTGAATATCTTCACACTTGCATGAAAATGGTAATACTTCTTTGTTCTCAAATTCCTGCTTAACAGGATGACACATTTCTTTTGCAAACACCCAACGCATGTGACTGTGTTGTCACTGTCAACGGTTATTTGAATTTAATCATCCGTCGGGACTATGCTTGTCATCCGTCGGGAGCTTTGTTGATCATCTGTCGGGAGTCTTGTAAATCATCCATCGGGAGTCTTGTAGATCATCCATCGGGAGTCTATTTGCCACTTGACTCTATTTCACTTATACAGAATTACAAGACATCTCATATTTACAATTAATCAACCTATTATGCATATCAATCTAGTAGTCAACATGAATTACAGAACCCTAAGCAATCTACTTGACTAATACAAGTTGTTTGCAGAAATGTGCTACAGTTCTTATTTGTTACATAAGCTACTCCCTTGATGGATGTCAGTTTGTCATCCGTCGGGACTATAAAGTTCATCCATCGGGACTATATTTGATCATCCGTCGAGTGCTACAAATTTCACTAAGTTAAATCTACTAAGGTATTTTGTTTAACTTATCATCAAGTTCACAACATATTCCTAACAATCTCCCCCAATTTATGTCTACTGGAATTGTAGCCATAAATTAAGAGAAATTTGATGATATCAAAACACCCTAAAAATACATATTAAAAAGTAGTAGATAAAACTGATAAGTGCTACAAGATTTATTGAAAATTGAACAAAACAAAGTGTACAAAGAGTTCTCACAATTATTATCAAGGTGCTCCTCTAGTCTGAACAGATATTTCTATTTCCTTGATTGTCTGAATTTCTTCCCAAGCTTCCTGTTGTTCTCCTCTATTTGATTCTAGAGTTGTCTGTGGAATTCAAGTTCATCAGCTTCAGATAAATACATCATTTCTTGCATTTTCAATAGAGTCTCATTGCTAAAGATACTCAATTGGTCATCCAGTCTGAAGAATCTTCTAACTCCCTTATCATCCATGAATTCCATCAGCCAATAAAGCCTCAAATGCACTCTCTTCCCAGTGAAAGAAATTGATAGATCTTTGGCTTTATTACTCCTTAGCTCTTCAATCTTCTTCAGAACCAATCTCCTTGCAGTCATATTGAATTCAAAGTTCTTTTTGAAAGATGAGTAGATCTTTATTAGTACAGATTGGCTTTCTTCTAGAATCCTGTGAAGAGGCCATATGAAATCTTTCCCTGTCTTATACTTAAACACCAATCTTTCATGAAGATGTTTATGAGCATCAATTCCTCTTACTTCTATCAGTTCATCCAAGTAGAGGTTTAAATCTGAAAACTGCTTGATGTCACAGATGTATAACAGATCTTCCTTATTGACTGCAGATTTAGATTTGGTTAGGGTCTTGGTTCTGAGAGTTACAGGCTTGCTTTTCTTGGTAGCTCTTATCTTTTTCTTCTTTGGCTTGTTGAAGATAGGTAAGTTCAACTCAGGAATTGGCAGACTTTCCCAGTCTATCGGCTCATCCTTGGGAATAATAGGCTCACTGTTTGGTCACACAACACTATAGAAGGGGGTTGAATATAGTGTTTGTACAATCAAATCGATTTATCAACACAAGTATGTAACAGTAATCAAGTATATTCAATATAATAAACTCTGTTACAATAGAACAGTTGTTCTCTCTCAGTGATGAACAATATCACTAAGAGCTGCTAGGTTACAATGTATAATCTTCCTTGTGAATGATAACACATATAGTGTAAACCCTAAGTTGTGTTTATATAGTACACAGTTACAAGATATCTTCTAATTGATATGGAATATAATTCTGTCTCCTAAAATATATCAATCAGATATTATCTTCTACAAGTCTTCTATCTGTCCAATTCTTCATGCATATCTTCTATTGTTTTAGTCCAGATCCTCTCCTGTAAATCAGCTGAATTCCTTATGTGAAGTATCCGCACTTAAGTCCTGATATAAATCCTGACGGACTTAAGTTCTGATATAAGTTCTGACTTCAGTAAGTTCTGATTTCCAGTAAGTCCTGATATTAAGTTCTGAAACTAACACAACAGATTAGACATGACATCTCAAATATATCTAACACTCACCATTAAAATTCTTAGTTGGATCCACCTTGAATTCTTCATGTACCACTGAGGGCTTGGATGTCTGAGTTGAAGTTATAGAATTTTTGGGAATGTAGTCTTCCATTTCCTCATCACTAAAGTCCAATTTTCTTTTGGAATGGAGCTTGTATCTGAATCTTCTTTTCTGTTGTGGTTCCCGTTGCATTTTCTGACCTTGAGGTTCAGCAATCACAGATGGTTGTGCAGAGATCTCAGTTGTAGTCTTCACAGCTTAAAGTTTGGCCAAGATAGCAGCTTGCTCCTTCTTTTGTTTGAGCTTCTTAGCATCTAAGGCAGCCTGCTTCTTTTCTTGCCTGATTCTTTCCTTCTCTTTCTTCTTAGCTTCTACAAATTGAGGGTGTCTAGCCGCCACACAGATTTCCTTACCATTTCTGTAGATTTTGGCAATCCTTCTTTTAAGTGATGAATCAGTTGGATCTTTGAAAAATACAATTGACCTAGCCAACAACTTCTTCTCATCTAGCCTAGGTGTCTCAAACACAATATCCACAGGATTTTTGTCTGAGAACTTAGAGTAGTTTCTTTTAGGCTTTAGAATCAGATCAGCTTTTAGAGATTTGATACATGATGTTTGGCCTTTTTCCAAGTTGCCCAGACTCATTTCATGCACTGAGAGTTGTTTGACTTGAGAGTGATGATGAAAAGTCTTGTCTGGCTTCTGTAGCTGACCAAATTTCTCCTGAATAGTTGCATCAATCTTCTTCCATTTCTCATCTAGTTCCTTCTCAACAGCTGCAACATCAAGCATCTTTAGATTTGTCTTTGAATCAAGTTTAGCAGCTGCTATTTGGATCATATCAATGCTGTCCAATACTGGTGGCTTTGGCAGAGTAATTTCTGGAACAATTACTTGATTGATCTGAACATTTATCACATGCCCCCCCTCACTAGTTGGCTCTGCTTGACTGACTTGGATCATTGATTCTTTCTCCCCCCTTTTGTTATCATCAAGTAGAGTGGAGGTAGAAGTTTGTGCATCCACCAGCTTTTGCAGCAACTGAGTCTGCTGTGCTTGATGAAGATGAATAGCTGTTAGAGAAACTTCCATTGCAGTCAGCCTTGTATCCAGAGAATCCACTTTAGTGGCAATATCAGAATTCTTCCTGAGCTGTCTTTTAATGTCAAACATTATTGCATCTGGAAGTTTAGCATCCAATCTTTCAGAGACATCCTTCTTTACTTGGTCAATCTCAGTTTTGATAGAAGTGACATCCTGATTGTGTTGAAAAGCTTGAATCTTGAATTTGATGGATGAGAGTGGTTTTGAAATATTGAACATCACATTCCTTGGAGAATGCCTAGGAAGGCAGTCCAGATCTAGAGCTGGGGCCTTCTTCTCCCCCTATGTCCATGAGCTCTCCACTATCATCACCATCATCTCCAAAGAAATCTGCAGATTCACCAGTACCATAGTCAACATCATCATTAACTCTAGGTGGTATGGGTGTGATGGCATCCTTTGCTCTTTGCATTGATTGAGTGGTATGCACCAAGTTCAACATCTTCTCTGCATTTTCATTGCCATGTCCGGCCAAAAGTTGATATGCTGGAACAGGATGAGTAAATGCCTCAACATCCAAAGAGATGGAATCTATGACATCTTGATCATGCTGAGATAGATTCTCTTTGTCTACATCATTGACATTCATTGACTCACTAACAATGATGTACATCCTTATGTCTCCAATACCTGTATTTCTCTCATATTCTCTTTGTTCTTGCATCAAGTGCTCCCCTTGGCTTCCCACCCTCACCTTCACCATCTAAGATGTGACTCCCCTCACTCACTTTTGCCAGACCTGAAGAAATGGTCTGTATTGGTTCACTCCTTTTGCCTGGGAGCAACCCAGCCTCTCACTCAAGTCACTCCCTGCCCTCAGTCCTAAGAGTGATTGTACTACTACTAGGTCATCTGCACTTGTGACAATTGTTGGGATTTGAAGTTGTGCAGAGAGAACCGACGGATGAGGAACATCCATCGGGATAGTAGTTTGGCTAGCCGACGGATGGCTGCTGTTAGGCACATCCGTCGGGATACAATCACTACTCGACGGATGAATAATATCCACCGGGATAGAAGAAATGAATGAGTTTGGAGTGGAGACTATTGTAGACTCTATGCAGATTGATGAAAATTTGGGCACGGATGTCTCAATAGATTTAGAAAGATTTGGCAAGTGAGCCAACAAATCATCTAAAAGATGATGCTCACTTGCTTGGATTTTTGGCTTCTCCAAGAGAGTTAAAGATGGAGAATTTGAAAGTGATGTATGAATTATGTCTACATCCAGTGAGTGTGTGGGTGAATTTGGTGTTTCAGGTGCTTCAATGATTAATGATTTTGGCTGTGACTCCACATTTATTGGAGCCACATCAAGCTGACTTTGAGATGGTGCAGCGACTGAGTCTTTAGCTCTAGTTTGCACTGTGTGCGTTCCCTGTGCATACCCAAGGGTTTTAGATCTTTTATTTCTGGCATAAGTATGTGGTGAGCTTATGTCCCTAACCCTCTTGGCCTGTGCTCCTGGTTGGGAGCTTGTTTCAATAGTAACATCCTTTTGGGAGGATGAAACTAGAATTGAGCTGATTTCCTTATTAACAACCACAATTTGTTGGGAAACTGTGGTGTGGCTAGGCTTAGGTACACTAATCTCACCAACCTTATCCTTAGAGTTTCTTTGATTTTCACCCTGTCCCTTACCTAACTCACTCTCCTTCACACTCCCCTCTTTGTGCTTGATAGTTTTTGCAACTGCTTTCTTTTGAAAGAAACTAGAGGGGGCTTTCTTAGCTTTAGATTTTAAAATTATTGATTTGGTAGCTTGGGTAGGCATCTGTTGGGTCATTGACACAGATGCCATAGCTACACTTGAAGGCAAAGAAATTTGTGAGGTTGGGAGAGTGGAGACAGTGGTGCTTACCTCACTTACCTGAGGACCCTCCATGATTGGAAAGTAGAAGAGGGGCACCTCTTTGTGCTGACTTGCCCTGTTGAGATCTGCAATGATTCTCCTTTCTTGAACCCAACAATTCAGTTTGTTGGTTGGGTTCTCAACAACAATGTTCTCAATGAGATGGTTAGCAAGCATCATAAAGAATCTAGCATATTAGACATTTTTACCTCTCTTATTAAGTTCTCCTAACTTATAACCTAACTCAAACATGATCATGTCACTGAAGTTAAAGTACTTATCAATAACTAGCATGTAAAGCATGTTAAGCATAGCAATGTTAACATAATCAAAATTACTCACTTTACCAGAAAATACCTTAGTTACCACATCACACAGATAGCTCCATTCCTTTCTAAGACCTAACCTCCTAATCTCACTTAACTTAGAGGTAGAAAATGCATAGCCCATAGAATTTAACATGGTAACTAAATTAACATCAGTGTGTGGAACAATGGTAGTGTTATCCGGAATTTTAAAGCATGCTTTGATAATGTCACTATTAATGCAGAACTGCTTACATTTAAGAGAGAAAGTTATGGTCTTGTCAGAAGATTGGTACACAGCAGTTGTCCATATCTCCTCCACAACTTCACAGTAGATTGTGGGTGACTCCAGTATAGCATAACTGAGTTTACAGCTCTTCACAAAGTCCATCATTTTGTGAAAATCTCCAGATTGTGAAATCTCCTTGTTCACAAGAGCTACAAAGTTGTTCTTTTCATAGATGAATCTAGACCAGGACATGATTTTGACTACTGGTACCATTGTTAGAGTATGGAAATTTGCAGAGAGAGTATTTGCTTTGGAGAAGAAAGAAGTTAGAGCAATTGATTTGAGAATGATAAAAGAATATCATAAAAATGAATTCTGCTTTTATACTATCTCAGAAATAAACTGTCAAAAATAATAAAGTGAAATAAAGTAACCAATCAAAATAGCCGTTTAAAAAAAAATAAACTTTCAAAATTCTGTCAATTATCCGTCATGTCATACTTACAGACTGTAAGTATACCCGATGGATAATGTTCAGAGTTTTAACGGCTAAGATTGAGACTATTTGACGGATGAGAGTAAAATAATTATTCGTTGGGTTATAAAATAATCTAGAAAAGTAATTATTTTTTATTAATAAATAATATTCCGACGGATGATCAAACTCGATGGATAATGAGCATCCGTCGGGATGTAAATTTTGACTAGCCAAAATTTTATCCAAAGTAGAAAAATCAATTAAGTTTCTGGCTGCATTATAACTTGCAAAAATATCTGAAATGATTCAAGGATAATTAAGCATACCTAACTCACTTACCAACCTTGAAAAGGTGGATTCATCAAGTGGCTTGGTGAAGATATCTGCAAGTTGCTTTTCACTTGGAACAAAATGAAGTTCCAAGGTACCATTCATCACATGTTCCCTAATGAAGTGGTACTTGATGTCTATGTGCTTTGTTCTTGAATGTTATACTGGATTTTCAGTGATGGCATTTGCACTCGTGTTATAACAGAAAATGGGAATTCTATCCACTTGTAGACCATAGTCCAACAATTGGTTTTTCATCCACAAAATCTGTGCACAGCAACTACCAGCAATAATATATTCAGCTTCAACTGTTAGAAGTAAAAACTAAATTTTGCTTTTTACTGAACCAGACACAAGCTTGTTTCCTAGAAATTGACAGGTTCTTGTTGTAGTTTTTCTGTCTATTTTACAACCTGCATAATCTACATCTGAATAACCAGTTAGATCAAAACCAGAATTTCTAGGGTACCAAATGCCAAGTTTTGGAGTTCCTTTGAGATATTTGAAAATTCTCTTTATAGCTACTAAGTGAGATTCTCTAGGATCAGCCTGAAATCTAGCACAAAGACAAGTAGCAAACATTATATCTGGCCTACTAGCTGTTAAGTACAGAAGTGAGCCAACTATGCCCCTATAGCTTGAAATATCCACAGACTTTTCAGTAGTGTTTAATTCAAGTTTAGTTGCAGTGGCCATGGGAATTTTTGCAGATGTGCTGCAATCCATTAGATCAAACTTCTTTAAAAGATCATGAAAATATTTAGTTTGACTAATTAATATTTCATCACTAATTTGCTTAACTTGTAAACCAAGAAAGTAAGTTAGTTCTCCCATCATGCTCATTTCATACTTACTTTGCATTAATTTGGAAAACTTTTTGCAAAGTTTTTCATCTTTAGAGCCAAAGATAATATCATCTACATAAATTTGAACAAGTGTACTAGAGCCATTAACATTTCTAAAGAATAAAGTTTTATCAACAATACCTCTTGTGAAGTGATTTTCCAAAAGAAACTTTGATAAAGTGTCATACCAGGCTCTAGGTGCTTGCTTCAGTCCATAAAGTGCTTTCAAAAGATAGTAGATATATTCTGGAAAATTTGGATCTTCAAAACTAGGAGGTTGACTGACATAGACTTCCTCCTCCAAATCTCCATTCAGAAAGGCACTTTTGACATCCATTTGATAGACCTTGAAATTGGCATGAGCAGCATAGGCTAAGACAATTCTTATGGCTTTAAGTCTTGCCATAGGAGCAAAAGTTTCATCAAAATCTATTCCTTCTTGTTGACAGTAGCCCTTAGCAACCAATCTAGCTTTGTTCCTGACCACTATGCCATTTTCATCCATCTTGTTTCTGAATACCCACTTGGTGTCAATTGGATTCTTTCCTTTAGGTTTGGGTATTAGCTTCCATACCTTGTTCCTTTCAAATTAGTTTAGCTCCTCCTGCATAGCTAAAATCCAATCAGGATCCAGAAAAGCTTCTTCTACCTTCTTTGGTTCTTCCTTAGATACGAAGCTGCTATATAGACATTCTTCTTGAGTTTCTCTCCTTATTTGAACTCTAGAAGATGCATCACCAATGATGAGCTCGAAAGGGTGATCTTTAGTCCATTTTTTTTGTTGAGGTAGATTAGTTCTAGATGAAGAGGCCTCATTGTTGTCTTGATGTGTGACTGAGTTTTAATTATGAGAAACTCACCCTGAGTTTATGAATCTTTGATTTGAGAAAGGGGAACTTTCTGTAGGTGATCTATTCTGACTTTCAGCTTCTCTCATTGTTCCGACAGATGATGCACTTTGTATCTCGACGGATGAAGCTTATCGTCTCCCGACGGATAAGGCAGATTATCTCCCAACGGATGAAGCATTTTGTAACTCGACAAATATTAAATTATGTGCTTTATTAGTTGTAGATTTTTCTGCATTCTCCTTAGTCACTATTTTTTTATCACTTTCATCATCACTGTCATCACTAACCATCTCCACATTATCAAACTTGAGGCTTTCATGGAAATCTCCATGTTGCAGTCCTTTAATCTTTTTATCATCAAACACAACATGTATTGATTCCATAACAATGTTGGTTCTTACATTGTAGACTCTATATGCTTTTCCCATAATATATCTAACAAAAATTCCTTCATCTGCTTTAGCATCAAACTTTCCATGTTGATCAGTTTGATTCCTTAAGATGTAACATTTGCAGCCAAAGACATGAAGAAAATTTAGAGTTGGCTTCCTATATTTGAACAATTGGTAGGGTGTCATACACTTTGCTTGATTAACCAAAGAGATATTCTGAGTGTAGCAGGAAGTATTTACAGCTTCAGCCCAAAAATATGTAGGCAACTTTGATTCTTCAAGCATTGTCCTTGCAGCTTCAACAAGAGATTTGTTCTTTCTTTCTACTACTCCATTTTGTTGTGGATTTCTTGCTGCAGAAAACTCATGCATAATCCCATTCTCTTCACAAAATAATCTCATCACAGAATTCTTGAACTCAGTTCCATTGTCACTCTTGATTCTTCTTACTTTAAAGTCAGGATGATTGTTGACTTGCCTTATGTGATTGATGATGATTTCACTAGCTTAATCTTTAGACTTTAGGAAATATGTCCAAGAGAACTTTAAGAAATCATCCACAATTACAAGGCAAAATCTTTTTCTTGAGATTGACAACACATTGACTGGTCCAAACAAATCCATGTGGAACAATTGCAAAGGTTCTTCAATTGTTGAATCAAACTTCTTTCTGAATGATGCTTTGATCTACTTTCCTTTATGGTAGGCATCACACAATCCATCCTTAGTAAACTCGACTTGAGTAATACCTCTAACCAGCTCTTTCTTTACAAGCTTAATCATGGTCTTGAAGTTTAGATGGGACATCTTCTTGTGTCATAGCCAACTTTCATCTTGACTTTCTTTACTGAGAAGACAAGTGACTGATTCTGCATTAGATGAGTTGAAATCAACTAAGTACACATTTCCTTTTCTCACTCCAGTGAGAACCACTTTGTTGCTCTTTTTGTTTGTCACAACACAGGCTTCTGAATTGAAAGTAACTGAGTTGCCCTTATCACAAAGCTGGCTGATACTCAACAAATTATGCTTGAGACCATCCACCAGGGCAACTTCTTCAATGATGACATTATCTTTTGAAATCAAGTCATATCCCACAATATAACCCTTGATGTCATCTCCAAAAGTGATACTTGGGCCAGCTCTTTCCTTGAACTCAGTGAGCAGGGTAGAATCTCCAGTCATGTGCCTTGAGCAACCACAAGCTTGATACCAAAGATTCTTTCTATTTCCCTGTACACATCAAAATCAAATCAAGTTGATTTTGGTACCCAAGTTTCCTTGGGTCCTTCCTTGTTAGCTTTCTTCTTTGGTTTCTTAGGTTTGATCTCATTTGACTTGGGAATTTCTGATTCATCCTTAGTCATCTGAGTTGGACCTTTGAAATTAGTCATTAAAACATAATTATTATGCACATTTTGATTAACAGGAAAATGCATGCTATGTGCAAACATGTTATTCCAGTAAGGCATGCTAAATGGAATTTCAGGCATACTAAATCCAGCATAATAAAGATTAGGTGCAAATGGCATATTAGCAAATTGTGCATTCATATTATGAGCAGACATAGCATTCATAGGCATAGTAGGCATGACAGTCATGTTGGGAAAAGAAGAGGGTGTAGACATAGGAGTAGGCATGACAAGTTTGCAATTAACAGACAAATGATTAACACTACCACACTTAACACAGATTTTTCTTGGTGCATATTTATCAGGTGTGTAGTTATTATGTTTGTTAATTCCTACTTTCCCATTTCTATTATTTTTCCTTTTAGCTTCTATTTTAACCTCAATCTTTTCTAATATGTCATTAAATTGCTTGATACACAGATGACCAACATTAACTTTCTTTTCCTTCCTGACTTGACTTGATTCTCTTGGAATAAAGTTCTTAGAAACTGATCCATATTTCTCATTCAACTTAGCTAGATTACTTTGCTAACTGGTTTACTCACAGCCGATGAATGTGGCTCTTTGTCATACGACGAATAATCCTTTTGATTATCCGATGGATGATTTTCATGATCCGTCGAGTCCACACCTGTAAACAATCCTTCAACCAAATTGGACTAAAACTTCTCTTTATTCTTCTTCCAGGCTGCATCACAAAAGGACTCAATACCTTGAACTTTAGTGATTTTAGCATGGACATCTCTAGATGATTTCCATGCCTTAATCACTTCTTGTTCTCGTTCAAGCTGCTTCTTTAAAATCTTTTCTTTCTTCAAGGAATCAGTTAATTCATCCTTATCAATCTTACACTCAATTCTCAATTTCTCAAATTCAATAAACTGAGACTCTAGCACATTATTCCTCTCACTTAAAAAACAAATTATTTTCTTTAATTTTAGCATTTTTCTTAATGAGAGACTTAAGTTTAACACACAGACGATATAATTCTGTGGACATGTCATTTATTGCATCATTACACTCAGCTTTAGATAAATGTGCTAGGTTAGTGGTGATTACCTGATTGCTTGAAGAACTTGTTTTTGTTTCATCAGATTTGGCCATTAGGGCTAGATTGACATAGCTTGTTTCTTCATCTTCATCCAATCCATTTGCAGCCCAATCATTCTCCTGTGTGATGAAAGCCCTTTCCTCTTGTTTGAGCAACTCAAAGTATTTCTGTTTATAATCAACATGCTCAAACTTCTTTTTGCTGGAATTAGAATTTCTACATTCACTGGCAAAATGACCAACCAAGCCACATTTGAAACACTTGAATTTTGACTTATCAACCATATTTCTGTTTGGCTTAGCTGCTCCAAAATTCTTCTTGAATTTGAGATTGGCAAATCTTCTGGATAAGAATGCAAGATGTTCATCAATATCATCCATGTCATCTTGGCTCAATTGATCTTCATTTTCAGCTACCAGCCCTTTACCCTTGCTTTCACAGACCTTTGATGTAGACTCAACAGCTTCTACCTTCATCTCTTTCTCCTTCTTTAACTCAGCAACCAGTGCTATGGACCCTCCTTTCTTCCTTCCTTTCTCCATCCTCTCATCTTACTCTATTTCAAACTCATAGGTTTTCAAGATGCCATACAGTCTCTCCAAGGTGAACTCCCTGTAATCTTGTGAATTTCTCAATGAGACTGTCATTGGCTTCCACTCTTTTGGAAGAGATCTAAGGAACTTGAGGTTAGAGTCTTTTGTTTGATAGACTCTTCCATGCAACTTCAGAGCATTTAGTAGCTTTTAAAATCTACTAAAAATATCAGTGAGAGACTCACTTTCTTCACAGTGGAAATGCTCATATTGCTGAATCAATAACTGCATCTTGTTCTCCCTTACTTGCTCAGTACCATCACAAATAATCTGGATTGTGTCCCAAACCTCTTTGGCTATTTTACTGTTAATGATGTTATTAAACATGTCACTATCAACTCCATTAAACAATATATTCATGGCCTTCTTATCTTTCCCGACTTGCTCAATATCAGGGTCTGACCATTCATGCCTAGGTTTTGGAACAGAAGGCTCATTTCCAGTTGCAGCTCTCATTGGTACATGAGGACCTCTCTCTATGCAGTCCACATAGGCCTCATCTTGGGAAAGAAGATGTAGGTGCATCTTCACCTTCCAGTGGTGATAGTTGTCTTAGTCCAGAAATGGAATCTTTACTCCAACATTCTTTTTGTTCATCTTGTTGATTGTTGTGATCTTTATACTCTTTGTTCTTTAAGAGCTTGCTCTGATACCAATTGTTATTTCCCAACAATACAATAAGAATTACAGAAGGGGAGTTGAATGTAATTCTGGCTACTTTTTCAAATTTAAAGAAAGTTCCAACTTGATAAATATAACAGTGTTTGATTAGCAATGGTGCGGAATAAAAATGTGATAAAAATTAAAACACTAAGTAATAAAAACACAAGCCTTTAAAACTTTCTGGTAGATTTGAAAGTATCCACCAGATATATATATATATATATATATATCAACTGAGAACCCTGTGAAGTTTTGAATAGCTCACAACTGCTTACAAGTTTGAACAACTAAACTACAGAGAAATGCTTACAGAATACATCTTGATATGTTTTTATGAAAATAGGCCTGCTTAGTTAATTGTTCTACTTGCTACACTTTGTTTATATATCACCAAGTTTACATGAAAATAAGATAAGATAATAAAACAAAACATATCTAGTCTAACTCCATGTTGCTTCACTACTCTATTCCAGTATCTTTGAATATCTTCACACTTGCATGGAAATTATAATGCTTCTTTGTTCTCAAATTCCTGCTTAACAGGCTGCCACATTCCTTTTGCAAACACCCAACGCATGTGACTGTGTTGTCACTGTCAACAGCTATTTGAATTTGATCATCCATCGGGACTATGCTTGTCATCCTTCGGGAGCTTTGTTGATCATCCATCGGGAGTCTTGTAGATCATCCGTCGGGAGTCTATTTGCCACTTGACTCTATTTCACTTATACAGAATTACAAGACATCTCATATTTACAATTAATCAACCTATTCTGCATATCAAACTAGTAGTCAACATGACTTACAGAACCCTAAGCAATCTACTTGACTAATACAAGTTGTTTGCGGAAATGTGCTACAGTTCTTATTTGTTACATAAGCTACTCACTTGATGGATGTCCGTTTGTCATCCGTCGGGACTATAAAGTTCATCCATCAGGACTATATTTGATCATCCATCGAGTGCTACAAATTTCACTAAATTAAATCTACTAAGGTATTTTGTTTAACTTATTATCAAGTTCACAACATATTCCTAATAATATATATTATATAAATTTCAATAATTTGATGTAAATAAATAAATAATAATTATATAATATTATTGAAATATAAATTTGTATAATTTCTAGATTATATTAAATAATATAAAATAGTATAAAATTAAAAGTTGAATTATAAATTTTATTTTAACATTATAAATAATATAAATATTTGATATTTATGTGATTCGAACATGAGGAAAATATAAATTTTTTCCAATTGAAGAAAGTCAAATTTTAAAATTTGGGTAGTGCATTATTTTAATATTGAGTAATATTTATTGTTAGTGGTATTCGATTTTTGAAACTTATTTGTATCTTTTTAAATAATAATATAAGAGAAATGATGGGTATCAAAAATTGGTTCCCAAAAAAATTTTAAAATGTCACGTGATATGTTTTGATTGGTCATTAAACAATTAATAAGATGAAACACCATGGATTCACATAAATAATCACCAATTAAAATTGCCCAAAATGACACATCACCGATGTCACATCATTTTGAAACTATTTTTGTTCCCAGTTTTGGGTCCTTAGTAGCACTACTCATAATATAAATGGTTGTTTTTAAAGGATTCGAACCTGTGAGCTTGAGTATTGTATTATTTTTATATTTAGATTTCACCATTCTAATGATTTGATTAGGTGTGAGATAAGATAATCAAAATGGAGCAGTTATGAGGTGATATAATTAAAATAGAGGTTAAACCAAATTATATCTAATTCCGTTTATTATAGTTCGATATTTAGTATATAATTCTTAGTTAAAATACTGTACATAAATTTATAAAAAATTTTCTATACTATACTATACTTTAATAACCTATAATAACCGAAATGAGGTATATTTTGGTGTGCCTTTTTTGGTTGGTTTGGTTATCCCCATTTATAACCGTCAGATCTTTTTGATCAAGTGATCATGACATTTCGATTCAAATACTAAAAGAATATTCCCTACTCATACTCCCAGGTTCGAACCCCGCCAACAACAAATATTTATATTACGAGGGATATGCCCGTGCTACGCACCGGGTTAACTATTTTGTTTAATTTTGCTAAACGTAAATTAAGTTTTTTTTTTGAAATTTGAAAAGTAGACATAATGTTTTATCGTAAATAAATATTTTTTAAACGGTCAAAAACGCGAATTGTATTTATTTTCAACCTTTTTGTTCTCGCGTTTTAAAGACACAATATTATTATATTTAGTACGAAACATTTTCTAATTTAATTAATAATCAGAGATACATATATTAAAAAGTATAGTGATGTATTCGTGCTACGCATCATATTAGTTTTTAATTATTTTAATATTACAAAATTTAATTAAAAGATAAATAAAATATAAGTTCTATTGTATTATATTACATTAATAATAATTCATCAAGAATATTAAAAATTGCGTTGAACGGCCAATATAATATAGAACATCAGATGATGTTATTACTATCATTCTTCTGTCCCCCTGCACACCTTCATTTCTAAGCCTAATTTAAAGACTTTATTCACATTACTTTTATTGAATTATCTTATTTCATATTCTAATATAGCGAAATATTAAAATATACAGAATATAATATCTATTTATAATGGAGTCTTGTGTTATAGATAACACTTCTTATTTTATATTTTAATGTTATATAAAATTTATCATCTATTAATGTTGATACACAACTACTAATTATATATATGTATTAATTAAAATAGATTATATTGAATTATTTTAATTTAAAGAATACTAAATAATTGTATTATATAGTGAAACAGTTTCTAGGTGTCGCCGCAAGCGTTTATATAAGTGATAATAACAATAAAAATTAGTATAAATTCTATTTTCAATCTACCATTTAATAAATAATCAAACTTTTATACTTAAAACTACAATAACAAACATATTAACCAAAAAAAATGCATAAATTAAATTAATAATAAACAAAAATACATATTTAGAATCTTCAATAATTATTAGTTGTGTTTTATTTGGATGTTAAGGGACATTAACAATGTCTGCGTGAAGTGAAGATACTAAAGAAGAGAAAAAAATACTAAGAAAAATATTGAATGTAGAAAGTGAAGATATCAAAGAAGAGAAAAAAATTATATTATATTCTTAAATACCGGAAAAAATTATCGGTGTCTGCGTGAAGTGAAGATACTAAAGAAGAGAAAAGAAATACTAAGAAAAATATTAAATGTCCTTGATATTTTTAATGAAGAAGAGAAAATTATAATTATTCTGATATTAACACAATTTAAAATTCTAATATATTTTCATATAATAAATCTTGCTATTTAATATTATTAGAAGATAAATAAATAAAGCAGAAAGTCAAAAACTATTTTTTTTCTTAATGCAATCATATTTACACTAAAAGTAGAGAGCTTAGTACAGACAACAGTCCTTGCACACGAACACTAAAGAACTTGGATTAGGAAACAACTAAAGATAATGTCATAGAGATCAATTACTAATACACCTGCATATAATACAATTGGACACATACAAACACTTAAACTTCTAACATGGACACACAGAGATCCAATATAGGCGATATTAAGACTCAAATTGAGCTACTTAGGCAGGTTATTAAGAATATGTTGTGAACTTGATGATAAGTTGAACAAAACACCTTAGTAGATTTAACTTAGTGTTTTTGTAGCTTTTGACGGATGTTCTATAATAGTCCCGACGGATGACAACTGAACATCCATCGAGAGTGTAGCTTATGTAGTAGTAAGTCTTGTAGCACATGCCTGCAAACAACAATGTATTAATAGATGCTGTAGGATTCTTTAGGTCATGTTGACTACTAGATTGATATGCAGAATAGGCTGGCTAATTGTAAATATAAGATGTCTTGTAATTCTCCATAAGTGAAATAGAATCAAGTGACAGAAAAGCTCCCGACGGATGATCTACAAAGGCTCCCGACAGATAATCAACAAGGCTCCCGACGGATGACCAACATAGTCCCGACAGATGATCATATTCAAAATAGCAGTTGACAGTGACAACACAGTCACATGCGTCGGGTGTTTACAAATGGAATGTGGCAGCCTAATTACAGGATTTAGAGAACAAAGAAGCATTACCATTTATATGCAATTATGAAGATATTCAAAGATGCTGGATAGAGTAACAAAGTAGCATGGAATTAGACTAGAAACAATTTTTATTTTACTTGTTTGTCTTTTTATCATGTAACTTGGTAGTATATAAACCAAGTGTAACAAGTAGAACAAATAAACAAGTAAGCATAATTTTCAGAGAGATAGATAAAGCTGTATCTGTTAAGCATTTCTCTGTAATTTCTGTAAGTTCACCTATAAGCAGCTGTGTGCTACTCAAGCATCACAGAGTTCTCATCTTTATATATATATCTCTGGTGGATAAGTTCAAATCCACTAAAAAGTTTAAAGCCTTGTGTTTTATTGCTTTGTGTTTTAATTTCCATTTTACTTGCATTCCGTACTTCTTGCAAAATCAAACACAGTTATACATTAAGTAAGAATATTCTTAAAATCAGAAAAAGAAGCCAGAATTACATTCAGCCCCCCTTTCTGTAATTCTTGTTGCATTGATTGGGAATAACAATTGGTATCAGAGCAAGCTCTTAAGAACAAAGAGTTTAAAGATCACAACAATTAACAAGATGAATAGAAAAGATGTTGGAGTAAAGATTCCATTTATGGACAAAGACAACTATCACCATTGGAAGGTGAAGATGCACTTGCATCTCCTATCTCAAGATGAAGCATATGTGGACTGCATTGAGAAAGGTCCACATGTCCCTATGAGAGCTGCTACAGTAAATAAAGCATTAGTCCCAAAACCACAAGCAGAATGGTCAGATCCAGACAAAGAACAAGTTTAAAAGGATAAAAAGGCCATGAACATTCTGTTTAATGGTGTTGACAGTGATATGTTTGACAACATCATAAACTGCAAGACTGCTAAGGATGTCTGGGATACAATTCAAGTTATATGTGATGGAACTGAGCAAGGGAGAACAAGATGCAACTCTTGATTCAGCAATATGAGCATTTTCATAGTGAAGAAGGTGAGTCACTCACTGACATTTTCAGTAGATTTCAAAAACTACCGAATGCTCTAAAACTACATGGAAGGGTCTATCAAACAAAAGACTCAAACCTCAAATTCCTTAGATCTTTACCTTATATCTTTACCAAAGGAATGAAAGCCTATGACAGTCTCATTGAGAAATTCTCAAGATCACAAGGAGTTCACCTTGGATAGATTGTATGGTATCCTAAAAACCTATGAGCTTGAAATAGAGCAAGATGAGAAGATGGAGAAAGGAAGAAAGAAGGGAGGGTCCATTGCACTAGTTGCTGAGCAAAAAAAGGAGAAGGAGATAAAGGTTGAAGATGTTGAATTTGCACCAAACTCAAAAGTTTGTGAAGGCAAAGGAAATGAACTAGTAGCTGAGCATGAAAACCAACTTAGTCAAGATGACTTGGATGACATAGGTGAGCATCTTGCTTTTCTATCCATGAGATTTTCCAAGCTCAAATTCGAGAAGAATTTGGAACAGCTAAGCCAAACAGAAACATGGTTGATAAGTTTAAATTCAAGTGTTTCAAATGTGGCTTGGTAGGTCATTTTTCCAGTGAGTGCAGAAAGCCTGATTCTGGTAAAAAAAGTTTGAGCCTGTTGATTATAAGCATAAATATTTTGAGTTGCTCAAACAAAAGGAAAGGGATTTCATTACACAAGAAAATGACTGGGCTGTAGATGGATTGGAAGAGGATGAAGATAGAAGCTATGTCAATCTAGCACTTATGGCCAAATCAGATGAAACAGAGACAAGTTCATCAATCAATCAGGTAATCACCACCAACCTAGCTCATTTATCTAAAGCTGAGTGTAATGATGCCATAAATGACATGTCTACTGAGTTATATCACCTGCGTGTTACACTCAAGTCTCTCACTAAAGAAAACAATGAAATCAAAGAGAACAATGTGTTTTTAAGGGAAAAAAATAATGTGCTCGAGACTCAATTTGTTGAGTTTGAAAAATTGAAAATAGAATGCATGATTACTAATGATGAACTAACTAAATCCTTAAAGTAAGAGGAAATTTTAAAAAAGCAACTTGAACGAGAACATGAAGTGATTAAAGCATGGAAATCTTCTGGAGATGTCCATGCTCAAATCACTAAAGTTCAAGGTATAGAATCTTTTTGTGATGCAGCCTGGAAAAAGAACAAGGAGAAGCTTGATTCCAGTCTGGTTGAAGGACTTCTAACTGATGTGGATTCGACATATGATGAAAATTATCGGTCGAATAATCAAAAGGATTATCCGTCGAAAGACAATGAGCCACATCCGTTGAGTATAAGTAAACCAGTTAGCAAAGCTAAACTAGCTAAGTTGAATGAAAAGTATGGATCAGTTTCTAAGAACTTTGTTCCAGGAGAAACAAGTCAAGTTAGTAAGAACAAAAGAGTCAATGTAGGTCATCTTTCTATCAAGCAATTGAATGACAGATTGGAGAAAATTGAAGTGAAAGCAGAGTCAAAAAGGAAAAACAATAGAAATGGGAAAGTAGGAATTAACATACACAACAACTACACACCTGATAAATATGCACCAAGAAAAATATGTATTAAGTGTGGTAGTGTTAATCATTTGTTTGTTATTATGCCTACTTCTATGTTTGCACCACCTTCATTTTTCAGCATGCCTACAATGCCTGTTAATGTTATGCCTGCACACAATTTGAATGCATAGTATGCTAATATGCCATTTGTACAAAATCCATATTATGCTGCATTTAGTATGCCACAAATGTCTTTTAGCATGCCTTACTGGAATAACATGTTTGTATAAAGTATGCCTTTTCATGTTAACCAATCTGTGCATTATAATTATGCAATGATGAATGGTTTCAAAGGTCCAACTCAAATGACAAAGGATGAATCTGAAATACCCAAGTCAAATGAGGTCAAACCTAAGAAACCAAAGAAAAAGGCTAATAAGGCAGGACCTAAGGAAACTTAGGTACCAAAATCAACTTGATTTGATTTTGATGTGTGCAGGGAAACATAAATAATTTTTGGTATCTGGATAGTGGCTGCTCAAGGCACATGACTGGATATTCTACCCTGCTCACTGGCGTTAGAGAAAGAGCTAGCCCAAGTATTACTTTTGGAGATGACAGCAAGGGTTATACTGTGGGATATGGCTTGATTTTAAAAAATGATGTCATCATTGAGGAAGTTGCCCTAGTGGAAGGTTTCAAGCACAATCTGTTGAGTATCATCCAACTTTGTGATAAGGGCAACTCAGTTTCTTTTAATTCAGAAGCCTGTGTTGTGACTAACAAGAAGAGTAACAAAGTGGTTCTCACTGGAGTGAGAATAGGGAATGTGTATCTTGCTGACTTCAACTCAACAAATACAGAATTTGTAACTTGTCTTCTCAGTAAAGCAAGTCAAGATGAAAGCTGGCTATGGCACAAGAAGCTGTCCCATCTAAACTTTAAGACCATGAATGAGCTAGTCAAGAAAGAATTGGTTAGAGGTATTCCTCAAGTGGAATTTTTAAAGGATGGATTGTGTGATGCCTGCCAGAAAGGAAAGCATATTAAAGCATCATTCAAAAAGAAGCTTGAATCATCATTTGAAGAACCTTTATAGTTACTTCACATGGACTTGTTTAGACCAGTAAATGTGTTGTCTATCTCAAAGAAGAGATATTGTCTAGTAATTGTGGATGATTTTTTAAAGTTCACTTGGACATATTTTCTAAAATCCAAAGATGAGGCTAGTGAAATCATCACCAATCACATAAGGCAAGATAACAATCATCCTAACTTCAAGGTTAGAAGAATCAGGGGTGACAATGGAACTCAGTTCAAGAATTCCGTGATGAGAGTGTTTTGTGAAGAGTATGGAGTCATGCATGAGTTTTCTGCAGCAAGAACTTCACAACAAAATGGTGTAGTGGAAAAGAATAATAGATCACGTATTAAAGCTGCAAGAACTATGCTTGAAGAATCAAGGTTGCCAACTTACTTTTGGGCAAAAGCTGTGAACACAACATGTTATACTCAGAATATCTCCTTGATCAATCAAGCAAAAGGCATGACTCCATATCAGATATTCAAGAATAGGAAGCCAACTCTAAATTTTCTTCATGTTTTTGGATGCAAATGCTACATTTTAAGGAATCAAACTGAACAGCATGGAAAGTTTGATGCTAAAGCAGATGAAGGAATTTTTGTTGGATATGTTGTTGGAAAAGCATATGGAGTCTACAATCTCAGAATAAATATTGTTATGGAATCTGTACATGTTATGTTTGATGATAAGAAGATTGAAGGACTAAAAGATGAAGATTTCTATGATAGCCTCAAATTTGACAATGCTGAGATGATTTGTGATGACAGTGATGATGATAGTGATCAAGAAACAGTGTCTAAGGGTAATGCAGAAAAGACTATCTCTAATGATGCACAAAATTCAGCATCAGTCGAGTTACATAATGCATCATTCGTCGGTAGACAATCAACTTCATCCGTCGGGATACAAAGTGCATCATCCGTCCAAACAATGAGGGAAGCTGAGAGTCAAAATAGATCACTTACAGAAATAACTCCTTCTTCAAATCAAAGATCCACCAACTCAGGGGGAGTTTCTTCTAATCAAAACTCATTCACAAATCAAGACAATGATGAGGGCTCTTCATCTAGATCTAATCTACCATAACAGAGAAAATGGACTAGAGATCACCCTTTTGAGCTCATTATTGGTGATGTATCTTCTAGAGTTCAAACAAGAAAAGCAACTCAAGAAGAATGTCTGTATAAGAGCTTTCTCTCAAAGGAAGAACCAAAGAAAGTAGAAGAAGCTCTGTTAGATCCTGATTGGGTTTTAGCTATGCAGGAAGAGCTAAACCAATTTGAAAGGAACAAGGTATGGAAGATGGTACCCAAGCCTAAAGAAAAGAATCCAATTGATACCAAGTGGGTATTCAGAAACAAGATGGATGAAAATGGCATAGTTATCAGGAACAAAGCTAGATTGGTTGCTAAGGGAAACTGTCGACAAGAAGGAATAGATTTTGATGAAATTTTTCTCCTGTTGCAAGACTTGAAGCCATCAGAAATTGCTTAGCCTATGCAGCCCATGCCAATTTCAAAGTCTATCAAATGGATGTCAAAAGTGCCTTTCTGAATGGAGATTTGGAGGAGGAAGTCTATGTCAGTCAACTTCCTGGTTTGAAGATCCAAATTTTCCAGAATATGTCTACTATCTTTTGAAAGCACTTTATGGATTGAAGCAAGCACCTAGAGCCTAATATGATACTTTGTCAAAGTTTCTCTTAGAAAATCACTTCACAAGAAGTACTGTTGACAAAACTTTATTCTTTAGAAATGTTAATGGCTCTAGTATACTTGTTCAAATTTATGTAGATTATATTATATTTGGCTCTACAGATGAAAAACTTTGCAAAAAGTTTGCCAAATTGATGCAAAGAAAGTATGGAACGAGCATGATGGGAGAACTAACTTACTTTGTTGGTTTACAAGTCAAGCAAGTTAGTGATGGAATTTTCATTAGTCAAACCAAATATATTTATGATCTTTTAAAGAAGTTTGATCTAATGGATTACACATCTGCAAAAACTCCCATGGCTACTGCAACTAAACTTGAATTAAACACTACTGAAAAGTCTGTGGATATTTCAAGCTATAGAGGCATGGTTGGCTCACTTATGTATTTAATAGCTAGTAGGCCAAATATAATGTTTGCTACTTGTCTTTGTGCTAGATTTCAGGCTGATCCTAAAGAGTCTCATTTAATGGCTATAAATAGAAATTTCAGATATCTCAAGGGAACACCAAAACTTGGCATTTGGTACCCTAGAGATTCTGGTTTTGATTTAACTGGTTATTCAGATATAGACTATGCAAGATACAAAATTGATAAAAAAATCACCACAGGAACCTGTCAATTTCTAGGAAACAAGTTGGTATCCTGGTTCAGTAAAAAGCAAAATTCAGTCTCTACTTCTACAACTGAGGCTGAATATATTGTTGTTGGCAGTTGCTGTGCACATATTCTATGAATGAAAAACCAATTGTTGGACTATGGTCTGCAAGTGGACATAATTCCTATTTTCTGTGATAACACAAGTGCAATTGCCATTACTGAAAATCCAGTATAGCATTCAAGAACAAAGCACATAGACATCGAGTATCACTTCATTAGGGAACATGTAATGAGTGGTACTGTGGAACTTCATTTTGTTCCAAGTGAGAAGCAACTTGCAGATATCTTTACCAAGCCACTTGATGAATCCACCTTGTCTAGGTTGGTAAGTGAGTTAGGTATGCTTAATTATTCTTAAAACATTTCTGATTATTTTGCAAGTTGATATGCAGCTAGAAACTTATTTGATTTTTCTGTTTTGAATGAAAATTTGGCTAATTCAAATCTACATCTCGAAGGATGTTTATTATCCATCGAGTTTGATCATCCGTCGAAATAGAATAACCTGATAAAAATCAATTACTTTTCTGGATTATTTTAAACCCGACGGATAATTATTTTATTCTCATCCGTCGAATTGTCAACATCTTAGCCGTTAAAGTTCTGAACATTATTCATCAGATTTACTTACAGTCTGTAAGTATATCACGACGGATAATTGACAGAATTTTGACAGTTTATTTTTACCTTTAAAACGGCTATTTTGGGCAATTTTCATTGGGTCTTTAATTTTTACCTTTATTTTTATCCCATTTTATCTGAGAATACATAAAAGCCTTATTCCAAGTTCATTTTAGCTTTTATCTTTCTCTATTACAATTAACTGCTCTCTTCTTCCTCAAAGCAAACTCCCTTTCTTTCTACAATCTTCTTGCTTAACAATGGCACCAGTAGTCAAGATCATGTCTCAGACATGATTTATTTATGAAAAGAACAACTTTGTGGCTCTTGTGAACAAAGAAATTCCAGTCTCTGAAGATTATCACAAAATGATGGATTTTGTGAAGGGATGCAAGCTTAACTATGCCATGCTGGAATCACCCACAATTTACTGTGAAATTGTGGAGGAGATGTGGACTACTGTTGTGTATCAGGCAACTGACAAAACAAGAACTCTCTCCATTAAAGGTAAGGAATTTTGCATTAACAGTGATACTATTCAAGCATGCTTTAAAATTCCTGATAACACTACTGCTAAACCACACACATATGCTGATTTAGTTAGCTTAATTCTATTGCAGATTTAAACAGAGCTGATCACCACAAGGAGGTGCCCCTTGTTTATTTGCCTATCATGGAGGGCCCTCAGGTAAGTGAGGTAAATGCTTTTGTCCCTACTTTTTCTACCTCTCAAGTTTCTTTGCCATTGACTGTGGCTATGGCATTTGTGTCAATGACCCAATAGATGCATACCCTAGCCAAAAAATCCAAACCTTCAAAATCCAAATCAAAGAAACCACACTATGGTGTCTCTCAAAAGATGCCAGTTTCAAAATCTACCAAAAGCAAAGAGGGGAGTGTGAAGGTGGGAAAGATTGGTGATGGACATGGTGAACATAAAAAAACCCTAAGAATGAGGATGGTGAGGTGAGTGTACCCAAACCTAGCCACACTACAGTTTCCCAACAAACTATGGTGCTTAATAAGGAAATTAGCACATCTCTAGTTTCATCCTCCCAAAAGGATGCTACTATTGAAGCAAGCTCCGAACCAGGAGTACAGGTCAAAAGAGCCAGGGACACAGACTCACAACAAACTTATACAAGAAAGAAGAAATCTAGAAAACTTGGGGACGTACAGGGATCACACACAGTACAAACTGCAGCTAAAGACTCAGTCACTGCACCATCTCAAATTCAGTTTGATGTGGCTCCAATAAATGTGGAGTCACAACCAAAATCTTTAACAATAGAAGCACCAAACACACAAAACTCTCCCACCAATTCTCTGGATGTGGATATAATTCACACAACAATCCCTAATTCTCCTTCTTTAACTCTATTGGAGAAGCCAAAACTCAGTTCAAGTGAGCATCATCTTCTAGATGATTTGTTGGCTCATTTGCCAATTCTTTCAGGAACTATTGAGACTTCTGTGCCTAAATTTTCATCAATCTACACAGAGCCCATAATAGTTTCTACTCCAAACTCTATCATTTCTTATATTCCGATGGATATTGTTCATCCGTCGACTAGTGATTAGATCCTGACGAATGTGCCTAACAACAGTCATCCATCGACTTTCCTAACTACTACCCCGATATATGTTCCTCATCCGTCGGTACTCACTACACAAGCTGAATTTTCAACAATTGTTACAAGTGTAGATGAGCTAGTGGTTGTACAATCACTCCTAGGATTGAGGGAAGGGAGGGAACAAAGTGAGAGGCTGAGTTGCTCTCAGGCAAAAGGAGAGGAAAAAAGAGAAATTTTGCAGGCTATTTCTTCCAGCCTGGCAAAAGTAAGTGAGGGGAGTTCTATCTTAGTAGGTGAAGGTGAGGGTGTGAGGGTGGTGAGCCAAGGGGAGCCCTTGATGCAAGAAAATAGAGAAAATGAGAGAAATGCAGGTACATGAGATATAAGGATGGAAGTCATTGCTAGTGAGTCAATGAATGTTAGTGATGCAGAAAAAAAGAGACTGTTTCAGCAAGAATATCAAGTTGTCATAGATTCTATCTCCTTGGATGCTGAGACATTTACTCATCCTGTTTCAGCTTATCAAACTCTAGATGGACAGGGCAATGAGGATGCTGAAAGGATGTTCAACTTGGTGCACACTACTACTTCTATGCAAAGGGCCAAAGATGCCATCTCAGCCATGCCACCCACAGCCGGTGATGACATTGATTATGGAACTGGTGGTTTTGAGGATTTATATGGGGATGAAGATGATGATGAAGGAGATTTAATGGACATAGGGGGAAGCAGGCTCTAACTCAAGATCTAGTATGCCATCTTGGGCATTTTCCAAAGAATTCGATGAGCACCACTTCAAGTCTACTATCTTTCATATCATTCAACAAACTCAGACAACTCTTCAAGCTACAACCAATGCCAACACCAAGAAGCTTCTTCAAGCACATCTCAATTCTCTTCAACTGCACCAAATTCAATCTCTTCAACACAATCTGGATGTCACTGCAATTAAAACAGAGATTGATCAAGTCAAGAAGGATGTTTCTGAGAGAATGGATGCTAAATTTCCCAACACAATCCTGCTTGACATCAACAGACAACTAAGGAAAAACTCTAATCTTGCCAGCAAATTGGACTCTTTTGACACAAGACTCAAAACCTTGGAAGCTTCCATCACTGCAATCCATTTACATCAAGCTTAACAAACTCATTTGCTTCAAAAGCTAGTGGCTGCACAGTCTTCTACCTCTACTCAACTTGATGCTAACAAAAAGGGGGAGAAAGACTCAATTGTTCAAGTTAGCTAAGATGAGCCAACAAGTGAGGGGGAAAATATGCTAAACATTCAAGTCAGTCAAGTTATTGTTCCAGAAATTACTTTTCCTAAGCCACCAGTCTTGGACAACATTGATATGATCCAGATAGCAGCTGCTAAGTTGGAATCAAATGAAAAATTTAAAAAGCTTGATGTTGCAGCAGTTGAGAAAGAACTGGATGAAAAATGGAAGAAAATTGATGAAGAGATAACAAAGAAGTTTGGTCCAATTGAGAAGAAAGACAAGGTCTTTTCTCGCTTCTCTCAATTAAGACAAATTTCTGCAAATGAAATGAGTTTGAGTAACTTGGAAAATGGCCAACCTTCATGTATAAAGTCTCCAAAAGCCAACTTGGTTTTGAAGCCCAAAAGAAATTATCCAAAGTCATCTGACAAGAATCCCTTGGACCTTATGTTTGAGAAGGCCAGATGAAAAGAAGCTATTGGCAAGGTCCATTGCATTCTTCAAAGATCCAACTGACTCTGTGCTAAAGAGATGAATTGCTAAGATCTACATGAATGGGAAATAAATATGTGTGGTGGCTGGACACCCTCAGTTTGCAGAAGCAAAGAAGGAAGAAAAGGAAAGAATCAAGAAAGAAAAGAAGCAAGCTGCTTTAGATGCTAAGAAACTCAAATAGAAGAAAAAGAAAGCTGCTATAGTAGCCAAGCTTCAAGCTGTGAAAACCGCAACTGAGATTTATGAGAAACAACCTGTAGTAACTGAAGATCAAGATCAGAAAATGCACAAGGAACCTCAACAGAAAAGGAAGTTCAGATACAAAATCCTTCCTAAAAGAAGATTGGACTTCAATGATGATCAGATGGAAGATTACATTCCCAACCAGTCTACATCTACAACTCAAACATCCAAGCCCTCAGTGGTACATGATGAATTTAAGGTGGATCCTACTAAGAACTTTCATGGTGAGCCAATAGTTCCCAAGGATGAGCCTATAGACTGGGATAGTTTGCCTCATCCTGAGCTTAATTTACCAATCTTCAACAAGTTAAAGAAGATAAAGATAAGAGCAATCAAGAAGGTCAAGCCTGTGAAACTCAAAATCAAAACATTAACCAAAACTCAACCAACTGTCAGCAAGAGAGATCTTCTATATATCTGTGACATCAAAGATTTTTCATATATAAATCTTTACATGGATGAACTAGAAGAAGTGAGAGCAATTGATTCCCACAGGAATCTCCCTGAAAGACTAGTGTTCAAATACAAGGGTGGAAAAGAGATCATATGGCCCCTTCACATGATTCTTCAAGAAAGTTGTTCTGTTTTGATAAAGATCTTCTCATCATTCAAGAAATTTTTTGGATTCAATGTGACTGCCAAAAGAATGATTCTAAAGAAGATAGAATAACTAAGGAGCAACAAAGCCTCAAATGCACTCCTAAGAACTCTATCAATTCCCTTCACAGGAAATAGAGTGCACTTGAGGCCTTACTGGCTGATGGAATTCATGGATGAAAAGGGTGTTAAGAGATTCTTCAGGCTGGATGACCAATTGAGCATCTCAAGCAATGAGACTCTATTGGAAATGCAAGAAAAGCTAGATTTATCAAATGCTGAAGAACATGAATTTCACAGACAACTCCAAAATCAAATAGAAGAGAACAACATGAAGCTTGGCAAGAAATCAAGATAATCAAGGAAATAGATCACATCTGCTCAAACTAGAGGAGCACCTTAAAAATGATTGTGAGAACTCTTTGTACACTTTACTTTGTTCAATTTTCAAATAAACTGTAGCACTTACAAGTTTTATCTACCATAATTCAAACTGTACATTTAGGGTGATCTGTTATTATCAATTTTCTCTTAATTTATGGCTACAATTCCAGTAGACATAAATTATGGGAGATTGTTAGGAATATGTTGTGAACTTGATGTTGTGAACTTGATGATAAGTTAAACAAAACACCTTAGTAGATTTAACTTAGTGTTTTTGTAGCTCTCGATGGATGTTCTACAATCGTCCCGACGGATGAACTTTATAGTCCCGACGGATGACAACTGAACATCCATCGAGAGTGTAGCTTATGAAATAATAAGTCTTGTAGCACATGCCTGCAAACAACAATGTATTAGTAGATGTTGTAGGATTCTTTAAGTCATGTTGACTACTAGATTGATATGCAGAATAGGTTGGCTAATTGTAAATATAAGATGTCTTGTAATTCTCTATAAGTGAAATAGAGTCAAGTGACAAAAAAGCTCCCGACGGATGATCTACAAAGGCTCCCGATAGATAATCAACAAGGCTCCCAACGGATGACCAACATAATCCCGACGGATGATCATATTCAAAATAGCAGTTGACAATGACAACACTGTCACATGCGTCGGGTGTTTGCAAATGGAATGTGGCAACCTAATTATAGGTTTAGAGAACAAAAAACATTACCATTTCCATGCAATTATGAAGATATTCAAAGATGCTGGATAGAGTAATGAAGTAGCATGGAATTAGACTAGAAATAGTTTTTGTTTTACTTGTTTGTCTTTTTATCATGTAACTTGGTAGTATATAAACCAAGTGTAGCAAGTAGAACAAAAAACCAAGTAAGCATAATTTTCAGAGAGATAGATAAAGATGTATCTGTTAAGCATTTCTCTGTAATTTCTGTAAGTTCACTTGTAAGCAGCTGTGTGCTACTCAAGCATCACAGAGTTCTCATCTTTATATATATATCTCTGGTGGATAAGTTCAAATCCACCCGAAATTTTTAAAGCCCTGTGTTTTATTGCTTTGTGTTTTGATTTCCATTTTACTTTCATTCCGCACTTCTTGCAAAATCAAACATAATTATATATTAAGTAAGAACATTCTTAAAATCAGAAAAAGAAGCCGAAATTACATTCAACCCCCCCTTCTGTAATTCTTGTTGCATTGATTGGGAATAACACAGGTTCATATAGGCTCTATTGCGTGCTACTAATTCTTCATAAATAATAAACTCTGGTGGGACATCTTCAACACCCATGAGGTCATATCCATGAATTTGCGGGTCAGAGAGTTTAAAGAATGACTCGTGAACATAGGCCAAAGCATCTCAAAAAGAATATCGTGATTTCCCCTTACGTGAGGTTAAAAGTTCTACTCATGTTACGTGTGTGTGTAATTAATAAAAAAAATGAATACCGTAATTTTTTACAGGGCTATGTCCTGAACATGAAGCATGATGGGAGCAACAATATTATTTTCCGGAGCTACAATAGTAAGAGGAGATGAAATAGGGGCTACAGTGTTAAGTGCATTTGATAACACCTTAATAGTAGATTGTTGAACCAAACATCCATTTGTATTAATTGTGAGAGATTTGTCAAGGAATTTAGAAGAAAGTCCCTTGTTGTCCAGGACTTGAATTGCTTTATTTGAAAGCAGACCTTTGTTATTAAAAGGTTTGCCTTCGTAGACCTTTGCTTTACCTTTATCAGTTTCAAAGACAACTGAAAAAGACTCTCTGTTAGGATTTGGAGTAGTTGTCATTGGAGAATTCTTGATCACAATGCCCTTTTGTGACTGAGATGCTTCTTCCTGAGCTGCTTTAAAGGAAAACCCTGGATTTGTTATTAATGAGTAAGCTTTTTCTTAGACCCCAATAACCTTAGTTTATTGGCAACCATGTTTTCAAGGTGTGCAACCTTAAAACCCTAAGATACCGAACCATTTATAACAAAAAAGTGACAAAAGGAACAAATACGATTGTCACTATCAACACCACCAAATTGACTAAATTGGGAACTTGCATAATTTTAAGAAAAAAAGGTCAAACTTGTGAATAGTTTTAATATATTCCCATCAAATTGAGAAAAACCACCAATATAGCATATAGTAAATTCATCATGCTTTCACACTTAAAAAAAATTCAATAATACCAACACCAATTACTGTAGTTTTCTCATAATATTGACACCAATATAACTTCATTGAGAACCATTAAATGCATCTATATTCTTATACTAAATGGTCATAGCTGTATAATTTGAAAAATAAACATAAAAAATTATTAAAAGATAAGCAAGATCAAAATAAAGGCGAAAAATATGGATGAGATCACAAAAAGGTCTACCTTAGGTGAAACTTGTAGAAGTTTTTCGTTCAAGATTGGTGGATTCGTAATAGTAATTCTAGTACCAAAAAATAACATGAAGAATAATTTAAGCATAATGAATATTTTGATGAACACAACCCTGTGATCTCAAATATACATACAGACTGTAATAACTCGAATTTTTGAGACTTTGTAAAGACGTTTAATGAATAGTAACCCTGACAGACGGGGAAAACATTTTAGCCCACACTATGTAGTGCATGAGAAAATGAGTTTCGGAGTTGATATTATGATTATACATACCAAATGAGTGTATGTAAACGATATTAGTTTTCGAAGAAAATGAACTTTAAAAAACGACCATATTTACGAATCATCGAGGATTACGGGAATCACAATATATTCACAAATTTAAAACCCTACGGATTTATATCCAAGTATGATAATTCAAAACATAAGGAATAAATACGAAATGATTTACGTCGCGAACCGTTTACGAGAAATTATTACGAAAACGTTTAAGCGACCGAGCGAACGCGTAAACGATTAAATAAACGTAACGCACTAACTAACCATGGTAGAAAAGTAACCATGGTTACTTTAGCAAATAGTGAGATAAGGATAGGATGATCAACCAAGGGCTAGCAAATAGTAAGCTAAAGAGCTAAACCAAGTAGCTTAGCTTGTAAACTACCAAGGCTAGCTAGTTTTGTCTCCAAGATTGGCAACAAAGAATAAAATCCTAGGATGTATACTAAGGAATAAAAATCAACTACAA
The DNA here is from genome assembly GCF_009905375.1 of Apium graveolens. Lineage (NCBI taxonomy): Eukaryota > Viridiplantae > Streptophyta > Magnoliopsida > Apiales > Apiaceae > Apium > Apium graveolens. Next base: position 91,837,016 of record NC_133648.1, read on the forward strand.
GATATCACCACATTATTTCAAGAAGCTCCCAAGAAGCAACACAAAATTTCTCTCTCCCCACTTCATCTTCTTCATTCAGCTTTTTCAAAGAAAAACCAAGAAACCAATTTCAAATCTCCAAACTCTAGCCATGGATAAATCCTCCCATTAATTCTCAAGCTTCATACCAACCAAACTAAGGTAAGATAAATCTTTGAGCTCTTTTTATCAAGGTTTGATGGGTGAAATAAATTCATCAAAGACGAGAATGAATAGTGTGAATAGTAACTCTTCTCTGGTTTCTTGATATTAATGGTTGTTTTAGGTTCCAAAAACTATACTAAGTGTAACGTCTGAGAAATATTATATAATAATTTTTATCAATAAATAATTATTATGTAATTTTATATGAATTTTGGTGAATTATTTGATAATTGATATTAATATTTGGATGTTTATTTCTGATAAAAATTTAGATATTTTAATCTTTAATTATCTAGAATAAAATATAGATTGCTTTGGTATTTTTCTGGGAATTTTTGGATTATTATATGATTCTATAAGAATTTATAGAATTAATAATGATTATTTTTACGTAATTACAAAATTACTTTTTAGAATCAGAAATCGTCCCAGTTCAACCGTTTTTGTGTTTTTACAACCCGGAACTCTTCCGAAAACTCCTTCCTGACCTAATCTGATAATTCTGGACACTTTCCGTGTTTTGACTTTCTCGATCTGGGGCACAGTTTGACCCGTATGAGTCCCGATGTGAAATTTTTGATACGCTAATCATTTTATAGATCAATAAAAAATTCGTATTCTCAAAAGGCGAGATATTATTATCTCATTTTCGTATAAAATGTTTTATAAGAGTCTCTGTTTTAATAATTATCCAAATCTGGTATTAAAATTGTATTGTCTTGATAGTTACTTAGCGGCTAAGTAACCTATTTTTGGATCCGATCTGTAAATATAATTATCGAATTATTAAATAAATAAAATACTTGATGAGTCTGTCAGTTGTGCTTTGCTTTATTACAAATTGTGTGTGATCTGTTGGGTACAAAGATTAATTGTATAGTTAATTATTGAGTTGTACGAGATGTTTTGCTTTTAAAATGATTTTATTGAATATTTTTTCTTATAAATGCTAAAATTATCTCTAAAATTATTTTTGTTATTTTATAATCTTATTTATTATTTTAGGAGTTTATAAAATTTAGAAATCAATATTTTACTGATTATTTATCTTTAAATGATTTTTTGATTTTATTTAATTATAAAATCAGTATTAAATTCAGAAATGCTTCAAAAATCATGAAATTTTTATTTAATTAATTTTTAATTATCTCGAAAATTTTAAAATTATTTCGGAAATTTTTGGATTAAATCCACCCGCAAGTTCATTCGTTAAATCATTAATTTTTGACATATTACGTATCTCAATAATATCTTAAAAATTACGAAATTAATGTTTTATTTGATTCGGAATATTTGTAAATTTAAAAACTATTTTAAACGATAATTTGAGTTATCGCAACTCAAAAAATATACCGTAATATTGTTAAATTGGGAATAAATCAGAAAAGAAGAAAAAAACAAAAAACAAAAACAAAACCCTAAATTTACCCCTACACTCCCCACGTCCTTTCCCTCGACCCCATCCCCAATCTCTCATCTCTCTCCCCGGTTTATCTCTCTCTCTACGATTTCTCTCCCAAATCATTCCATCTCTCTCGTTTTTCCAATTTGTTAGTCCCTAACAATGCAACAAGAATTACAGAAGGGGGGTTGAATAGAATTCTTGAAACTTTTTCTTGGTTTAAAAGTGTTCTAATTTAGAATATATATTTGTGTGAATTAATTTGTATAGTGTGGAATAATAACTTAGAGTGAATCAAAACACAAGTAATTAAAAACACAAGTCTTTAAAAACTTTCTGGTGGATTTGAATGTATCCACAAGAGATATATATTAATCAAGAGAACTCTGTGTAGCTAAATTAGCTCACAGCTGCTTACAAATATGAACAACTAAGTTTACAGAGAAATGCTAAGAAATACAGCTTACAAATGTTTCTCTGAGAAAAATGTTCTTAGACTTGTTGTTGTTCTACTTGCTACTTCTTGGTTTATATATCACCAAGATTACAAAGTAATAAAACAAGATAATAAAACAAAACCTATCAAGTCTAATACTCTTCTGCTTCATTACTCTATTCCAGCATCTTTGAATATCTTCATAATAGCATGGAAATGACAATGCTTCTTTGTTCTCTAATACTAAGTTGAATAGGCTTCCACATTCCTTTTGCATACACTCGACGCATGTGACTGTGTTGTCACTGTCAACGGATATTTGAATTGATTATCCGTTGAGTACATGATCATCCGTCGAGTTGTCTTGTTGATCATCCGTCGAGTAGCTTTATTGATCATCCGTCGAGTAGCTATTTGGCACTTGACTTCATTTCATTTATGTAGAATTACAAGACATCAATTATGTACATTTAATCAACCTATTCTGCATATCTAATTAAAGTCAACATGACTTATATGCTAGTACAGAATCTACACAAAGATGTATGCAGAAATGTGCTACAGACTTATTATTACATAAGCTACTCACTCGATGGATAACAGATCTTTATCCGCCGGGACTATAATGAGTCATCCGTCGGGACTTTCATGAGTCATCCGTCGGGACTTTAATGAGTCATCCATCGGGATTGTAATGAGTCATCCGTCGGGACTATATTTGCTTATCCGTCGAGTGCTACATTTTTCACTAAGTTAAATCTACTAAGGTGTTTTGTTAATGAAATCATCAAGTTCACAACATATCCACAACAATCTCCCCCAATTTATGTCTACTGGAATTGTAGGCCTAAATTAGGAGAAACTTGATGATAACAAAATAACCTAAGAATACAACTTTAAGAGAAAAGTAGATAAAACTGTAAAGTGCTTCAATTAACAAAATGTACAAAGATTGGCTCACGGACATTTTCAAGGTGCTCCTCTAGCCTGAGCAGATTAATCTATTTCCTTGAAGATCTGGATCTCTTTCCAAGCTTTCTGTTGTTTTCTTCTATCTGATTTTGAAGCTGTCTATGGAATTCCAGTTCATCAGATTCTGAGAGATTTAGCTTTTCTTGCATTTCCAAAAGAGTCTCATTGCTAGAGATGCTCAATTGGTCTTCTAATCTGAAAAATCTTCTAACTCCTTTGTCATCCATAAACTCCATCAGCCAGTAGGGCCTTAGATGCACTCTACTTCCTGTGTAGGGAATAGTAAGAGTCTTTGGGAGTGCATCTTTGGCTCTAATACTTCTCAGTTCTTCAATCTTCTTAAGAACAAGTCTTCTTGCTGTAACATTGAATACAAAGTTTTTCTTGAATGATGAATAAACCTTAATAAGCACATATTGGCTTTCTTGAAGGATCATGTGAAGTGGCCACTGTATCTCTTTTCCTCCCTTGTACTTGAACACTAACCTTTCAGGTAGATTCCTGTAAGCATCAATCCCTCTAACTTCTTCTAGTTCATCTAGATAGAGGTTTAGATCAGAGAATTCCTTGATGTCACATAAGTACATGTAATCTCCCTTGCTGACTTTGGATTGAGCTTTGATTAGAGATTTGGATTTTAGAGGGGACATCTTCACTTTCTTGACTGCTCTTGACTTTGTTCTCTTTGGCTTGTTAAGGATTGGCAAATTGAAGTCGGGAATTGGTAGACTTTCCCAGTCTATTGGTTCATCCTTAGGCACAATAGGTTCACCATGAATGTTCCTGTAAGGATCCACCACCTTAATGTCTTCAAATACCACTAAGGGTTTTGATGCTTGAGTTGTAGTTGGAGTGGATTCCTTGGGAAATTGATCCTCCAATTCTTTATCAACAAGGTCCAATTTCCTTTTGGTTCTTTTAGCCAATTCCTTGTATCTGTGAGTCTTCTTCTGTTGTGGTTCACTTTGCTTCTTTAGATCTTGAGATTCAGTGATTTCAGATGGCTTGGCAGAGATTTGTTGAGTGGTTTTCACAGCTTGTAATTTGGCTAAGATAGCAGCTTGCTCTTTCCTTTGTTTACTCTTTTTAGCATCTAGAGCAGCTTGCTTCTTTTCTTGCTTCAATCTTGCCTTTTCTTCTCTCTTTGCCCTAGCAAATTGAGGGTGTCCAGCCACCACACAAATTTCTTTACCATTCCTGAAAACTTTAGCAATTCTTTTTTTCAAAGCTGAATCAGCTGGATCCTTGTAGAAGGCAATGGATCTTGACAACAGTTTCTTCTCATTTGTCTTAGGTGTCTCATACACTGTGTCAAAGGGGTTCTTTAGTGGTGATTTTGGATAGTTCACCCTTGGCTTCAAAATTACTTTAGCCTTTGGAGATTTAATACAGGATGGCTGTCCTCTTTCCAGATAGTTCATGCTCATTTCATTCACAGAGATTTGCCTGAATTGAGAGTGATGAATGGCTGACTTTTCTGGCTTCTTTGCTAGCCCAAACTTCTTTTGAATGTCCTCATCAATTTTCTCCCAGTTGATTGGAATCAACTGCTCCTTCTCAGCTGTTCTTATATTGGCTGCTGCTTTATTTATCAGATCAATGCTGTATGTAACTGGTGGCTTGGTGAAAGCAATTGTAGGCACAATTACTTTACTGATTTGAATGTTAAGCTGTTTCTCCCCCTCACTTGGTCCTTTCTCCCCCTTTTTGTTATCATCAAGTTGAGTAGAGGAGGAGATTTGTGCAGCCACCAGTTTCTGAAGCAAGTCTGTCTGTTGAGCTTGATGTTAATGAATTGTTGTAAGAGATGCCTCCATAGTTGTCATCCTTGTATCCAAGGCATCTATCTTTGTGGCTAGATCATAATTTTTCCTGAGCTGTCTCTTAATATCAAGCATTGTAGCTTCTGGAAGCTTAGAGTCCATTTTATCAGAAATAGCCTTCTTCATCTCATCAATATCTCCTTTGATGGTGTTGACATCTCTAGCATGTTGGAAGCCTTGAATTTATTGTAGTTGGAGAGAAGCAAGATGTGCTTGAAGGAGCTTCTTGGTGTTGACATTTGTGGTGGTTTAAAGAGCAGAGTTTTTCTGATTTATGAGTTGAATCAGGGTTGTCTTGAAGTAGTGTTCATCACAATGGTTTGAAAATGCCCATGATGGCATGCATGATCTTGAGCTAGAACCTACTTCTCCCCCTATGTCCAATGGCTCTTCTTCACTATCTCCACCTTCATCTCCAAAGAAATCTGCTGAACCACCAGTCTCATAATCAACATCACCAGCTGTAGAGGGCAAAGCTATGATGGCATCCTTAGCCCTTAACATTGACTGTGTGGTGTGCACCAAGTTGAGCATCCTTTCTGCATTTTCATTGCCCTGTTCAGCTAGAAGTTGATCTGCTGAAACAGGGTGAGTAAATGTCTCAGCATTAAGGGAGGTTGAATCTATAACAGCTTGAGGTTGCTGAGATAGTCCCTCCCTGTCTGCATCATGGACATTCATTAACTCACTTATATTAACATCCACCCTTATATCTTCAGTACCCATTTTTCTCTCAAAATCTCTCTTTTCTTGTATCAAGGTCTCACCTTGGCTCCCCACCCTCATACCCTCACCTTCACCATCTAAGGTGGGACTCCTTTCACTCTCTTTTGCCAATCCTGAAGAAATGGATTGCATATGTTCACTCATTTCCTCTCCTTTTTCCTGGGAGCAACCCAGACTCTCACTCATATTTTCACTCCCTTCCCTCAATCCTAGAAGTGATTGTACTACCACTAAGTCTTCTACACTTGAGATAAATGAGGAAATTTGAAGCTGTGCAGAGACACTCGACGGATAGGGAACATCCGTCGGGGTAGTAGTTTGGCTAGCCGATGGATAACTGCTGTTAAGCTTATCCGTCGGGATACAATCACTACTCGCCGGATGAACAATATCCATCGAGAGAGTAGGAATAAATGAGTTTGGAGTGGAAACTATTGTGGAATATGTGCAGATTGATGAGTATTTTGGCACAGATGTCTCAACAGTTCCTGAAAGAATTGGCAAGTGAGCCAACAAATCATCCAAAAGATGATGTTCACTTGCACTAGATTTTGGCGTCCCCAATAGAGTTAAAGAAGGGGAATCAGGAATTGATGTGTTGATCATGTCCACATCTAGAGAGTTTGTGGGAGAATTTGGTGTTTGGGGTGCTTCGATTACTAAAGATTTTGGCTGTGACTCCACATTTATTGGAGCCACATCAAACTGACTTTGTGAAGGTGCAGTTACTGTGTCTTTAGCACCAGTTTGCACAGTGTGTGTACCCTGTGCATCCCCAATGGTTTTTGATTTCTTCTTTCTAGCATAGGTTTGGGGTGAGCTTGTATCCCTTACCCTTTTGGCCTGTGCTCTTGGTTGAGAGCTTTGTTCAATAGTTACATCCTTTTGGGAGGAAGCAACTAGAAATGAGCTTTCATCCTTATTAATCACTGTAGTTTGTTGGGAAACTGCAGTGTGGCTAGGCTGGGAAACACTCACCTCTCCAACCTTATCCTTAGGATTTCTTTTATGTTCACCCTGTCCCTCACCTACCTTACCCACCTGCACACTCCCCTCTTTTGGTTTGGTGGATTTTGCAACTGGCATCTTTTGAGAGATACCAGAAGGGGCTTTCTTTGACTTGGCTTTAGAAATTTTTGTTGATTTGGTATCTTGGGTAGGCAACTGTTGGGTCATTGACACAGTTGCCATAGCTACAGTAGAATTTAAAGAAATCTGTGAGGTTGGAAGAGTAGGGACATATGAACTTACCTCACTTACCTAAGGTGCTTCCATTACAGGGAAATAGAAGAGTGGCACCTCCTTGTGATGGTTTGCCCTGTTTAAATCTGCAATAATTCTTCTCTCTTGAACCCAACAATCTAATTTGTTGTTTGGGTTCTCAAGCACAATTTCCTCAGAGAGGTGGTTAGCTAGCATCATGAAAAATCTAGCATAGTAAACATTTTTACCCCTCTTGTTTAGCTCCCCTAATTTAAATCCCAACTCAAACAAAACAAGATCACTAAAATTAAAGAACTTATCTGTAACTAGCATGTAAAGCATGTTAAGCATAGAAATATTGACAAAATCAAAATTACTGATTTTACCAGAAAAGACCTTGGTAACTACATTACACATGAAACTCCATTCTTTCCTAAGACCCAACCTCCTAATATCACTTAACTTAGAAGTAGAGAGTGCATAGTTCATGGAATTAAGCATATTAACAATATCAGTATCTGTGTGTGGTGAGATCACAATATTATTAGGAATTTTGAAATATGCTTTAATAACATCACTATTGATACAGAATTCCTTACCTTTAATAGTGAGTGTGATGGTCTTATCAGTAGAGTTGTATGTAGCAGTCGTCCACATCTCTTCAACAACCTCACAAAAGATGGTGGGTGATTCTAGCATTGCATACCTGAGTTTGCAGTTCTTCACAAAATCCATCATTTTGTGGTAGTCACTTGAATGTTGAATCCCCTTGTTTACTAGAGCCGTGAAGTTGTTTTTCTCATAGATGTATCCAGTTTGTGACATGATCTTGACTACTGGTGCCATTGTTAGAGAGTGGAAATTGCAGAGATAGAGATGGTAGTTGCTTTAGAGAAGGAGAGAATTTAGAGCAGATGATTTGAGAATGATAAAAGAAAAGTAATGGAAATGAATTAAGCTTTTTTTTATTATCTCAAAAATAACTGTCAAAAATAATAAAGTAAATTAAAGTAACCAATAAGAATTGCCCAAAATCGCCGTTTAAAACATAAACTGTAAAAATTCCTTCAATTATCCGTCGTGTTATGCTTACAAACTGTAAGTATACTCGATGGATAATGTTCAGAGAATCAATGGCTAAGAATAAGACAATTCGACGGATGAGGATAAATCAGTTATCTGTCGAGTCATAAAATATTCCAGAAAAGTAATTGCTTTTTATCTGATAATTGTATACCGACGGATGATCAAACTTGATGGATAATGATCATCCGTCGGGATGCAAATTTTGACTTAGCCAAAATTTCATCCAAGACTGAAAAATCAATTGAATTTCTGGCTGCATTACAACTTGTAAAATATCTGAAATTTTTTAAGAATAATTTAGCATACCTAACTCACTTACCAACCTTGAAAAGGTGGATTCATCCAGTGGCTTGGTAAATATATCTGCAAGCTGCTTTTCACTTGGAAAAAAATGTAGTTCCACAGTACTATTCATTACATGTTCCCTCATGAAGTGGTACTTGATGTCTATGTGCTTTGTCCTTGAATGCTGTACTGGATTTTCAGTGATGGCAGTTGTACTTATGTTATCACAGAAAATGGGAATTCTTTCCACTTGTAGACCATAGTCTAGCAATTGGTTTTTCATCCACAAAATATGTGCACAGCAACTGCCAGCAACAATATATTTAGCTTCAGCTGTAGAAGTAAAAACTGAATTCTGCTTTTTACTGAACCAGGACACAAGCTTGTTTCCTAGAAATGGACAGGTTCCTGTTGTACTTTTTCTATCAATTCTATAACCTGTATAATCTGCATCTGAATAACCAGTTAGATCAAAACCAGAATCTCTAGGGTACCAAATGCCAAGTTTTGGTGTTCCCTTGAGATATCTGAAAATTCTCTTAATAGCTACTAAGTGAGATTCTCTAGGATCAGCCTAAAATCTAGCACATAAACATGTAGCAAACATTATATCTGGCATACTAGCTGTTAAGTACAGAAGTGAGCCAACCATGCCCCTATAACTTGAAATATCCACAGACTTTTCAGTAGTGTTTAATTCAAGCTTAGTTGCAGTGGCCATGGGAGTTTTTGCAGATGTGCAATCTATTAGATCAAACTTCTTTAAAAGATCATAAATGTATTTAGTTTGACTAATTAATATTCTATCACTAACTTGCTTAACTTGCAGACCAAGAAAGTAAGTTAGTTCTCCCATCATACTCATTTCATACTTACTTTGCATCAATTTGGCAAACTTTTTCATCTGTAGAGCAAAAAATAATATCATCTACATAAATTTGAACAAGTATACTAGAGCCATTAACATTTCTAAGGAATAAAGTTTTATCTACAGTACCTCTTGTGAAGTGATTTTCCAAAAGGAACTTTGACAAAGTGTCATACCAGGCTCTAGGTGCTTGCTTCAGTCCATAGAGTGCTTTCAATAGATAGTAGACATAATCTGGGAAATTTGAGTCTTCAAAAACAGGAGGCTGACTGACATAGACTTCCTCCTCCAAATCTCCATTTAGAAAGGCACTCTTGACATCCATTTGATAGACCTTGAAATTGGCATGGGCTGCATAGGCTAAGAAAATTATGATGGTTTCAAGTCTTGCAACAGGAGCAAATGTTTCATCAAAATCTATTCCTTCTTGTTGACAATAGCGCTTAGCAACCAATCTAGCTTTGTTCCTGACCACTATGCCATTTTCATCCATCTTGTTTCTGAATACCCATTTGGTGTCTATTGGATTCTTTCCTTTAGGCTTGGGTACCGGCTTCCATACCTTATTCCTCTCAAATTGGTTTAGCTCTTCCTACATAGCTAAAATCCAATCAGGATCCAACAAAGCTTCTTCTACCTTCTTTGGTTCTTCCTTAGAAAGAAAGATGCTGTATAGACATTCTTCTTGAGTTGCTCTCCTTGTTTGAACTCTAGAAGATACATTACCTATGATAAGCTCAAAATGATGATCTTTTGTCCATTTCCTTTGTTGAGGTAGATTAGCTCTAGATGAAGAGGCCTCATTGTTGTCTTGATGTGTGATTGAGTTTTGATTATTTGAAACTCCCCCTGAGTTTATGGATCTTTGATTTGAGAGAGGGGAATTTTCTGAAAGTGATCTATTATGACTTTCAGCTCTTTGTGATAACCCGATGGATGGTGAATTTTGAGTACCGACGAATGAGGCTGGTTGTCTCTCGACGGATGATGCATGTTGTCTACTGATGGATGATGCATTTTATAACTTGACGAATGTTGAGTTAACAGCTTCATTGGAGGTAGATTTTCCTGCACTATCCTTAGTAGTAGTTTCTTGATCACTTTTATCATCACTGTCATCACTAACCATCTCCACATTATCAAATTTGAGGCTCTCATGGTAATCTCCATCTTGTAGTCCTTCAATCTTTTTATCATCAAACACAACATGTATTGATTCTGTAATAACCCCAATTTTTGAGAAATTTTGAAACCCTTATGAATAGTGTTTTTGCTGAACGAGAAAACTTTTCATGCCACGCTATGTAGGGGTTCTGTTATTGATCTTATGGGATATTATTAGTACTCTATGAAGTATATAAGTGTATGTAAAGATCGTCAGAATCCAATTCCGAACACTTTGGTTTTTCCCGGAAATCCACAAGATACGGAGAGAATTGAGTATAAGGTAACAGGATAAAAAGGATTTAAATTAAAGGATTATAATAGAGGATCATAAAAAGGAATATAATGTATTGAGAAAGGTTAAGGGAACCTAAGTAATAAGATCCCGGGTATGATCCTTCAAACGATAAACGAGAATGAAAGTTAAGCGAACCGTATAACAGATCAGCGGTCATTAGGCAAACGATTAGGAAGTTAATCAAAGGGATTAGTGGGAATGATGTCATCCAACCAATAGAAAGAGGACAAGGAAGGGAGGATGACATCATGAGGATGACACAAGCATGACAAGGGAAGGAAGGAGGTGTGGTTGAATGAGAACCACACAAATTCAAGGGCAAGAAGGTAATTGACTAAAGCAAACACAAAAACAAATCAACCAAGCCAAGTAAAATCATTTTCATCAAAATCAAAAAGCAACCAAGGCTTGTTCTTGAAGAGCTCTCGGCTTTTTAGCATTTTAAAGGCAAAGAATTTCAAAACTCAAGATCCAAGCCTCCTAAATTGGTAAGATAATTCCCTAATCATCTTCATGCTTAGTTAGGACTATATCATGAGTTTAAGCCATTAATTCCTTCTCAATCTTCTTCATTTAATCAAAGAAGAAGACAATGAATAGTGTTTTCAAGTTTTTAACTTGAAATTTTTCTTGTTTTTCTTGAAGATCCAAGCATTCTTAAGACTTCTCAAAGCTTCTTAAGGCTTCCTAGCTCCTCCCACCACTTCAAGGAAGGTATACCATCTCCAAACCCTAGATTCCTATATATTATAAGATGATTTTGATTAGTAGGATGATATTGTAGCTTGTTGTTGTGATCAGAGTTTGGGATTTGAAATGGTAGTGAAATGGAATGGTAAATGTTGTGGTTTTGATTAAAAGAACTTAAGTATGATTAAAGTTAAGTTTAGGCATAAGTATGATTGATTAAATTGAATTGGTTGGGGTTGTTATGATGTGATAAGGATGGATGTTGGTTGTATGTTGGATTTGAGGTTGATTTGGGATGGTTTTGAATGGTTTAAAATATTGGAAATCGCGTAAACATAGCCGTCGTAACATCCGATTTCTTTGGACTGTTTTTGTGCATAGCATTAGGACCCGAGAACCCCCTGCTAGATTATGACCACTGCCATGATTAGATAGCTCATGTTACGAGCTTCGTTTTGATATGTAGTCCGTTCGATTCCGATGCACGGTTTAGGAGAAACGACCGTTTCAAGTAACGGCATTTCGCAAACGAAACTTTTCCCCTCGCCTTACTTTGAAACATAGGTTAAAGACCAAAAAGGGTTAATTAATGTATGAAACATTTATGGTAAGTGTGTTAGGCAGTTGGTAAGACACTCGCGAAGGAATCGCTTTAAAACTCGTAAAGGTTAAATTATTAAAAATGGTGGAGCCGAGGGTACCCGAGTGACTTAAGCGAATCAGTGAGCGCAAAACAAGTGTTAGAGTCTAAGTTAGTTAAAGTATAGATTTACAAGTGATTTTGGTTTAATTCCAACTTACTTGTTGTTTATAGGTTACCAGACTCGTCCCGAGCCTTTTATCACCCCGAGTCGCTCAGGCAAGTTTTCTACCCGTTATAACTGTTGTTGTGATGAATATATGTATTTGCATTATCTTGCGACAGATGCATGTTGGTTAATTAGCAAATGATGCAATATATTGAAGCATGCTGCTATGGTATATATATATGCATGCCTGTTTCGCATTCTTTCCATATATATATATCTGTTGGTTCAGTTGATAATACCTATGCTAGAGGATAGCGGTAACTTGCATATACCCTTAGTATAGGGACCCAAAGGTGAAAATATTTTCTAAAACCGGGAGTCGAGGATCCCGAGTAGATTTTGTATATATGGATATGGATATATATATATATATATATTTATATATATATATATGGTTATAGTTTTCCAAACTATTAATCGAATAAGGTTTATTCGATAACTTTAACTTTATTTTATTATTGAATATTATTTCGAATATTCATCCGAGGACTTATGACTCCTTTATTTTATTATTGAATATTATTTCGAATATTCATCTGAGGACTTATGACTCCTTTATTTTATTATTGAATATTATTTTGAATATTCATTCGAGGGCTTATGACTCTTTTATATTATTATTGGATATTACTTGGATATTCATTTGAGGATGTATGACTCCTTTATTTTATGAATATTATTTATAATATTCATTCGAGGTATTATGACTCCGCTTATTACTGAAATATATTCTTTATTTTATTAAAGAATAAGGGTTCAATAATCAAACTTATTTTCGATTATTCAAATAAAGATGATACTTTCATATAAGTATATCTTTGGTTATTTAATGTTTATTTCAAGTATAAGTTTAATACTTCTACTTCAATTATTTTTATAAAGATTATTCTTTATGGGAATATTATTTAAATAATAATATTCAGTCATTTTCTAAATATTCTGGGGACTGATTTACTTCATTAAATCAGCTTTACTCCAAACACTCTATAAAGTGTTTTCGAGTCTTCAAAATGATTTTTAAAAGTTAGAGCGGATCCCAAAACTCATTTTTATATTTAAGATCTTCCTTTTAAGGGGATTTAAATACTCGCTCAAAACCTAAGGGATCCGGCTCTATGGTGTATTTTATATTCGCAACAAGGTTGCTGTTTTGATAAATGAATTGATTACTTGCCCAATGTTCGGGAAGTAAGCCCATCTAATTGAGTCGGCATAAGCGACAGGCCGGGGTACGGTCTATCAAAGTGTAAGTGGCTGGGTGGCAGTCCATCAACGCGTAAGAGGCCGGGTGGCGGTCCAGCACAAGGTCCTTATGTGGCCAGGGTGATGACCGGTGGGGGATTCATCCATCTACTAGTAGAAAAGGTTACTTATTGGTATCTTTGCCTGATCAGCAAGATATCTGGTTTATGCCAAAATTCTTTTCCTTTCCAAAATTCATTGGATGTTTCAAACTCTGTTCATACTTTACATAACAGAGGTTCCAGGAAATGTTTAAAGAGATATATATGTGGATATATATATATCGGGACTAAATAAAGTATCTCGTAATTTTTTTTCATTCAATAATATTTCAAAGATTGAATCTATTCAAGTCTTAACTTGTGGTCTCATCTATGGGATGTTTTTCTTAAAACTTATAATACTTTGAACGGTGGTAGTTCAAGTAGCTTTATAAATGATATAAGTGTAGTGAAGTATTGGTAACTTCATTCCTTGTTTTTACTTATATCTAGTAAGTAATTATCTTACACATGATAGAGATTCTAGTAAGTATCCATTTAGATACTTATATTATTGTTATCACTATGTAGTATCTTGCGAGCTGTAAGGCTCACTCTTGCTTTATTTCTTCATCACACAACAACAGTTAGGAGAGATGGCCAGACTCCAGCAGACCCAGCGCAAGCGCGTGGGAAGCATCCCGCGTCTTCCCGATGATGTTGTAGCTGCTATAGCTGCAGAGGTAGATCTATTGTAGATCAGACCATCTACTTTTGAGAATCAATTATGTATAATTATAACTTGTGGCAGATAATGGCAATTAACTGTAAATTTATCAAGTAATCATTTTGGGTTGTAATAACTTTTAAATTGTGGATTCAAAGACTTGTACTTATTTAAATTTCATCTCTGAGACTATAACGGGTTGTGGTGTGTGTTAGTGTGGGGTCACAGCATAAGGTTATTTATTATTAATTAAGTGAAGTGATATTGTGGAAAGAAAGACCGTGACGACCCGGATCCCCGACCCCGGATCTGGGGGTGTTACAGAAATGGTATCAGAGCTAAGCGTTATAAACCTCAGAGATGATGGGACGTTAAGATAATAAGTTAACTAAGATAATAAGAACTCTTGCCAAGTTCATAGTCGGGCTACCTAACGTAGCACTGACAGTTAAAACCCTTATGGGAACCCTTATAAATGTAGCGATAGAAGCGTAGTTCGTTATCGTATATGGTAGCGGGACTCCGAACCCTGAAGTTGAGGAACATCAACGCGATGATGTTTTATTACTAATTGGAGATCAGATTGTGGATCCAATAGAGCGTCCTAACGCAGGACCGGATGATGTTGATATTGAGGATGTAGCGGTTGAGGATGTTGTCCTAGAAGGGATAGTTGCTGAGGAGGATCCCATGGAGGATCCTGACGAGATTGGATAAAGGACCACTGATGAATTGATGACCCTGGTTGGGTCGACTACCAGAGGTAGGATTGGCCGGTCACTAATAGAGGTTCGTTCAAGTTTGTAAAGATAGTAGCCCCTTTAACGCGGCTTACTCATAAGACTGAGAAGTTCGAATAGACAGAGAAATGCGAGAACAGCTTTTAAGAACTGAAGCAAAGGTTGGTGACGGCCCCTATGTTGGCGTTGCCGGATGGAAAAAGGAGATTTTGTGATTTGTAAGTGACGCTTCGCATAAGGAATTAGGGTGCTTCTTAGCACAGCAAGATAATCGCGTCTGCGTCAAGACAATTAAGGTAATATGAAATTCGATATCCCTGCCCATGAGCTTAGGCTCGTGGCAATAGTTTTACCCTAAAGATTGGAGGAAAGTGCGAGAATTACCTAAGCCATAAGTGCTCTAGTACATTTTCACGTAGAAAGAGCTCAACATATGCCAGAGGAGGCAGTTAGAGCTAATCAAGAATAATGATTGGGAGATTCTTTATCATTCGGGGAAAGCCAATATGGTGGCTGATGCCCTTAGTAAAAAGGAGAGACTCAAGATGATAATGTCTTTTGGAGAGTTTATAAGAGATTTTGAGAAAATGGAAATAGAAGTGAAGGTAACCGGAGCCGGTACCGAAAAAAAACTGTTTGAGATTGCAATACAGCCCGAATTATTGGAAAAAATCATATTATGCCAGAATAAGTTATGAATGAAGGCAGAGAGCCAACAATTAGATAAAAGATTAATATCGAGAAAGATGATAAGGGAATAATGAGGTATTCCTATAGAATTTGGGTTCCGAAAGTTCAAGAGCGTAAGGATGAGAACTTAGATGAGAGCCATAGTTTGAGGAATAAGATTTAGAGCAAACCCTGAACGTGATAGTCAGGGAGGTCGCCATCAAGATAGAAGGAACCCATGACATAATGGAGTGGAAAATGAGGATTTTAAATTAAAAGATGACCCCAATTATGGGGAGTAGGATGAAACATTTCATACTAAGGAAACAGAAAGTCGAGTAAGGAAAGGAGACCCGAGACGGTACTCCTATACGGCAATTCATGGACCTGTCTAGACAGAACTTAGACTATTATCCCCAACCACCACCCTGAGGAGACAGTGCGGTGAAAAATTCTTTCAGGACCTTTAAGTCGCTAAGCTCTCAGAGTTCCATGGAACAAGCTGACCCAGCCGAGGCAAGAGCCTGGCTAAAGGAAATATAGGAATTATTTGAGATTCTAAATGATTGACGAATCTCAAAAGGACTGTTTTTGTCACTTACCCTCCCAAGAGAGAGACCACCCGCTGGTGAAAGGCCAAGGAAGGCACGGAGCAAGAGATTATAATAAACTGATTAAAGTTCAGCCAATTGTTTTCGGGAAAGTAATTCCCAAGGTTATGGAATAGTATAAAAGCTTTAGAGCCAGAACAAAGGCAGACGAGTATGATGAATTATGAATCTAAGTTGTAAAAGTTATCAAGATTCGTTCTGAAGACACGAATCCAGAATGACGGGATGTTTGAAATCAATGCTTATGTTGTGTTGGTTCATGAAATAATGATAAGAGAAAGGAATATAAAGGCAAGAGAGTTTGAGGAATGATAAGGGAGTTGGGTATGAGGAAACCCTAAAGACTCGTAGAAATAGAAATAGAAGAGTATGTAATCGTCAGGATGAGGGTGATTCACCATGAGTTAAAATTGATGGTTGAAGGCATAAGAGTTATGTATATTTTATCCCCTTTAAGTTGGGAGGATTCGAGGAAACCTTGAGGTAATTCGAAGGATAAATAATGAGACGCGGATAGACTGAGGAGACAAGAAAGTAAGAAATTAAGAAAATTGGATGAAGGAAGTGACCTTCAAGAATGGGAAATGTAAGACCGGTGGCTTGATACCCAGAAAGGGAGACGCCAGGTATGAAAGATATCCCAACATTGAGGTGACTGTTGAGATAAACAACAAAAGTAAATAAGGAATTATTAAGAAGAAGTTCACGTTGAACACGACCAATATCTTCCAGAACATCCTTGTTATCGTTACCAAATTAGGCAAGACAAGCGGATAACCGTTGTTATCTTTTGGAGGCCATATGAATTGACCTCAATTTGAATAAGGATGCTATTATGAAGTTAGGTATAGACTATCGAGGTGGGAATGATGAATATGATAATCTATCAAGGAAATATGACTTGATTTATTCGTGGAAGGATGCAGGTACCTTTTAAAGGTGGAATTAAGGATAGAACATTGGTAACTTAAAATGAATCCTAGGGGACTGCATAAAGGTTGGCATGTCACCCTTAATAGGGACAGTATGAGTTTTGACAGTATGATTGGGAAAGGGTTAAGGTAACAACAACCTTTAAGAATCAGTGGAGAAATTTTGCAGAAGTATATAGACAATGGTTCTACTATTAGTAAATGGTATTGTGATATGCCCTGTATCTAGGGAATACAGGAGGAACGATTGAAGGATAACCTTAGAGGTTTTATAAGGAAAAAGGTAATATTCAAAATTCTCAAGAATAGAAATGTGGATAAAGGAAATATGACGTAATTATAATGATGCCAAGTGGGGCACGTGTTAAACCACGAGAAAGTATGGATCAAACCAGTAATGGTCGAAATTGTTCAGGGCAATTAGGACTTAAGAAAAAAAAATGTTCTAAGTATGATTGAGAGTCAGTCTTGACAAGTGATTAGCCTCTAAAGACTGAGGCAATAACTTATGGAAAAATGGTGATTTTTTTTTTCTTTTTCCCATCTGATTTTAAGGAAAACATCTTCACTCAAGCAGTGATCGGAAATAAGGTAGAAAATTTATTTGGAGGTGGTTAAAATGACATTGACTGTAAGGAAATTTTACTATCAGGAAAGGCCAAAGAGGTGGCCGACACTTTAAAGGTAAGAGGATAATTATAGGCGCGTGTGCCAAAAGAATACAGTGATGATGGTTAAAAATTTGAAGGTTGAATTATGGTTTGGAAGATTGACATTCCTTCTGATGACTGTGCAATATCCAACCGTAATAGTAGTTGGTAAAAGTTTAATTCGTGTAATCGCCATGAACAGGCTATCTATCTTAGGAGGTCCTATCTTGGGATAAGCCAGGACCATGTTTCCAAAAGGACTAGACGAACCTTTGAGTTAAGTCTTCTATTTAAGGCATATGATTAAAAATGGTATTAACCTGCTATCGTTGCTTTGATTGAAACTCTTCTGTAATTTTATCTGCTTCATGTCATGAAAGTACGTCAAAGTTTGGAGTGTTCTTCATGAATTGTGATTGGTGGTTATGTTAACTCCTTAGGAGAATTTGATACGACATGTATAGACTCCGTATGGTTAGATATTAAGATTTTATGGAAAAATGAATGACGACAGTAGGTCAGTGGTGGACCATAGTAAGGCAGCAATGATTCTGCGAGTATTGAGCTGATTACAACCGTGAGAGTTGTATTGGAATGGGTGTTGAGATTGAGTACCACTAATCGGGTCGTGGTAGTGTATAAGTTATTATTGATAGACTAATTAAGTAGAGTATCTACCTAGTGAATAATTATTCTTTCTTATCAATAGAGAGTCGTATTATTATACGAGGAAGGTTACGGTGCAAGCATAGAATTCTAGTAACGATGATGTATAGAATGAGATCCCAGATTCGATTTTCGATGTCGAGGGAGTTTCAAAGGTGATTATGTATAAGCTCGAGGAAGAGTGTGGGTCCATAGAATGATGGACGGGATAGCGAAAATATTTAGGCATGGGAAATACGAGGCTATAATGTTTGATGCTGATATAAATACGTATATGTTTTGTTCTCCTATGACAAACCTCTATAGTTCAGAGGTAGGTTCCAAGCCAGATATTTTGTGGCAGTATATTTTTTTCATATATACAATTCTCTTCAGTTCGTTCTTTTCTCTTCTTTTCATTTCATGTAAGCTGAGAAGAACAACCCTTCCAAAAGGGGAGGTATTGCCGAATGACTATCTATCTGTGTGATAGAAGCCGAGTAGGATACCAGCTATTGTTTAATTGCTTGTCAAGTACTAAAGGCTGGCCACCTTCTGTACTAACTATGCGATATAACAAGTGTTCATGATCATAGTGATCTCTCAACAAATTCCTTTACTTCTATTTGATTGATCAAATTTTGGAAAATAGAAACAACTGAAAAAGGAGTAATAAAGTGGTGGTAGTATGCGGAATGGGAACACATTCGTGATACTAAGGTTGACGTGGTTATTAAAAGGTTATAGAACGCTAACGAGCAAAAGTATAACCAGTATAATATTAGGAACGGAAGGTAGTAGTGATTACGAACTGGAAAAGAATGGGTATTGAGAAGCAGAAGCTATAATGCTAAAAGCAATAATGAGAGTCTGTGCAATAGACTTGAAAGAATTTGGAATGATCACTTAATTCAGATTGAGTTATCTTACGACAATAGATCATATGTCATTATCGAGATGTCGCCTTATGAGATCCTTGAGGGAAGACAATGTCGATCTCCCTTATGTTAGGATGAAGTTGTAGAGCGCAAGATGCTCGGACCCGCAGTAGTCCAAAGGACCAAGGATATGATAGATCTAATCAGAGGACGGCTGGTAGTAGCCCAAGATGGACATGATAAGTATGTTGATTTGACACGAAAGGATAAAGAGTATGAAATAGGGGACCTAGTAATGTTGTAGGTATCCCTTGGAAAGGATTGATGAGGTTCGGAAAGAAAGGAAAGCTAAGTCTACAATTTGTTGGACCCTTGGATATATTAAGACGTTTGAGAAGTTAGCATATGAGCTAGCCCTAACCCCGAACATGTAGCAGGTCATAACGTGTTTCACGTATCAATGTTAAGGAAGTGTAATTCAGATGCCAGATAAATAGAGGCATATGAGCGCATAGATATGCAACCCGACGTAACCTATATGGAGCAACCAGGAAGGGTTATAGAGTGAAAAGGAACAAGTGCTTAGGAGAAGGATTATCAAACTAGGCAGAGTTTGGTGGTAGAACCACAATGTGGGAAAATTGACTCGAGAGTTAGAAAGTGTAATGCTAAGCAAGTATCCCCATTTGTTTTCTATCTGATTCCGCGACGGAATCCTTTTAAGGAGGGGAGACTGTAATAACCCCAATTTTTGAGAAATTTTGAAACCCTTATGAATAGTGTTTTTGCTGAACGAGAAAACTTTTCATGCCACGCTATGTAGGGGTTCTGTTATTGATCTTATGGGATATTATTAGTACTCTATGAAGTATATAAGTGTATGTAAAGATCGTCAGAATCCAATTCCGAACACTTTGGTTTTTCCCGGAAATCCACAAGATACGGAGAGAATTGAGTATAAGGTAACAGGATAAAAAGGATTTAAATTAAAGGATTATAATAGAGGATCATAAAAAGGAATATAATGTATTGAGAAAGGTTAAGGGAACCTAAGTAATAAGATCCCGGGTATGATCCTTCAAACGATAAACGAGAACGAAAGTTAAGCGAACCGTATAACAGATCAGCGGTCATTAGGCAAACGATTAGGAAGTTAATCAAAGGGATTAGTGGGAATGATGTCATCCAACCAATAGAAAGAGGACAAGGAAGGGAGGATGACATCATGAGGATGACACAAGCATGACAAGGGAAGGAAGGAGGTGTGGTTGAATGAGAACCACACAAATTCAAGGGCAAGAAGGTAATTGACTAAAGCAAACACAAAAACAAATCAACCAAGCCAAGTAAAATCATTTTCATCAAAATCAAAAAGCAACCAAGGCTTGTTCTTGAAGAGCTCTCGGCTTTTTAGCATTTTAAAGGCAAAGAATTTCAAAACTCAAGATCCAAGCCTCCTAAATTGGTAAGATAATTCCCTAATCATCTTCATGCTTAGTTAGGACTATATCATGAGTTTAAGCCATTAATTCCTTCTCAATCTTCTTCATTTAATCAAAGAAGAAGACAATGAATAGTGTTTTCAAGTTTTTAACTTGAAATTTTTCTTGTTTTTCTTGAAGATCCAAGCATTCTTAAGACTTCTCAAAGCTTCTTAAGGCTTCCTAGCTCCTCCCACCACTTCAAGGAAGGTATACCATCTCCAAACCCTAGATTCCTATATATTATAAGATGATTTTGATTAGTAGGATGATATTGTAGCTTGTTGTTGTGATTAGAGTTTGGGATTTGAAATGGTAGTGAAATGGAATGATAAATGTTGTGGTTTTGATTAAAAGAACTTAAGTATGATTAAAGTTAAGTTTAGGCATAAGTATGATTGATTAAATTGAATTGGTTGGGGTTGTTATGATGTGATAAGGATGGATGTTGGTTGTATGTTGGATTTGAGGTTGATTTGGGATGGTTTTGAATGGTTTAAAATATTGGAAATCGCGTAAACATAGCCGTCGTAACGTCCGATTTCTTTGGACTGTTTTTGTGCATAGCATTAGGACCCGAGAACCCCCTGCTAGATTATGACCACTGCCATGATTAGATAGCTCATGTTACGAGCTTCGTTTTGATATGTAGTTCGTTCGATTCCGATGCACGGTTTAGGAGAAATGACCGTTTCAAGTAACGGCGTTTCGCGAACGAAACTTTTCCCCTCGCCTTACTTTGAAACATAGGTTAAAGACCAAAAAGGGTTAATTAATGTATGAAACATTTATGGTAAGTGTGTTAGGCAGTTGGTAAGACACTCGCGAAGGAATCGCTTTAAAACTCGTAAAGGTTAAATTATTAAAAATGGTGGAGCCGAGGGTACCCGAGTGACTTAAGCGAATCAGTGAGCGCAAAACAAGTGTTAGAGTCTAAGTTAGTTAAAGTATAGATTTACAAGTGATTTTGGTTTAATTCCAACTTACTTGTTGTTTATAGGTTACCAGACTCGTCCCGAGCCTTTTATCACCCCGAGTCGCTCAGGCAAGTTTTCTACCCGTTATAACTGTTGTTGTGATGAATATATGTATTTGCATTATCTTGCGATAGATGCATGTTGGTTAATTAGCAAATGATGCAATATATTGAAGCATGCTGCTATGGTATATATATATGCATGCCTGTTTCGCATTCTTTCCATATATATATATCTGTTGGTTCAGTTGATAATACCTATGCTAGAGGATAGCGGTAACTTGCATATACCCTTAGTATAGGGACCCAAAGGTGAAAATATTTTCTAAAACCGGGAGTCGAGGATCCCGAGTAGATTTTGTATATATGGATATGGATATATATATATATATATTTATATATATATGGTTATAGTTTTCCAAACTATTAATCGAATAAGGTTTATTCGATAACTTTAACTTTATTTTATTATTGAATATTATTTCGAATATTCATCCGAGGACTTATGACTCCTTTATTTTATTATTGAATATTATTTCGAATATTCATCTGAGGACTTATGACTCCTTTATTTTATTATTGAATATTATTTTAAATATTCATTCGAGGGCTTATGACTCTTTTATATTATTATTGGATATTACTTGGATATTCATTTGAGGATGTATGACTCCTTTATTTTATGAATATTATTTATAATATTCATTCGAGGTATTGTGACTCCGCTTATTACTGAAATATATTCTTTATTTTATTAAAGAATAAGGGTTCAATAATCAAACTTATTTTCGATTATTCAAATAAAGATGATACTTTCATATAAGTATATCTTTGGTTATTTAATGTTTATTTCAAGTATAAGTTTAATACTTCTACTTCAATTATTTTTATAAAGATTATTCTTTATGGGAATATTATTTAAATAATAATATTCAGTCATTTTCTAAATATTCCGGGGACTGATTTACTTCATTAAATCAGCTTTACTCCAAACACTCTATAAAGTGTTTTCGAGTCTTCAAAATGATTTTTAAAAGTTAGAGCGGATCCCAAAACTCATTTTTATATTTAAGATCTTCCTTTTAAGGGGATTTAAATACTCGCTCAAAACCTGAGGGATCCGGCTCTATGGTGTATTTTATATTCGCAACAAGGTTGCTGTTTTGATAAATGAATTGATTACTTGCCCAATGTTCGGGAAGTAAGCCCATCTAATTGAGTCGGCATAAGCGACAAGCCGGGGTACGGTCTATCAAAGTGTAAGTGGCTGGGTGGCAGTCCATCAACGCGTAAGAGGCCGGGTGGCGGTCCAGCACAAGGTCCTTATGTGGCCAGGGTGATGACCGGTGGGGGATTCATCCATCTACTAGTAGAAAAGGTTACTTATTGGTATCTTTGCCTGATCAGCAAGATATCTGGTTTATGCCAAAATTCTTTTCCTTTCCAAAATTCATTGGATGTTTCAAACTCTGTTCATACTTTACATAACAGAGGTTCCAGGAAATGTTTAAAGAGATATATATGTGGATATATATATATCGGGACTAAATAAAGTATCTCGTAATTTTTTTTCATTCAATAATATTTCAAAGATTGAATCTATTCAAGTCTTAACTTGTGGTCTCATCTATGGGATGTTTTTCTTAAAACTTATAATACTTTGAACGGTGGTAGTTCAAGTAGCTTTATAAATGATATAAGTGTAGTGAAGTATTGGTAACTTCATTCCTTGTTTTTACTTATATCTAGTAAGTAATTATCTTACACATGATAGAGATTCTAGTAAGTATCCATTTAGATACTTATATTATTGTTATCACTATGTATTATCTTGCGAGCTGTAAGGCTCACTCTTGCTTTATTTCTTCATCACACAACAACAGTTAGAAGAGATGGCCAGACTCCAGCAGACCCAGCGCAAGCGCGTGGGAAGCGTCCCGCGTCTTCCCGATGATGTTGTAGCTGCTATAGCTGCAGAGGTAGATCTATTGTAGATCAGACCATCTACTTTTGAGAATCAATTATGTATAATTATAACTTGTGGCAGATAATGGCAATTAACTGTAAATTTATCAAGTAATCATTTTGGGTTGTAATAACTTTTAAATTGTGGATTCAAAGACTTGTACTTATTTAAATTTCATCTCTGAGACTATAACGGGTTGTGGTGTGTGTTAGTGTGGAGTCACAGCATAAGGTTATTTATTATTAATTAAGTGAAGTGATATTGTGGAAAGAAAGACCGTGACGACCCGGATCCACGACCCCGGATCTGGGGGTGTTACAGATTCCACAACAATGTTGGTTCTCAGATTGTAGACTCTGTATGCTTTACCAACAGCATATCCAGCAAAAATTCCTTTATCTGCTTTAGCATCAAACTTCCCGTTCTGATCAGTTTGATTTCTCAAGATATAAGATTTGCAGCCAAAGACATGAAGGAAATTTGGAGTTGGCTTCTTGTTCTTGAATAATTGATAGGGAGTCATGCATTTTGCTTGATTAACCAGAGAAATATTCTGAGTGTAGCATACAGTATTTACAGCTTCAGCCCAGAAATATGTTGGTAACTTAGACTCTTCAAGCATTGTCCTTGCAGCTTCAATAAGTGATCTATTCTTTCTTTCTACTACTCCATTTTGTTGAGGAGTTCTTGCTACTGAAAACTCATGCATAATCCCATTTTCTTCACAGAATGCTCTCATAGTGGAATTCTTGAACTCAGTTCCATTGTCACTTCTGATTCTTCTAACTTTGAAATCAAGATGATTATTGACTTGCCTTATGTGATTGATAATGATTTCACTAGCCTCATCTTTAAACTTCAGGAAATATGTCCAAGTGAACTTTGAGAAATCATCAACAATTACTAAGCAAAATCTTTTACTTGAAATTGACAATACATTGACTGATCCAAACAAATCCATGTATAGCAGTTGCAAAGGTTCTTCAATTGATGAATCAAGCTTCTTTTTGAATGATGCTTTGATCTGCTTTCCTTTTTGGCAGGCATCACACAATTCATCTTTAGAAAACTCCACTTGAGGAATGCATCTAACCAGTTCTTTCTTTACAAGTTCATTCATGGTCTTGAAGTTTAGATGGGATAGCTTCTTGTGCCATAACCAACTTTCATCCTGACTTGCTTTACTGAGAAGACAAGTAACAGATTCTACATTTGATGAGTTGAAGTCAGCTAGGTACACATTTTCTTTTCTCACTCCAGTGAGAACCACTTTGTTGCTTCTTTTGTTTGTCACAACACAGGCTTCCGAGTTGAAGGTTACTGAATTGCCTTTATCACAAAGCTGGATGATACTTTACAAGTTGTGCTTGAGACCTCCAATAAGGCAACCTCTTCAATGATGACATTGTCTTTTGAAATCAAGCCATATCCCACAGTATAACCCTTGCTGTCATCTCCAAAAGTAATAATTGGGCCAGCTCTCTCCTTGAACTCTGTGAGCAGGGTAGAATCACCAGTCATGTGTCTTGAACAGCCACTATGCAAGTACCATAGATTCTTTCTGTTTCCCTGCACACATCAAAATCAAATCAAGTTGATTTTGGTACCCAAGTTTCCTTGGGTCTTGCCTTGTTAGCTTTCTTTTTCTATTTCTTAGGTTTGATCTCATTTGACTTGAGAATTTCAGATTCATCCTTAGTCATTTGAGTTGGACCTTTGAAACCATTCATTACAGCAAAATTATCATGCATATTTTGATTAACAGAGAATGACATGCTATTAGTAAACATGTTATTCCAGTAAGGCATGCTAAATGGCATTTGTGGCATACTAAATGCAGCATAAAAAGGATTAGGTGCAAATGGCATATTAGCAAATTGTGCATTCAAATTTTATGAAGACATAGCATTCATAGGCATAGAAGGCATGTCATTCATGTTGGAAAAATGAGGTGGCACAAATATGGAAGTAGGCATGGCAGACTTGCAATTAACAGACAAGTGATTTATACTACCACACTTGACACAGATTTTTCTGGGAGCATATTTATCAGGTGTGTAGTTGTTATGCTTGTTAATTCCTACTTTACCATTTCTATTATTTTTCTTTTTAGCATCTATTTTAACCTCAATTTTCTCCAGTTTGTCACTCAACTGCTTGACTGTCATATGACCAACATTAGACTTTTTCTCCTTCTTCACTTGACTGGTTTCTCCTGGAACAAAATTCTTGGAAACTGATCCATATCTCTCATTTAACTAAGTAAGTTTGGCCTTACTCACAGGCTTGCTCACAGTCGATGGATGAGGATTTGCATCACTCAACGGATAACCCTTTTTGTTATCCGATGGATGACCCTCATCATCCGCCGAGTCTACATCTGTTAGCAATCCTTCAACCAAATTGGATTCTAGCTTCTCCTTATTCTTCTTCCAGGATGCATCACAAAAGGACTCAATACCTTGAACTTTGGTAATTTGAGCATGGACATCTCTAGATGTTTTCCATGCTTTAATCACCTCCTGTTCTCGTTCAAGCTGCTTCTTCAAGATCTCTTCTTTCTTCAAGGACTCAGTTAATTCATCCTTAGCAATCTTACACTCAATTCTCAATTTTTCAAATTCAATGAACTGAGACTCTAGCACATTATTCCTCTCACTTAAAAACAAATTGTTTTCTTTGATTTTAGCATTTTCCTTATTACGAGACTTAAGTGTAACACGCAAATGATATAATTCTGTAGACATGTCATTTATTGCATCATTACACTCAGCTTTAGATAAATGTGCAAGGTTAGTGGTGATTACCTGATTACTTGAAGAACTTGTCTCTGTTTCATCAGACTTGGCCATTAGGGCTAGATTGACATAGCTAACATCCTCATCCTCATCCAGACCATCTGCTGCCCAGTCATTTTCTTGTGTAATGAAAGCCCTTTCCTTTTATTTAAGCAACTCAAAGTATTTCTCTTTATAATCCACAGGCTCACACTTTTTCTTGTTGGAATCTGACATTCTACACTCACTAGCAAAGTGCCCTGCCAAGCCATATTTGAAACATTTGAATTTTGATTTATCCATCATGTTTCTATTTGGCTTAGCTGCTCCAAAGTTCTTCTTAAACTTGAGCTTGAAATATCTTCTGGAAAGAAATGCTAGATGTTCATCAATATCTTCCATGTCATCTTGGCTCAAAGAATCTTCATTTTCTGCTACCATCCCCTTGCCCTTGTTTTCACAGACCTTTGAAGTTGATTCAACAGCTTCCATCTTCATCTCATTCTCTTTCTCTAACTCAGCAACTAGTGTAATGGATCCTCCTTTCTTCTTTCCTCTCTCCATCCTCTCATCTTGCTCTATTTCAAGCTCATAAGTTTTCAGGATGCCATACAGTCTCTCCAAAGTAAACTTCTTGTAATCTTGAGAGTTTCTCAATGAGACTGTTATAGGTTTCTATTCCTTTGGAAGAGATCTAAGGAACTTAAGATTGGAGTCTTTTTTCTGATAGACCCTTCCATGCAACTTCAGAGCATTTAGTAGTTTTTGAAATCTACTAAAAATATCAGTGAGAGACTCACTGTCTTCACTATGAAAGTGCTCATATTGCTGAATTAGCAGCTGCATCTTATTTTCTCTAACTTGTTCAGTGCCATCATAGATAATCTGTATAGTGTCCCAAACTTCCTTGGTAGTTTTGCAATTGATGATGTTGTCAAACATGTCACCATCAACTCCATTGAACAAAATATTCATGGCCTTCTTATCCTTCCTGACTTGTTCAATATCAGGATCAGACCATTCATGCCTTGGCTTGGGGACAGATGGCTCATTTCCAGTTGCAGCTCTCATTGGTACATGAGGGCCTCTTTCTATGAAATCTACATAGGCCTCATCTTGAGAAAGTAAATGAAGATACATTTTTACCTTCCAGTGATGGTAATTATCTTTATCCAGAAAAGGAATCTTGACTCCAACATCCTTCTTGTTCATTTTGCTGTTTTGTTGTGATCTTTAAACTCTTTGTTTATTAAGAGCTTGCTCTGATACCAAATGTTAGTCCCTAACAATGCAACAAGAATTACAGAAGGGGGGTTGAATGGAATTCTTGAAACTTTTTCTTGGTTTAAAAGTGTTCTAATTTAGAATATATATCAGTGTGAATTGATTTGCAGAGTGCGGAATAATAACTTAGAGTGAATCAAAACACAAGTAATTAAAAAAACAAGTCTTTAGAAACTTTCTGGTGGATTTGAATGTATCCACCAGAGATATATGGTATATCAAGAGAACTCTGTGAAGCTAAATTAGCTCACAGCTGCTTACAAATATGAACAACTAAGTTTACAGAGAAATGCTAAGAAATACAGCTTACAAATGTTTCTCTGAGAAAAATGTTCTTAGTCTTGTTGTTGTTCTATTTGCTACTTCTTGATTTATATATCACCAAAATTACAAAGTAATAAAATAAGATAATAAAATAAAACCTATCAAGTCTAATACTCTGCTGCTTCATTACTCTATTCCAGCATCTTTGAATATCTTCATAATAGCATGGAAATGGCAATGCTTATTTGTTCTCTAAAACCCAGTTGAATAGGCTTTCACATTCCTTTTGCATACACTCGACGCATGTGACTGTGTTGTCACTGTCAATGGATATTTGAATTAATTATCCGTTGAGTACATGATCATCCGTCGAGTTGTCTTGTTGATCATCCGTCGAGTAGCTTTGTTGATCATCCGTCGAGTAGCTTTGTTGATCATCCATCGAGTAGCTATTTGGCACTTGACTTCATTTCATTTATGCAGAATTACAAGACATCAATTATGTACATTTAATCAACCTATTCTGCATATTTAATTAAAGTCAACATGACTTATATGCTACTACAGAATCTATACAAAGATGTATGCAGAAATGTGCTACAGACTTATTATTACATAAGCTACTCAGTCGATGGATTGATCATTATCCGTTGGGACTATAATGAGTCATCCGTCGAGACTTTAATGAGTCATCCATCGGGACTGTAATGAGTCATCCGTCGGGACTATATTTGCTTATCTGTCGAGTGCTACATTTTTCACTAAGTTAAATCTACTAATGTATTTTGTTAATGAAATCATCAAGTTCACAACATATTCATAACACAGTTTACTTATCTTCTATTCCTTTTCCTTTTGCTGCTTTCTCTCCTGGTTGCCCCTGTTCTCGGCATTGCCGCCGTGTTTTTGCTTTCTCCGGCGAGTAGTCACCGCCTGCCTCCAGCTTCCTCCATATATATATGAACGTATGTATATGTTTGGATGTAGTATTCTTGTTTTACTACCTGTTGCCGCCGCCCCTCGCCGTTTGCGGTGAGGACGGTGGTGCGTGGCTATCACTGCTGCGTCTTTTTATTTCCGGTTGCTTGTTTTTTCGGTACACGCACGTGCGTGTATCATTTTTACTGGTTGATTCTTTTTGGTTTCCTGATTTTCTGATGAATTGAAAATGGTGGAATTTGAATAATTATTTTGGGTGGTTTATTCGATTAATTTTACTGATTCGAAGTAAATATTTACAGTATTTATTTGAATTATTTGGTATAGTATTTCGAATAAATTTCCATAATTATTCAAATTATATTTTAAAGGTTACAACAATTAATCGGTGAAATTCGTGTCGGATGTCCATTATAAATGGGAACCCGCGAATTTTATTGCCGTCGGCGATGAGCCTCGGCGAGCCGACGGTGGGCAATGATGATTTTTATCTTAGTCCTACGTTTATTAATTAAATAAAATTAGTTGGTAAAATTAATTACGAAATGAAGAACACGAAGAAAACATATAAGTACGGATAATAATAATAAATTGTATTGGTGATTGGGATTGCATGTTGTGATTGGATGTGTTGTTTTGATTGGATTGACGTCGAATTGTTGCGACAGGTAGTCCGATAAACAAAGGAGACGCTGCCCAATTTTTGGGAAATAAATTCCGAAGATACGGGAACGTAACCTATAATTATCGGAGACATCGAATAACCATATATAACTGTATTATATGAACTTAATTACGGTTGAGATAAAATAATTTATAAATAATCGATTACTCTGTTTTTGAAAACGACGAGTATACATATTTTTCGAAAACAAACACCGAACCGAAGTTCGAAGATGTGAACCATAATTGCTATGTGTATTTCAATAATACATAGAAATATGAGTTGGGTTATAAAATCGTATGGGTAGAAGCGATAGTAGTGTTATGTTAAGCGAAACGATTATCTGAACTAGGGTATTTTAACCCTGTAGGTCCTAGTCGGAAGACACAAGATTTGATGTTGGACTAGGAATGATCTAGTGATTAATTATCAGACTCAACAAGATTCCAATCGAAAGACATGAAGGATAGGATTGTATCCAGAATAGGATAGTGGTTGGACGATAAAGCCAAACGTTCAAGGCAATTCAAAAGTCAACCGATAATAGTGGTTAAAGCTTATCGAGGCAAGTATTCCTGAACTTTCTTTTAAAATACTGCAATTATTTCTTCGATCCTATTCTAAGTTCAGAATAGTTAAATGTTTTACATTTTGCTGTAATTACTCTTCTTATGAATGTTCTTTTCATTTTTGTTCCTATAATTCGATTGCTCTCTTGAGCAAATACCCATTCTTTCGGGTTATTTACGAACCATGAATTGGGATGTTTTGAATTCAAAATGATTTGACATCAAAATACTCCACGGGCTGGATAATGATGATGTGTGGGATTAAGTTTTACTTAATCCTAAGGACCGGGACATGACCGGTGCCTTGAGATGGGCCGTAGTGCCTGGGGACCTGACTGGATCTATACATGTAAGTATAGATATGCACTGTATCCTGACTGATCATCGGGATATAGATGCGAACTAGTGTCCAGTCTAATTTGTTGTTGATCGCCATTAACGGCATTCTCTCTCGAAAGTTTTATGATTCCAAAACTGGATAAAACCCTGATTCAGGAGATGAATCTGGGAATCGCTTGTCACTTTTGGACTTATAATTAAAGGCTGGTAACAACCAATGTTTATTCGCTCAACTCCCTCAAATATGTAGAACTATTTAAAAATTTTGTCCAGAAATTTTCCTTTATTATTAATATATGAAACTCAAATTATATACTTGCTGGGCATTTTTGGCTCACTCTTGCTTTGTAATTCTTATTTCTTCCAGAAGTAGATAATGATAGAAGTGAATAGCTTTTGATAGACAGCAGAAGTTAGAGAGATCTCCACTGTGAGATGACGAAGATGTTAGAAAAATAAGTCAAGAGCATTAACATAATGGTATTTACACTTGTATTGTAATTGATGTGAACTGTAGAAGGTTAGATTTTTGTTTCATACCATAACCTGTAAACGATCCGGATTCAAGGGGTTAATTGATTATTCTTTTATTTTATGTAAAGATTGTTTAGTGACACCAAATCTTGACCCCAAATTTGGGTTGTTACAAGTTGGCATCAGAGCCACAGGTTATTGGTCACTAAAATAAGAATAGGTGAGAGTAAGGTAGGAATGATAGGTCATACAAGATAGGAAAGACCCTAGGCATACTCAGGTTAAGTTGAGTTGAGTGCGAATTAGGGTTAGCAGATTCGATATGGGGTAAGATAGGATTGTTGAGAAAGTGTAAGGCAAATATCACAACACTATAGGTATATTGATCCTACAATAATGAGAAATCGACGGATCGACGGAGACTGGGTACGATACCCTATTTTTTATGTGGTTTTTAAAGAAAATGCGATTGATTCTTGGGAAAACTTTGTGTAAGGGAAGCTAGGTGCGTATTAGTATGATTTAACTTAGAATTAGGTAATAGGACGAGCTCCACGTCGGAGGCCACGAGTTGATGGAAGCTGATGAAGGGCCAAAGTTGCAAGCTGCAAAGGCACCACTGTTGCAAGAAGACTCTTATCACATACCAGGCGCTGCGCGAGGAATGATATTTACCTTACTAGATATAGGTAAGACTAGCAAGAAGGTGCGACCCTATCTACAGACAGAACGTCGAATCGCATGCGTGGTTGTAAGAATAACGTCAAGGACGACGATAAGAATATGAAAGGCAATGGCAGGCGTCAACATTGGGTTCGAGTTAGGAATAAAATGGTATACAACGGTAAATGAAGTTTCGTTGACTAATGAATGCGAGCAGAATCCAAGGAAAATTAGAAGATGTACCACAATGGAGAGATCCTTATATGGGCATTCCTTTAATTAGATATCTCATTAATGGATCATAAGAATAGCAAGTGACTTATATAGTAATGACGACCAAACATTTGATTTTCAAAATTTTAAAATGAGATTTTCGAAAAAGATTTCCTTAATAAACTTTTAGAAGATCTTTTGCATAAAATGAGTTTTACAATTTGGTTGTCGAGTTACTACTTAAGTTCTTGCTATTATAAACAGAAAATGACCTAAAAAGAAGAATGGATATAGACTCGGTGTTGTTAGTTCGAAGTACCAAGTAGACCCACCAGCAGGAAGAAAAGTTTTCCGTGAAAGACGAAAGTAAACTTTGTTTAATAATATTCATAATTGAATTAACACGTTAAAACATTATTTACCTAATTCATAAAATTATTAAAATTTAACGAGATTCGTGATTCGAACGGACAGAGGATATTTGGAGAAGAATCGTATTTCTATCGATGAAATTGAGGCGTTGCGTGAGCGAGGGTTATTCTACGCGACATAGGAAGCAGTGAATATGAATTCCGTAAGGATGCGATTATGATCAAATCATTAAAGCATTTAATATGGAGGTATTTCTAGATGACATTCCGAAATTATAATATGATCGAAACTGTGAATCTCGCATTCGAACGATTCCTGAAGGCATACGTACGTGAAGTGTGGAAGGTGATCAACACTCACATTTTTTCTTTTAATACGATATCATATGTTCTTTTTGATTCTTGAATACGTATGAGTTTCTTCTGTTGATAAATCATATGAGGCGAACATGAAAGATAATTTATTGTATTCTTTCTGAATTATTTCTCTTCTCAAATTATTGATTCCTGATTGAGACAGCAGTGTTGTGGTATGACGCTTTGTCGAAATGACGAAGAGTCGGGTGGGATGCCACCTAATCATGTGCTGTATGCCATATAGTATGAAAGACTGGCCATCTTGAGTACGGATATGGTTGTTTCATTCATATATAAATCTTCACTCATTCTTTTTCTTCAATTTATTGACTTACAAATTCTTCCAACTATTTGTTGCATTGTTTTTCCTTATCCTGTTTTCAATCAAAATCATATTCATAAACTCTCCTCTTGTGTAAAGTCTGTTCTTTGACGATTACAAAAGAAATAGGAATAGTCCCGTGTGACAGGTGGAATTACGTGTCGAAGGGGGATATGATTGCAAGCCGATAAATGGTGGATAATTGCGAGTAAGGAAGAATGGATATACCGACAACGCGGTCGTGGAAAAGATATCAAATCAGACAGTTGTTCGTGTTACAAGGATCTCATTAGTAGGGTAGATTACGTTAACACGATGTAATTCAAATCAGAGGATTTCGACGTGAAATGAATGGTAAGTGAACCGTAACAAATAAATTAATTACTAAATAAGGGAGTAAAGTTGTGTGCGTCAGAAAAAGCAAACGAGTATCGGGATGACAATCAAAGATCAAGGAAATTCTGAGCAAAAACTCAGACAAGCAATTAATACGTGAAGCATCCCTTCATCGTGGGAAGATATTTGTCGTGAAGATTCAAGATAGAAGAAATCTTAAATGTAATCAAATTTCGAACGTGTTCTTCAAAAAATTGTGAAGTTCTCCAATTTGAGTAAATAAGTTATGGTGAATTGGATACCCATAACTGGACCAATGACGAAAGTCTGATACGGAACCATAAGTGGAGATGAAGCAATGGTGACTCGACTGTGAAACCTTTTAAGAAATAATGATATAACGATTAAGTTTCCACCAGATTGCGACGATAATAATGAAGACCATGCGCGGTTATTAAAAGATAAACCGATTAATAATGGTCAGAAATAAATTAAAAGAATCACGAATCCAAATTTTAAGTTCATTAATAACAATTCGTAATATTGTGAAAGAACTGAGAAAAGCATGGCTATGTAAATCATTGTTGGTTTAAGACCTTAGCCCAATTCAAAAGAGATATGCTATCATAGTCAGATGCTGATCAAAATGATATAATTTGAAGTATGGTGAATTGATGATTTTGGTTGATGGAAGTGGGTGGATATAATTGTGGATGATTTGGTTGGTTGATGGTGTCGGCTTGAGTCCGACTGGCAGTCAATGGTGTAGGGGAAATGCTGCCCAAATTTTCAGAAATTACCCTACAATAAAGAAGTATATCGTCGTTCCCATTAGTACTCTAAATGATTATGATCTCGGTTCCTGGAAAAAGTTGCTACGACTAAATCGACTCTATGTAATTGGTCTTTGATTTCATTTAGCTAATATTTAGTTGGTTTAATTGGTCAACTAAAAGAGTTAATTGATCAACTTTACCAACTAATGATCAGTTAAATGGAGATCAATTCCAATTAGATTAAGTCAAATTTTGACATGATTTTCAGATCCGAAATCAGAGCAATTAGCAATTTGGAGGAAGTAATGGCATCAACAAAAGTGGAAATTTAGTAAAAGTAGTGTGATGTTACTGCAAGCCTGTGCGAGATTTTATCTAGATGAATACGCCTTTTTAATAGGCAAAAGGAATAGAAAGTTACTGGTTCCTGCTAGTGAGAAGAATATTTTTAAGAACTGAAGGTTCAAGATAAAGCAAAGAGATTCTATCATCTGTAATAGCGTTCCAGGAATGACTTGGATGTATACCCATATCGAATGATGAGTTAATGGAAGCTACTGTAAATTAGTGGAGAGAACATTTGCAGGAACTGGAGACCCAAGATAGAGCAAAGAAATGTTACCATTTGTAATAATACTCCATGAAGAACGTGAATGTACATCCTTTTCGAATTACGATTGAATAGAAGTTGTTGTGAAGTACTGGAAAACTCCCAAATACAAGTATCCGATGTAAAATAGAGACTGACGAAGTCCGTAGGTGAACTCGAGAAAAAGAAATGTTGATCAGTTGGAGAAAGCCAAATATGCGATCAGTGATGATTTAAGCGAGGTCAAGAAAATCGCTATCGATGAATTTTAATAATTTTGTTAGTAAGAATTTAAATATTATAAATAAAAGCCTTTAGTTCAGTGCTAACTCCATAAATGATCTATCTAATAATGAACAGATTAGTATTATCAAGAAAAAGAAATTCCTTATGTTTAAAAGAGAAAATGAATAATGAGAATGAAAAATTAATGAAGAAAAGAAGTGGAATCAAAAGAATGATAAAGAAATTTTATAAAATGGTCCAGGATATAAGCGAGTTGCGAACATCCGTGGCACCAAAACTGATAGGGGAATGAAGTGAAGCACCGATAATTGAAGATAAAAATTTCATTCAAGGAATGCGTGAAAACAAGGAAGATTAAATCAAGGTATTAGTGGCGAACTGTTAAAAAGAAAATGTTACAATGAATCTCATATCGGAATTCTTTAGAATTAAAGCAAGCCCCGAAGGTTCTAATGAATGATTTACCAAGGTTACCTCGGGGAATAAGGTAAGAATTTTTCATCGGTTACTACACAGAGGCGAGCTGGTGTCAAAAGCCCTGTATTGTATAACCCAGTAGGGATTAAGTAATGAATGAAGGAAACTTCAGGAGTGTGGAATGAAAGAATAATGAAATAGAGAGTGTTTTCATGCTATGCACAAAAGAGGTCATGGGAAAAAGAGAATGGAGGTACGAAGTTACGCATCGATTATCAGAAGTGGTAAGTCTGAAGATTAAATGAACATAAAATACCGGGAGTATTTGGATAGTGTGATTGTATTTATTGATAACATCCTCGCCCATTCAAGGACTAAGAAAGAGCAAGTTGAATGCCTAAAGATATGCATGCGAAGGGTTGAAAAGTAGCAACTACATTCTCAGCTTCAAATGTATGAATTCCGGTTATAATTGATTATGAGCTCCAGTTGTGTGGTTAACTACCAAACAGGAAAGGTCCATTTAGGACAGATGTCTAAAGTAGAAAAGAAAGAGTGAATGTCACTAAGATTGCTGGAAAGTGGATAAAGGAATTGGAAAAGTTAGAAATTGAGAACAAATTTTGATCCGGCTTCTGGATTATATTGATACTTACTTTGTTGTAGATATCAAAGGTGGTATTAATATAGATGATTGATGTTGACTTCAGTATGGAATGTTGTGAGCATCAAAGTTCATATTAATATCTAATTTGATATGACAACAAAATGAGTATTAGTACTAAGAGACCGGGTTTTGAATAAAGTTATGATTCATTCCGTTTCAAATTAATATTTCCTTTCAGATAGTAACAGATTCTCGCTCGATGAATATACTTGATAGTGATTGAAAAGAAATCGATGTATACCACAAAGTGATGAGTTAAGTGCAATTGCCAAGATGTTTCCTTTAATTTTTAGTTTTTGAATAGATTTAGAACATTTTGAAGCAACAGACGCCATGAGCTCAGTATATCGGGCGCAAACGGATGGAAAGTGCAAGAGACCGATTAAAGATTCTTGATTTTAATTAGAAAATGAGCATAGGCCAGACTAACCGAACAGAAGGAGACATGAAAAGTAAAGTAGAACAGTCAGTGAAAATAAAAATTTCATGAACACGAACTATTAGAATTGGAAAGAAAAGAAGGTTAGTGTAAAATTAAGTTAGTCCTTTGAAACAATGAGATAGATAGAACAATTGTGAATGAGTTGGTCTTGTTGTCACAGGTATAACAAGTTCATAAAATGTTCATGTGTGTAGAACCAGGAAAAGTAATGGAGATTTGAATTAGGTTGCATGAGCAACTGATAGATGTTGATATTGGCTAAAGACTGTTGAGTTGTGATTAAAGTGATGAAACCTGAGAAATTATAAGAGAGATACTTGGAAATTATCATGGTCTGTTCCTTAGCATGATTCTGAGGACATAATCCTTTTAAGGGGGGGAGGATGTAACGTCTGAGAAATATTATGTAATTATTTTTATCAATAAATTATTATTATGTGATTCTATGTGAATTTTGGTGAATTATCTGATAATTGATAATAATATTTGGATGTTTATTTCTGATAAAAATTTAGATATTTTAATCTTTAATTATCTAGAATAAAATATAGATTGCTTTGGTATTTTTCTGGGAATTTTTGGATTATTATATGATTCTATAAGAATTTATAGAATTAATAATGATTATTTTTACGTAATTAGAAAATTACTTTTTAGAATCAGAAATCGTCCCACTTCAACCGTTTTTGCGTTTTTACAACCCGGAACTCTTCCAAAAACTCCTTCCTAACCTAATATGATAATTCTAAACACTTTCCGTGTTTTGACTTTCTCGATCCGGGGTACGGTTTGACCCGTATGAGTCCTAGCGTGAAATTTTCGATACGCTAATCATTTTATAGATCAATAAAAAATTCGTATTCTTAAAAGGAGAGATATTATTATCTCATTTTCGTATAAAATGTTTTATAAGAGTCTCTGTTTTAATAATTATCCAAATCTGGTATTAAAATTGTATCGTCTTTATAGTTACTTAGCGGCTAAGTAACCTATTTTTGGATCCGATCTGTAAATATAATTATCGAATTATTAAATAAATAAAATACTTGATGAGTCTGTCAGCTGTGTTTTGCTTTATTACAAATTGTGTGTGATCTGTTGGGTACAAAGATTAATTGTATAGTTAATTATTGAGTTGTACGAAATGTTTTGCTTTTAAAATGATTTTATTGAATATTTATTCTTATAAATGCTAAAATTATCTCTAAAATTATTTTTGTTATTTTATAATCTTATTTATTATTTTGGGAGTTTATAAAATTTAGAAATCAATATTTTATTGATTATTTATCTTTTAATGATTTTCTGATTTTATTTAATTATAAAATCAGTATTAAATTCAGAAATGCTTCAAAAATCATGAAAATTTTATTTTATTAACTTTTAATTATCTCAAAAATTTTAAAATTATTTCGGAAGTTTTTGGATTAAATCCATCCGCAAGTTCATTCGTTAAATCATTAATTTTTGACATATTATGTATCTCAATAATATCTTAAAAATTACGAAATTGATGTTTTATTTGATTCAGAATACTTGTAAATTTAAAAACTATTTTAAACGATAATTTGAGTTATCGCTACTCACAAATTATACCGTAATATCGTTAAATAGGGAATAAATCAGAAAAGATAAAATAAAACAAAAACAAAACCCTAAATTTACCCCTGCCCCTGTTCTCGGCCTTGCCGCCGCGTTTTTTATTTCTTCGGCGAGTAGTCGTCATCTGCCTCCTGCTTCCTCGATATATATATGAACGTATGTATATGTTTGAATGTGGTATTCTTGTTTTACTACCTGTTGCCGCCGCCCCTCGCCGTTTCCGGTGAGGACGGTGGCGCGTGGCTATCACTGCTGCGTATTTTTATTTCCTGTTGCTTGTGTTTTCGGTACACGCGCGTGCGTGTATCGTTTTTACTGGTTGATTCTTTATGGTTTCCTGATTTTCTGATGAATTGAAAATGGTGGAATTTGAGTAATTATTTTGGGTGGTTTATTCGATTAATTTTACTAATTCAAAGTAAATATTTACAGTATTTATTCGAATTATTTGGTATAATATTTCGAATAAATTACTATAATTATTCAAATTATATTTTAAAGGTTACAACAATTAATCGGTGAAATTCGTGTCGGATGTTCGTTATAAACGGGAACCCGCGAATTTTATCGCCGTCGGCGATGAGCCTCGGCGAGCCGACGGTGGGCGATGATGATTTTTATCTGAGTCCTACGTTTATTAATTAAATAAAATTTGTTGGTAAAATTAATTACGAAACGAAGATCATGAAGAAAACATAAAAGTACGGATAATAATAATAAATTGTATTGGTGATTTGGAGTGCAAGTTGTGATTGGATGTGTTCTTTTGATTGAATTGACGTCGAATTGTTTCGACAGGGAGTCCGATAAACAAAGGAGACGCTGCCCAATTTTCGGGAAATAAATTCCGAAGATATGGGAACGTAACCTATAATTATCGGAGACGTCGAATAACCATATATAATTGTATTATATGAACTTAATTGCGGTTGAGACAAAATAAATAATCGATTACCCTGTTTTTCAAAACGATGAGTATACGTATTTTTCGAAAACAAACACTGAACCGAAGTTCGAAGATGTGAACCATAATTTCAATGTGTATTTCGATAATACATAGAAATATGAGTTAGGTTATAAAATCGTATGGGTAGAAGCGATAGTAGTGTTATGTTAAGCGAGATGATTATCTGAACTAGGGTATTTTAACCCTGTAGGTCCTAGTCGGAAGACACGAGATTTGACGTTGGACTAGGAATGATCTAGTGATTAATTATCAGACTCAACAAGATTCCAATCGAAAGACATGAAGGATAGGATTGTATCCAGAATAGGATAGTGGTTGGACGATAAAGCCAAACGTTCAAGGCAATTCAAAAGTCAACCGATAATAGTGGTTAAAGCTTATCGAGGCAAGTATTCCTGAACTTTCTTTTAAAATATTGCAATTATTTCTTCGATCCTATTCTAAGTTTAGAATAGTTAAATGTTTTACATTTCGCTGCAATTACTCTTATTATGCATGTTCTTTTCATTATTATTCCTATAATTCGATTACTCTCTTGAGCAAATACCCATTCTTTCGGGTTATTTGCGAACCCTGAATTGGGATGTTTTGAATTCAAAATGATTTGACATCAAAATACTCTATGGGCTGGATAATGATGATATGTGGGATTAAGTTTTACTTAATCCTAAGGACCGGGACATGACCGGTGCCTTGAGATGGGCCGTAGTGCCGTAGTGCCTGGGGACCCGACTGGATCTATACATGTAAGTATAGATCTGCACTGTATCCTGACTGATCAGCAGGAT
Organism: Apium graveolens; assembly: GCF_009905375.1. Classification (NCBI taxonomy): domain Eukaryota; kingdom Viridiplantae; phylum Streptophyta; class Magnoliopsida; order Apiales; family Apiaceae; genus Apium; species Apium graveolens. The sequence continues at coordinate 91,876,525 of NC_133648.1, forward strand.
ATAGATGCGAACTAGTATCCAGTCTAATTTGTTATTGATCGCCATTAACTGCATTCTCTCTCGAAAGTTTTATGATTCCAAAACCGGACAAAACCCTGATTCAGGAGATGAATCTGGGAATCGCTTGTCACTTTTGAACTTATAATTAAAGGATGGTAACAACCAATGTTTATTCGCTCAACTCCCTCAAATAAGTAGAACTGTTTAAAGATTTTGTCCGGAAATTTTCCTTTGTTATTAATATTTGAAACTCAAATTATATACTTGCTGGGCATTTTTGGCTCACTCTTGCTTTGCAATTCTTATTTCTTCCAGAAGCAGATAATGATAGAAGTGAATAGCTTTTGATAGACATCAAAAGTTAGAGAGATCTCCGCTGCGAAAGGACGAAGATGTTAGAAAAATAAGTCAAGAGCATTAGCATAAAGGTATTTACACTTGTATTGTAATTGATGTGAGTTGTAGAAGGTTATATTCTTGTTTAATACCATAACCTGTAAACGATCCGGATTCAAGGGGGTTAATTGAATATTCTTTTATTTTATGTAAAGATTGTTTATTGACACCAAATCTTGACCCCAGATTTGGGTTGTTACACTAAGCACTCCCAAGACTTCACCATCATCAAGAACACATCTCAAGCTCTCAAGAAAGGTATAAATATTTGACCCAACCTTATTTAAGATTTAAGTTCAAGATCCTTTTAAAATATAGTTGTAAACCTAGTTTTGGTGAAAGTATTGTTGTAATCTTGATGTTTAGCTAAGTAGATTTAAGTTTGATTGTTGTTGCCTCAAGAACATGATGTTCTTGAGGAGTTAGTGTGGGGATGATGATATGTTTATTGTTGGTGGTAGTATAAAGATTTAAGGCATAAGCGAAACTCCGATCATAACCGTAATCTCGTTAAAATGAACAAAATGTAACTTTAAGTTTCTGCAGAAAGTCCCGAAGATGTAAACTGTAGTTTTTCTGAAAAATAACCTTTATTATGATAGACAATGTTATAAGGTTCGTTTAGGCGCTTGAATCGCTTGATTCCGATTTACGGATCAAAAGTTATGGATGTTTTACTAAAAGTGATTTACGCGACAAAAACTTCTACTAATCACGAACTTTAAAAATAAAAAGGATCGATTTAAAAATGTTTGTAAATCATGAGATTTTTAAAGTGAATATTAAATTGAGTTTCCTAACTTCCATAAAAATTACAAGTGAAAATAATGATTTTCAATTTTATAAAAATATCGGAGCCGAGACCGCGCGATTTAGAAAACCGTAGAATCCATTAGAGGAGCCGACGATGGAAAATGAAATGGACTTAAGATACTTTGAAAAAGGAAGCGACCATAATGTGAATAAGGACTTAAAGAGATAATAAGGGTAATATAATATGAGAGGATGCATAATGAGTAGCGCATGAGTGCGAGTTACCGTAAATTAGAACAAGACCTAACGAAACGAATTGTGTTTATGATTATAGATTTCCGAGCGGAACCTAGAGCATCCTCCACCTCGAGATAACCAGGCACGTTTACGAACCCAACTCCATTTACTGTTGTGTTGTGAAAGGATTGTTTTATTATCATTGCATAAATACCATGCTTTCCATGATACGTAATAATTGAATTTTTCGCATAATGTATCGATGTGGTACGATAAGTATGTATCGTAGAATGTTTAATTCCGCTTTAGGTGTGACATATAAGTATAAGACCGAGAATCGGTCGGGATTTTAAGATAAAAACTCGGTGATCATCTCGGCGATACTATAGGACAATTAAAAGTCCATAGTAGTACGTTTTAAAAGGACTCAACGTGGACTTACAAAATACTAACCACCTCGAACTTTTATTAAAACGATTTCCAAAGATCGTATTCCCTCAACTATACTTTATCGTTCGAATAATAAATATCTATTTACTATTCATTTATTATAGGAGAAGTATTCTCCAGTGAATATTTATTTCAGACTCGATTAAATATTAAAGATTATTATATTACTTAAACATAAATTAGTTGAGGAATATTATTTCAAATATTCTTTTAAAAGTACAATTATTCGAGGTTTAATTATTCAACAATTAATATTTGAGTATTAAGCATTAGTTATTTAATGGTTTAATTATGATTTAAAAATCATAGATACTGATTCAAAATACTTTCTGATTTTCGGAAAATCATTCGAATAATTTCAGATCGTAGGAGAATATTATCTCGACTTATTTTAAATATTTTGATTATGGTTTCAAAAGAAACTCCCCCTTATATAACAAATATGGTGACAACGGTCAACTCACATCCTTAGTATTTACTCCGAAAATTCTCGGAAGTACATATATATACGTACAAATCAAAGTGTACCTATCAACAAGCAATATGCTTGGGGAACAATATAAGTTCCATATTTATGATGAGATTCTTACAAGGACAAGGAGGGGTAGACTCCAGTACTTCGTGGACTGGGGAGACTACCAATTTACTACCACATGAGAAGGTATCTTATATACCGAAGAACATGTGGAATAGGCGTACCTGAGAGGGATGGACACAAAACCGTGTCTTGAGAGGGATAGAAACGAAGTGTGTACCTGTGAGGGATGGACACAGAAAAGGCCCAAATGCGGCCAGGGTGATAACCAATAATAAAAGAGAATCGTCCATCTACATGTAGAAATGGTTACTATTTTTGTAGTACGACTGATCATCGTATGCGGTGGCTCCAGTGAATGTACTATTCTTCCAATTGGAATTGTGATGCAATACCGTAACCCAAGCCTAGGTGTTGGGTTTACCATTAAGGTATTCGCAGGATAATAAAATCCACTAAAATATTTTTTTCATGAGAAGGTGTGTGTCACCAAGGAAAACTATTTTTGAATAAAACATAATTATCATATACGATGTTTTACGTGAGTCTATCATTACAGTCATTTTCATACTGTACATTATTATGCTGGGCATTATATCTCACACTTGTTTTCTTAAATTAACACAACACAACAGTGAATCAAGATGCCTACCATGAGACTCACAGCCAGGAAACGGGTAGGAAATGGCCAGCTGTTCCATAGGTTGTTTGGTGTTGTACCACAGGTAGACCGAATAAACTGGATTGGTTTTTTGTTGTTTTTAGTTCGATTTATTTATAATTATGACTTATGTAAGGTAATAAATAAGAAACGTATATTTGGCCGACGGACTAGCCTTATTTAAAGGTTATTCCCCGGTAAGACTTAATTACTTTGGGGTTGTAATAACTATCACTTTGTGGTTTGGATTACTCTAGTAATGAATGGTTCGTTTCCAAGACAATAACCTGTAAGTGTGTGTGTGTGATAAGTGTGGGGTCGTAAAGTATGAATATTTATATATTGTGATGTGAGGTATGTGGTTTTTAGTGGTTGAGATGGCGTGGTCTCCGAGATTCCTGACCCCGGATTTTGGGGCGCCACACAGATGGACAAATATCAACCACATATATATATATATATATATTATACCAAGTTTTAGATATGTTAAACGAATTTGATAGTGCTAGATTAATACTTTAGGACATTGTTGTGAAAGACATGCCTGTACTTTAACAAGACTAAGACATTTTGTCAACCCTAAGTAAGTTGTATTGTTATCTTAATTTGTATTTTGTACTTGTAACATTTAAAGTCTGTAAAAATGTCAAAGGAGTAGACTATAGTCTTTTTCTATAAACAGTGTCAAGCTTAAGAATTCCATCTGGAAGAAGATCAATAAGATCATGCCTCAGAAGAATTATGAAAAAGCTTGGAGTTGAATAAATCTGTTTTAGGAAAAATACTCTAAGTCAAGACCTCTATAAGTCACATATTTACTGTTATAGAGAAGTTATTCGAGAAATCCAGAATGGCTTATCGAGAAGTCAGGAAAGCTACTAGAGAACTCAGTGAGATATCGACAAGTCAAGAAGACATAAAGGTTGGAGATATCGACAAGTCATTTCTTCACTAGAGAACTCAGAGTTATCGACAAGTTTATATTCATTAGAGAACTCTGAGTTATCGATAACTCTAAGTCTACTAGAGAACTCAGAGATATCGATAAGTCAAAATTCACTAGAGAACTCAGAGACATCGACAAGTTAAATTTTGACTAGAGAACTCTGAGATATCGACAAGCTAAATTTGACTAGTGAACTCTGAGATATCGACAAATCAAGAAGCTACTAGTGAACTAAGAGTTATCGATAAGTCAAAGTAAAGATATGAAGACCAGAGATCTCGACAAGCCTAAATTCTCTTATAGAGAATTGAAGACCATTACAAGCCAAACTAAATATAGAGTACTAGAGATCTCGATAAACAAATATACTTATCGAGATGTCAAGTGTTCTACAGACCTAAACTGGAGATCTCGAGGTACAATCTCAAAGTACAAAGTTGCAGATCAGTTCAATATCCAAGATAAATAATCAACAAATAATCCAACAGCTGGATGGACAACTACAAAAAGCAGCTTGAAGAATATGCAAGATCAATGGTAGAGATTAACTGACAGAGGAAGATCAAAGTGAACACGGGATGCTAAAGATATGCTAAGCCATAAATGGAAGATCTAATTTTCTATTAATAGAAATGACAAGTGACAGTTTAGAAAAGCTAATAGCATGTCTTATTACACACTGTGTAAACCAGCAGTTAACTGAGTTATAAAGTTAACACCAGTCCTTAGTCAGTTGTAACAAATTAGAACAAATTTCTTGTAATACTCTCAAGGATAAGCTAAGCTCTTTATCAACAAAGAGCCTAGAAATTTTGTAGCAAAACTGTCTTAATTTTAATATAAAATTAAGTGAGTTTTGAAGGTTTGTGTTCTTTATTTTCTGCAAGCTTCAATTCTGCATGAACACATTTCACTAAAAGAACTAATTTACTTTGTTCAACCAAGCCAAAAACATTTAAAGAAAAGCCTAAAAACAGTAAAACACATTCACCCCCTCTGTGTGTTGTTCATTTCCTAACAAATGGTATCAGAGCAAAATCTGAAAGTAAACAGATTCAAGATCTTGGAAGAATGAATACACAGAAAATAAGTAGCATCAAAATTCCTACTTTTGACAAAACTAACTACACTCTTTGGAAAAAGAAAATGATGCTGTTTATCAGGATGTCCAATCCATTCTACATTCAGATCCTCAAGAATGGACCCTTCATTCCTATGGTTAGAGTTTAGGAATCTACAGATCGAGATATGGTTATTCCAGCTCATTATGCTCCAAAAGATCCTTCTGAGTATAGTGACCCTGAAAAAGAGAAAGTTTCCCTGGATAGCAGCTTGCAATTAATATTGATTGAGTCACTTGACAATGTAATGTACAACAATATTGTCAACTATGACACTGCCAAGCAAATATGGGAAAAGATTGAGATACTATGTGAGGGAACTGAGGAAGATAGATCAAATCAAAGAAGGATACTGATTTCATAGTATGAGGGTTTCATGGCTAAGCCAAAGGAAAGCATTACTGATGTGTTTGAAAGATTCAATAAGCTGATAAATGACTTGCAACATCATGACAAATACTATGAAGCTGAAGAAGTGAATCTAAAGTTCTTGCTTACTCTTCCTGATTATTTGGAATAGAAAATCTCAGCAATCAGGGAAGGGAGAGACTTGAGCAAAATAACTCTGGAAGTTCTATATGGAATTCTCAAAACATATGAACTAGAGATGATTCAAAGGCAATCATTTAGATCTGGTCAAGGACATGTTGTGGATGGCTCAAGTGCCTTAATTGTAAATGAAAGCCAAACATCCAATGATGAACCAAGATCTCAAACTTCAGTTGCCTTAACAAGTGAGCAAAGAACAAATGATTCACAAGAGCAAGTCATTCTGGAATTGGAAAAGGATGAGTTCTATACTCTTGAAGAACTGGATGAGCTAGATCAGTCAATGGCCTATTTGGATAGAAAATTCTCTAACATTAGAGTAAAGAAGCCTAGATACTTCAAGAGTAAATGACAGTCTTTCAACAAAGATAGCAGCTGGAAGGAAAAAGGGAAGTACAATTCTGATAGCAAGAATGGCTACAAAACTGGATCTGTTGACAGATCTAAGATAAGGTGCTTCAATTGTGATGAACTAGGCCACTTTGCTACAGAATGCAGGAAACCCAAGAAGGCAAAGAAAGATAAAGCTTACCTTGAACTTGAAGCAAAGTATGAAGCTCTTATGAAGAAACAGCAAAGCAAAGCTTATATTACAGAAGGTAAAAGTTTGGATGACTCTGATAATGATGAAGATTAAGAACTTGGAAATTATACACTCATGGAATTTGAGCAAGGAGAATCATCCTCATCTAAATCACAGGTACCAACTCTTACCTCCACTGATTTAAATGTGAATGAATATAAGGAAACTGTTGAAAAGATGAGCACAGAAATGTTTCACATTCATACAAGCATGGTGGCTGCAAATGAAGAAGTGAGCAGACTGGAAAAAATGAATGAGAAGCTTGAGAATAAAATACAAGGAACTAAATTGTTGATAATGGAGCTTGAAGCCTTGAAACAAGAAAATAGTTATCTGAAGAACAAGCTCAAGTGTGCAAATGAGATTGAGGCTGTGCTAAGGGAAAAACTGGAGAAAATGAAGTAAAGTTGAAGTCCTTCAGGAATGTATCTGAATTGGTTGGTCAGTACCATGAGAAAAACAAACCATGTGCAAACATTGCTATTGGTCTTGATTATGATGCCTTGAACAGCAAAAAGAAAAACATAAGTGACAGAGGAAAAGCAACAGAGAATGAAAATGTTCCAGCAATGCTGAGAAATGTTGGGTCACCTGTGTTCAAGACTTGTGAAGTAAACTTCGGTGAAGAAGAATTGATCATCAAGCAAGAAATTGCAGATGAGGATAATGAAAAGAAAAATGCAAATTCAACTCAATCTTCCAAGGCTGAAGAAAATCTCATGGACAATCAAAGTACCAAGACTGCTGTCAAAGAAATAAAGATTGAAGATGCAAGAAAGAAGAAGAAAAATAGAAATGGGAGAATAGGGAGAAATAAAAGCAATAATCTGGCTTATGTTGCAGATGCTCCTAGAAAGAATTGTGAAAAATGTGGCTCTACAAATCATCTAATTCACCTTTGTAAAAAGGTTGTTAGGAAGCCAACTGAAGGTTCTTGCAAATACAATGAAGTAGATTTAAATGATCCCTACTCATTCTATGATAAGTTTGCTTGCATCCCTTGCAACTTGAAAGTGATGAAGAGTTGCCACAAACTGAGAGTAGACCTCAAAGAAACAAAAATTGAGTCTAACTCAGAAAGGGAAAGTGCACAACAATCATTGAACTCTATTTTATCTGAAACAACTCACTCTACTTCTGCTAAATCAGTTAACAAGAAGAAAGTACCCAACACTGCTTGGGTCACTAAACACACCTAAATCTCATTGTGTGCAGGGAAAAATGAAGAAAGTCATATGGATTGTAACGTCTGGGAAATTTATGTAATTATTTTTATCAATAAATAATTATTATGTGATTTTTAGGTGAATTTTGGTGAATTATTTGAAGATGAATAATAATATTTGGATGTTTATTTCTGATAAAATTTAGATATTTTAATTTCCAATTATCCAGAATTAAATCTAGATAATTTTGGTATTTTTATGGTAATTTTTAGATTATTATATGATTTTATGAGAATTTATCGGATTAATAATGATTATTTTTATATAAATATAAAATTACTTTTTAGAATTAGAAATTATTCCACTTCAATCGTTTTTGCGTTTTTACAACCCGAAACTCTTCCGAAAACTCCTTCCTAACCTAATCTGATAATTCTGAACACTTTTCGTGTTTTGACTTTTTCGATCCGGGGTACGGTTTGACCTGTACGAGTCCCGATGTAAAATTTTCGATACGCAAATCATTTATATATCGATAAAAGTCTATATTCTCAAAAGGCGAGACATTATCATCTTAATTTCTTATAACGTATTTTATAGGAAGCTATGTTTTGATAATTATTCAAAATTGGTATTAAAATCGTATCATCTTTTTAGTTACTTAGCGTCTAAGTAACCTATTTTTGGGTCCGATATGTAATATAATTATGGAATTATTAAACAAATAAAATATGTGATGGTTCTGTCAGCTATGTGTCGTTGTGGTATTAATTGTTTGTGATTGTTGGATGTGAAAATTAATTTTGTAAATTAATTATCGAGCTGTATGAACTTAATTCATTTTTAAAGTGATTTTATTAAATATTTATTCTTATAAATGCTAAAAATTGTTCCTAAAATTATTTTTGTTGTTTTATAATTTTATTTATTATTTTTAGGAGTTTATAAAATTTAGAAATCAATATTTTATTTATTAATTATCTTTAAAGGATTTTCTGACTCCATTAAATTGTAAAATCATTATATAATTCCAGAATGCTTCAAAAATTCTGAAAATTTTATTTTAATAACTTTTATATATTTCGAGAGTTTAAAAAATTATTTCGGAAATTTTCTGGCTTTTATTCACCCACATATTTATTCGTTAAACTTGTAAAATACGGGTCGGATGCGCGTTTCAAAAATGATTTTAAAATTTTGAAATTTTATGATAATTATTTTTAATTATTTCAGAAATTTTCCAATATGTTCGGATAAATTTCGGATTATTATTACTCATAGATTATTTATTGACGGGATCGTTAATTGCGATTCGAATCCAAATTATCACGAAAAAAAAATACATATATGTAAAATAAAATCCCTGAACCCCCACCCCCTGTTCTTCTTCCTCACCGACTCTCATCTCTCTCAGATAATCTCTCTCGTCCCTTTCCTTTCTCTCCCTTCCTCCCTGTGTTCTCTCCGGTGCTCTGTTCTTTTTTTTTTTCCGGTGATTCACCGACTTGTTTCTCGGTAAATACTCCGATTTGCTCCCTGTTATGTATATATATACACCCGTGTGTGTATTTATGTGTATAATTGGTGGGTTGTTGTTTGTTTCAATTCTCCCATCGCTGCCCCTCTCTGTTTCCGGCGAGGGTGGCGGCGCGTGGAGTGCTTCTCCGCATGTGTCTGTTGTGCAGTTATTTTGGTCCTGTGATTAGCTGTTACCGTTTTTATCTCTTTTTCCGTTGCCGCCTCCCGGATTCCGGTGAGGCGAGGCGGCGGGGTTTGGTGCAGCACGTATGCGCTTGTCTCTGTGCTGTTGATTTCTGTTTTGGCCTGTTTTAGTTTCCCGATTGTAAAGTGGAATTATTTTATTAATTTTAATGATTTTCTGCAGGAATTTATTTGATAATATTCGTGAAATAAAAGATTTTCGTGCGGAAAATTATATTAATCGGTGAGGTTCGTATGGAAACCCGAAATTTATCGGCACCCGACGAATTTTACCGCCGTCGACGATGAGGTTCGGCGAGTCGACGGTGGACCGTGATGAATAAATTCTGAGTCCTAAATTATAAATTATAAATTATAAATTATAAACAAAAGTAGTTGTGCAATTAATTTTGAAACAAAAAGAAAAATAAATACGAATAACAATAATTGAATTTATATCGGTGATTGGGATTGATAATCGGATTGTGGATTGGATTGGTTGTTGTTATTGTTGTGATTGACGTCGAAATAGCTCGACGGGTAGGTCGATAAATAAAGGAGACGCTGCCCGATTTTCGGGAAAATAATTCCGAAAATACGGGAACGTAACCTATAATTATCGGAGACGTCGAATAATCATATACGATTATATTATATGAACTTAATTGCGAATGACACAAAATAATTCATTAGTAATCGATTACCCTATTTCCGAGATAACAAATATACGTATTTTCTAAAAATAAATACCGAACCGAGTCTTGAAGATGTGAACCCTAATTGCTATGTGTATTTTAATAATACATATAAATATAAGTTGGAATAGGAAATCGCATGGGTAGAGGTGATTGTGGCATTAAGTTGAGCTTAAGTGAAACGATTATCTGAATTAGGATATGTTAACCATGTAGGTCCTAGACGGAACACCCGAGTAACGACATCGGACTAGGGACGATTTAGTAATTAGACGTCGAGATCAACGAAGTTCCAATTGAAGGGCCTGAATGTTGGGATCGTATCCAGAATGGAATAGTAGTTTGACGATAAAGCCGAACGTCCAACTCGAACCAAAGTCAACTAGTAATAGCGGTTAAAGCTTATTGAGGCAAGTATTCCAGAACATTCTTTTAAATACTGCAAGTATTCCAGAACATTCTTTTAAATACTGCAAGTATTCTGGATTTTTCTGTTAAATACTACAAGTATTCTTGAATTTTCTTTTAAATACTGCAAATATTTATTCGCTCCTATTCTAAGTTCAGAATAGTTAACTGTTTTACATTTCGCTGCAATTACCCTGATTATGCAGGTTCCTTTCATTATTGTTCCTATAATTCGATTGCTCTCGTGAGCAAATACCCATTCTTTTGGGTTATTTGCGAACCCTGAATTGGGATGTTTTCAATTCAAAATGATTTGACATTAAAACACTCTACGGGCTGGATAGTGATATTTTGGGGATTGAGTTTACTTAATCCTGAGGACCGGGATGACTGGTGCCTCGAGATGAGCCGTAGTGCCTGGGGACCCGACTAGATCTATATATTGAGATATAGATCTGCATTATATTCTGACTGATCAGCAGAATATAGATGCGAACTAGTGTCCAGTCTAATTTATTGTTGATCGCCATTAACGGCATTCTCTCTTGAATGGTTTTATGATTCCAAAACCGGACAAAACCCTGATTCAGGAGATGAATCGGGAAATCACTTGTCATTTTTGGATTTTAGTTAATGGCTGGTGACAGCCAATGTTTATTCGCTCACTCACTCAAAATAAATAGAATTGTTTAAAATTGTTTTAAGATTTTGTCCGGAAGTTTTCTTCGATATTAATGTTTGAAACTCAAAATATATACTTGCTGGGCATTTTGGCTCACTCTTGCTTTGTGAATTCTTATTTCTGCCAGATAAAGATAAGGATAAAAGTGAATAGCTTTGATAGACAACAAAAGTTAGAGAAATTTCCGTTGCGAGAGGTTGAAGGTGTTAGAAGAATGTGATAAGAGCATTAGTTCAAATATATTTACACTTGTATTCTAGTTGTGATGAGTTAAGGTTAGATTCTTGTTTCATACCATAACCTGTAAACGATCCGGATTCAAGGGGTTATTTATTTATTTCTTTATTTTATGTAATGATTGTTTAGTGACACTAAATATTGACCCCGGATTTGGGTTGTTACATGGATCATTAACAGTGGATGTTCCAGACATATGATAGGTGATAAGGCCCTACTATCACAGTTTGAGGAGAAAGCTGGCCCATTGGTGACCTTTGGAGACAACAACAAAGGATTTACAATAGGATATGGCAAGATTGTTTCTAAAAATATTATCATTGATGATGTAGCACTAGTAGCTGGTCTTGAAGTGAATCTTCTCAATGTTAGCTGTTATAGCCAAAATTTGGTACAGAAGATATTCGGGTCAAGTCCGGGTCGACATAATTCAATTTGGGCGAACGCCAAGAAAACAGGTTTTCGCGGACAACCAAGGATGGATGGCCAAGGGCGGACGGCCAAGGACGGACGACCAAGGAAGATTGGCCAAGAGAATGAGTTTTCGTGGCTGGGTTAGCATGAGGCCAAGCCCTTAGACGGGTTGGCACGAGGCCAAGCCCTTAGACAGGTTGGCGCGGGCCAAAGCCCTTGAACAAGTTAGGGCAAGCCCTTACCTTTGGACAAGTTAGGGCACACCCTCTTAATAAGATAAATCAAAGGATTGATGACCAGGGCGATGCCAAGAGAAACACTTGGGCGTGCCCTCACTCTCAGTTTGACACATAACTTGACTTGAACATGCTGCTTTATGGACTACTTGGATACCTGGGGAAGAACAATCAATGAACGTTTGGTCAATAGAGAAGGCGCGTCCTCCCCACAGGGAAGGAGGCGCGCCCTCATGATGTAAAGGACCTTCAATGAGCTCTGGAAAGTGCTTAGGGCGTGCCCTATGTGGGAAATGGTTTTGGATAGATCCTAGACATGGATGCTTGGATGGATTTTATGGAAGGCTCAAGGAGGATGGAGTTAATTATGATTAACATATTTGATGCAGGTACTCTATTAAAGAACTCCTTCCTGTAGCACATCTACAGGAAAGGCGGTGTCCGTGGTCAGAGACCTCCAGAGGTATGCCTGGACTGAAGGCCTCCTCCTGTAGTCAATGGGTGTCCTCATTGGGGATGTGGGGTAAAATCTGGTGTGTGCTTTGGGAGCTCTATCTCTGTAGTCAACGGGTGTCCTCGTTGGGAGACTTTGGAGTATCCTGCACTTTGCACCCAAAAGCTTGGGATCACTTGTCCTGTAATCTGGTAGGGGCTCCTTATCGGGGGGGCAAGGATGCGTCCAATATTTGGGGTAAACCACGGCTATACCTGCGTCCGCGAACTAGAGAAACAGCTGGTAGCGGAGGGTTATCCTTGGCCAAGGAGATGCCCTATCCGTGAAGTCTCGAAGCCGCAGACGAGCCTTGGGCCTTTGTGGTTGGGCCTCATCGGCGGACATTCCTAAAGCTAGTAGAAGACGGTTTCCAGTGGGTTTCCCATTGGGCCTCGGGATAAGAAATCTAAGCCCATTAGGTTTTTTGTTCCCCAAGAACTAAGTGGGCTTGATCCCCTATAAATAGGGGTACGTAGGCAAATTGTAAGGGGTCGGAAGCGAGAGCCATAAGGAGCCACCACCAACCCTAAGCAATCTCAGCCCCCAATTCATCACAACCACCACACTCCGCTCATTTTTCAGGCGAAGAACCACCATCGTAGATCTTGATTCCGGTGACGAACCTCAAACTTTGTTGATATCAAATTCCTCCATCAACAAATTGGCGCTAGAAGGAGGGGCTAATCAAGATCTGTATCTTGGAGGAAAGATGTCTCACAATCATGATGGAAGTTCTTATGAGGAAGATAGTTTTGAAGAAAGGTCTGGACATGACTATGGCCGTCATGAACCTTATATCCCGACGGAGGTCATTTGTCCAACTCCGGAATTTGGGGACTAACCACCGGTTCTTATCAGCAATGATGATTTGCAGGAGTGGCTGTACCGAATGGGAAATGCTTTGAATGGTCGCCACTGTACTCGGTCTGATCATGCATTTGGGGAAGCTCCGCTGCTTGAGGGAGGTGCTCTGGTTGGTCATAGCCAATTTAATGGCAGGCGTATATCAATTACACCGTGATGGTTGAATAATTCCGAGGGCACAACCCCAATTATCAAACTCGTTGATAAGGACGCAGAGGGATGAGAGGCGCCGCTGGTGGAGAATCAGATAGCTGCACACCCGCATCGATCTGGATGGACTTTGGATGAGCGGTGCCAAGCGGAAGCCTTTCCAGATAATGGACAACAAGGTTTCACTGCTCTGAAGGCTCGCTTGGGCATCTGGTTGGGAGATGATAATCTGAGAACGTTGTTTCTTGAGTAATAGAAAGAAGCCGATCAAGGAGATTTGATGCCTCATGGCTCAACGCGTGTGCCCCTGAATTCGTCAAGGGATCAGGAGAGGCACCGCGGCCATGAGAGAGCTCCTCCTTATGGGTCGATATGTGGATATGGTTAGATTATGGAAGTGGCAGACAAAGAAGATTCTATATTGCAAGATATTAAGATTGCCGCCCGCGGCCGTGGCCACAGTGAATGAGATATATGGACAAAACTTTCGGCTACCGGGAAAGCAAGGGGGTCAGACAAGATCTAAAGATGATTCTTATTTTCAAGGTGGTCTTTCAGTTATATAGCAAAATGGTTGTTCTAAAAGTTATTCTAAGGTGCATGTCTGCGGTCAACGACGATGGACCAAAATTATCGGGTGGTGACTCGAAGCAAGATCTGGAGGAGAAAGCTTCAACTTCAAGGAGATTCCCCGAGGTAACAACAACTACTTATGTTCTTTACTTTGGTTATCCGTTTCTTGAAATTTTACAGGAAGGCGATTTGAGGAAGGATATGCTGATTACAATGTGGGTAAGCGTCGACTTCGGGCATAACTTTAAATTGCTTTTATGGAGGGATTTAAGAAGGTCTAGGCAATACCTTTGATGGATGTTGATGGACATAGTACTTTCCAAACGACACAAAGGATTTCACCACTCTAAAGGAAAGGCCCTGAGTACATATAGGGGATGATTATTCGAGGATGTTATTTCTGGAATGGTAAAAGGATGGAAACAATGGAGAAGCGAGACCCCGTGAACCTATGCGTGTGCCCCCTAATTCTCATGGGAAATATAGGGAGCGGGCACCGAGGACACAAGGAAGCCCCTCCGCGAGATACCAATGGAATACATACTTGGGGCTATGGAAGAGACAGAAATATTGGATCAGCGGTAAGGAAGTTACCCTCCTAGAGGAAGACGCGATGATGTGCCCTCGGAGGTAGAGCACCTCCGGTGATTCCTTTGGCTTCAGGGTGACGTTTAGACAGAAAGGCATAAAACGCGCTCACAAGATGAAAGGAATGTAATACTCAGACGAGTTGTCAGCCTCCACCCTCCGGGGGGAGGGGTGATTAAAAGAATCAACCACAACCTTGATCCCAAGAACAACAATCTAACATCTACAATGCTCCTTGATTTGGAACTTTTAGAATAGATGATCTAAATAAACTACCATCACATTTGGAATGAGGAAAGGTCAATATAACTATTCAACTTCGTCATCATTCTCAAGGGCAATAAGAGGGGGAGAAGCCACGTGATCCTACGCGTGTGCCCCTAAATTCTCAATGAAATAATGGGAGTGGCACCGCAGACATGAGCAAACCTTCCAAGGGACAAAGTTGGAAGATCTGATCAAAGTTATGAATGAGAAGATCGTGTAAGGCTTGATCAACGAAATCCACCAAGAATGTGTGAAGGTGCGCCGTCAGGATAGAGTGCCTCTCAGAATAAGGAGAATGCCCAAACCCATGGCAAGTAAGGAAGATGTAACTAAGAAAATTTATATAGGCTAGAAGTACAAATACTGGGACTCGGCGGAAAATTGTTGGCTGCATATGATTTCAAAAGCTGAAAACTAGTTTAGAAGAAAAGAAAATGGGCACATGAAATTGTGTGTGCATGTACGCATAAGATGAAAACATGAATTATGGTGGAGTTGTGAAACCAAAGACAAAATGGAAACAAAGTAGTGCCATTATATATTCAAACTGCCCGGAAGTCTAGAGGGCGCGTCAAGAAAATTTTATCAAAATAAGGAGGTGTCTATTTTTACACATCATCATTGGCAAGAGGCTTTATAAAATATTCCTTAAATGTTGAACCACCTTAAGGATATGTAACTTGATAGACATGTTGACATGGGAGGAAGCTAAGGCTCAAATAAATCAGTAACAGGAGACACGCAGGTTTGAGATGAATTCTAATAATTGTCGTAATGCATAGAGGTGTAACCTCAGAAATATTAGAGAGAACCACTCTTCCTAACGTGGAATGAAGGTGAGATCCTCTTATTTCTGTTAGAGCTCCTTTGTAAAGTAATAATAAGGATCCCAAAGGCGCGCCCTTATAAAAGGATAGTCAAACAAATGAAATGGAGTTCATCAGCAGCACATAAAAACATGTACCATAAGCAAGGATTGAACTATTAGTATACATGGACATGCAAGGAAAAATCGATTACTGGGGCATGTGATGAATCTTGGTGCGAGATTAAAGAAACGACAAGACTACCACCTTCTGATTGCTTTGTAAGTCATGAGAATGAAAATATAGAAGTGAAAGGCATAAAGAAGCAAAAAATGAAGACAATTACATTGGTGAATATCAAAGCAGAGCTTACCAGTACAAATTGATAGCAACATTGGTGACTAACATAAGGAAGTGAGGCCCGTATTATTGAAAAGTGGTGTTATATACTCTTTGGTTATAAGAATTTGTGGCACCTAATAAGAGAACTTTGAAGAAAATTGAAGTTGGTTGATAAAAGAAATTGCAATTATCTGCACCTTCAAATATACAACTGTTGAGTAACCAGCTCATCTAAAACCTTAAGGTGTTAGAGGAAAGCCCCAATTGGATCATATATTTAACACTCCCCCTCACTCGAAAGCTCATTTATGGGTCGAAAAGTGGAACACCGGCGCCCATTTTTGGGGTATTAATTGCCTTTAGTGTCCACAATAAATTGTGAGAATGTTGGGGGTGGTTAGGAATCGAACCTTAGTCCTCCCACCAGCCTAAGCTCTGATACCAAACCTAATTTGAAAAAACAAAGTTGAACTTTCGAGGTAAGCGAAACAGTACCGTGGAAATAAAGAACTTGAAAAATAGTAGTAGACAATGCTTAAAAATAATGGACTACATCTTATACGATAAAAGCATGAGAAATGTTATAAGTAGGACGGTAGGACGCGCCTTTTGTGATGAAGTTTGGGGATGTAGTGAATATTAAAGCAGATAAGAAAGACCGCACCTTGTTGGTATATACAATGAGAGAAGGTGTTTCGTTGTTTAAAAAGGATAAAAGAGAACTCGAAGATGGCACAAAAAGAAGAATTCATGTTTTTTATGGCTTACATGCTTTAGCTAAAGTTACGGGGCCTGCGAAGAAGAAAATGGGCAAAAATATATGTACAGGTCAAGTGCTTGTGCATGGTAAATGATTTAAGTAAAAGAGAAGAAAAACATGAATATTTTAGAAATAAGGCGCGCGTTTGAGTTTGGATACAGAAGTGCAAATATAGCTGGTATACAAGATATTTATGAGAGGAAAATGACACATGAATGAAGCAATTATATAATCGATAATTTGGTGGTGATAAATAAGATTTGATGCATGTCATAAATTGATCTGGTGGAGCTGCTTTCATATAAAGAAGCTAGCGGTTTGATAGTTGGGGTTGCCGAGCGAGATAAGCTTACGAAATGTGCACCATATGTTTGCATGGCTATTCCAGAAATCTTGTATGTTGGGTGTTGGAGTATATAAGCAGATCCAGGCCAAGGGCAAGCCACAAAAAAAATATATAAAAAATAAGTTTACTTCAAGTCAATCACATGGTACCATAGGACGCGCCCTTATGATTAGAAAATTATATAAAATATGGTAATAGAAGATATGTCCCGGAGAATGGGCGTGCCTTCAAGCTTTATACAAGTTTCGACCTTCATGTAACTGTAGAGGGAAGAAGTTGTGTGAATTAAAAACTGTCATGTGAATTATTATGAAGTTGCGGGGACCGCATGAATCAAACAAAGAAAGAAAGGCTGAAACAGTGTTTATGTGTTTTACTAAATGATGGACATATATGGTATAGTAAACTCAAACAAAAATGTTGAGTGTGCAGGTAGATGAGTACGAGGTGCGCCCTCAAGTGTTTGAGAAAGTGTGAAGACAAAGTATGCATGTCACTTGAAGCTAAGGACGTACAAGTTAAAGTAACAAGACTAAACGACGGTATGATCCAAATTATTTTGCTCTTGCTGAGAAAGAAATATACAAGAACGCGCTTTAAAATACAAAATATAGCGGCTTTTGTGAGACTGTGACAATAGTAAAGAAAGTGAATGGATATGTGGTCCCATGTGATTTAAAAGCACGAGGAGAGTAAGGGCGGTTTTAATAAATGGGTACACGAATATCCAAATTGGTGTCAATATACAGAGCTCGAGAATGGAGCAAGGGAAAAAGCTTGTATACTATATAAGGAAGCCAAGCCAACAATGGTTTGTATACTAGTATATGCACCCGATTCAGGACGCGTCCTCAAATACAAATAAAGGGAGTTACAGATATAAGCAGAGGTCGCGAGGTTAGATAAAAATATAACAAATGATTGGTTGGTTACCCAAGCTGCAAGCTACATGGGAATAAAGAATAAAATTAGAAGGAAAGAAAATAATGAAGACATGCAAGAGGCCTTGTTGAAAGAAAATGGAGCTAACATAAATAGGAGGGTGCGTTAAAAAAACATTGTGATATCACGGTCACGTCTTAAACTGAAAATAGGATGCCTGGTATAAAGAAGGTGGCTTATTAAAAATATATATTATGGTTTGTGAAGTAAGTAGCCAACGAAAATCAAGGCAAAAGAAATGCCACTATTTGAAAGTAAAAGTTAATATTCACGGGAGAAGGGGTGCCTTTGTTAATATATACAATAAAACAAAAGGAAACAGAAATAAAGATGCATTGACAAGTAGGCGAAATATGAAATAGAAGTGGACGCGCCATCCTAATTTTGAAGGATCAGTGCTATATGAGATTTCACTGGTTGTGGTGTTCAGCGGTATGGAAAATAAAGATTTGAGAGGCAAGAAGGTATATTCGGGTTATATAATACTGCTGGAAGATAATGCCAAGATTATGGAAGGGGTCACCAAAATAAGTTTAATCAGCAAGGAATTATAAAGGATGAAGACCTTGTCGAGGTAGATGCCTCTCTTACAGAGGACGCGCCCTCCAAGGATGAAAACCTTGTCGAGGTAGATGCTCTTCTTACAGAGGATGCGCCCTCCAAGGATGATTTTCGGTGCCGAAGCAGACACGCCACTTATAGATGGCGTGCTTCCTAGGAAAATTCCCCTTGTGGAGGTAGACGCTTCTCTTACAGAGAACGTGCCCTCTAAGGATGAATACCCTTGTCAAGTTAAGTCGTTCCTCTTAAAGAGGACGCGCCCTCTAAGTATATATACCTCATCGAAGTAGATGATATTATGATAGAGGATGTGCACCCGGGGGGTAGGACGCATGTGATTGGTTACGTGGCATCACATGGTGCCACGAGCGTATGATAAATGTATTTTCCTCAAAATCAGGGAAATGAACAATTTCGAGGAAACTCTGAAAAATTCCTCTGAGAAGATGTCTCATTTTGAGATGACTCTACTTGATATGCCTCTTAGTGAGATGTTTATACTTGAGATGCCTCATTGTAAGATTCCTATGTTTGAGGTGCTTCTACATGAAATACCTCTTTGTTAAATGAATACAAATGGTCTAGGAGGTAGTGCATGTCTACCTCCCCTTAGCTCAGACTTCACTTGTTTTATCAGAACTGTTATGATTTTCAGAAAGGACCCTTGTCAAGGTAGATGCTCATCCAAGGGTGAATTCCCCTCCATGGGTGAATACCCCTTTTTGAGTTAGATGTTTCTCTTACAGAAGACGCGCCTTCCAAGGACGTTACCTTGTCGAGGTAGAGGCACCTTGTTAAGAGAACGATGCATACAATTTTTTTGCCAAGAATGTTAAAAATTCCAAACCCATTTCCAATGCCATATGGAATTTGGGGGGTAGTTGTTATAGCCAAAATTTGGTACGGAAGATATTCGGGTCAAGTCCGGGTCGACATAATTCAATTTGGGTGAACGTCAAGAAAACGGGTTTTCGCGGACAGCCAAGGATGGATGGCCAAGGGCGGACGGCCAAGGACGGACGACCAAGGAAGATCGGCCAAGAGAATGAGTTTTTGTGGCTGGGTTGGCACGAGGCCAAGCCCTTAGACGGGTTGGAACGAGGCAAAGCCCTTAGATGGGTTGGCACGAGGCAAAGCCCTTAGATGGGTTGGCGCGAACCAAAGCCCTTGGACAGGTTGGCGCGGGCCAAAGCCCTTGAATAAGTTAGGGCAAGCCCTTACCTTTGGACAAGTTAGGGCACGCCCTCTTAATAAGATAAATCAAAGGATTGATGACCAGAGCGACGCCAAGAGAAACACTTGGGCGTGCCCTCACTCTCAGTTTGGCACATAACTTGACTTGAACATGCTGCTTGATGGACTGCTTGGATACTTGGGGAAGAATAATCAATGAACGCTTGGTCAATAGAGAAGACGCGTCCTCCCCATAGGGAAGGAGGCGCGCCCTCGTGATGTAAAGGACCTTCAATGAGCTCTGAAAAGAGCAAATGGTTTTGGACAGATCCTAGACATGGTTGCTTGGATGGATTCCGTGGAAGGCTCAAGGAGGATGGAGTTAATTATGACTAACGTATTTGATGCAGGTACTCTATTGAAGAACTCCTTCCTGTAGCACATCTACTGGAAAGGCGGTGTCCGTGGTCAGAGATCTCCAGGGGTATGCCTGGACTGAAGGCCTCCTCCTGTAGTCAATGGGTGTCCTCATTGGGGATGTGGGGTGAAATCTGGTGTGTACTTTGGGAGCTCTGTCTCTGTAGTCAACGGGTGTCCTCGTTGGGAGACTTTGGAGTATCCTGCACTTTGCACCTAAAAGCTTGGGATCACTTGTCCTGTAATCTGGTAGGGGCTCCTTATCGGGGGGCAAGGACGCGTCCAATATTTGGGGTGAACCACGGCTATACCTGCGTCCGCGGACTAGAGAAACAGCTGGTAGCGGAGGGTTATCCTTGGCCAGGGAGATGCCTGATCCGTGAAGTCTCGAAGCCACGGATGAGCCTTGGGCCTTTGTGGTTGGGCCTCATCGGCGGACATTCCTAAAGCTAGTAGAAGACGGTTTCCAGTGGGTTTCCCATTGGGCCTCGGGATAAGAAATCTAAGCCCATTAGGTTTCTTGTTCCCCAAGAACTACGTGGGCTTGATCCCCTATAAATAGGGGTACATAGGCAAATTGTAAGGGGTCGGAAGCGAGAGCCATAAGGAGCCACCACCAACCCTAAGCAATCTCAGCCCCCAATTCATCACAACCACCACACTACGCTCACTTTTCAGGTGAAGAACCACCATCGTAGATCTTGATTCCGGTGACGAACCTCAAACTTTGTTGATACCAAATTCCTCCGTCAACATTAGCCAATTTGTAGACAAAGGCTTTGAAGTTTTATTCAACAAAGAAGAATTCACTTTTACCAACAAGAAAACTGGTGAAGTTGCTCTGAAAGGAGCAAGGAAAGGAAGCTTGTTTGTTGCAGACTAGGACTCAATAAATAAGGATGGTATTTGCTGCTTCTACATCAAGGCATCAGAAAAACAAAGCAAGGTTGGTTGCAAAGCTACTCAAAAGAAGAAGGAATTGATTATGATGAAACTTTTGCTCCAATTGTAAGACTTGAAGCTATAAGAATTTTCCTAGCATTTGCTGCACATTCAAACTTTAAAGTGTATCAAATGGATGTCAAAAGTGCCTTTCTGAATGTTGAGCTAGAAGAAGAAGTTTATGTGCAACAACCTCCTGGCTTTGAGGATCCAAAATTTCCAAATTTTGTGTACATGTTACTCAAGGCTCTATATAGACTAAAACAGGCACCTAGAGCTTGGTATGACACACTATCAAATTTCCTACTGAATCATGATTTTACTAGAGGAACCATAGACAAGACTCTCTTCTACAAGAAACATGGTGAAGATATGATCCTAGTTCATATTTATGTGGATGGTATCATCTTTGGTTCTACTAATGAGAAGCTTTGCCAAAGATTCTCCAAGCTTATGCAAAGTGAATATGAAATGAGTATGATGGGGGAACTGAGGTACTTCCTTGGACTTCAAGTCAGTCAAAGAAGTGATGGTATCTTTATCAGTCAAACTAAATATGTCAAGGATCTATTAAAAAAGTTTGGAATGGTTGATTGTTCACCTGCATATACACCCATGTCTACTGCAACAAATTTGGATGAAGATAAAAAGGGCAAGAGTGTAGATATCTCAAGCTAGAGAGGGATGATTGGATTATTGCTTTATTTAACAACAAGTAGACCAGACATCATGTTTGTAACATGTCTATGTGCAAGATTTTAATCCAATCTAAAAGATTCACATTTGATGGTTATAAAGAGGATTTTCAGATACTTGAAGGAAACTCCAAACTTGGGATTATGGTATCCTAATGGAACTGGTTTTGAAGTTGTTGGTTGCACAGATGCAGATTTTGTTGGATGCAGGGTTGACAGAAAGAGTTCCAGTGGAAGCTGTCAATTTCTTGGACAAAGACTTGTATCTTGGTATAGCAAGAAACAACAATCTGTATCAACTTCTACAACTGAAGCTAAATACATAGTTGCAGGAAGTTGTTGTGCTCAAGTGCTTTAGATTAGAAATCAGCTAATGGATTATGGCCTAGTGTTACACAAAATTCCTATTATGTGTGACAATACTAGTGCTATATCTATAGTAGCTAATCCAATTAACCATTCAAGGACAAAGCACATTGATGTGAGGTATCATTTCATCAGAGAACATGCTACAAATGGTACCATTGAGCTCATTTTTGTGCCAACAGAAAAACAATTAGCTGATATTTTTACTAAACCTTTGGATGAAGCAACTTTTACTAAACTTGTAGGTGAAATTGGAATGCTTAACTCTTCATCCTAAGGCAAGAACTTAGCTAATATTTTGCAGCAGATTAATCTCCAATAATCAAATTTAAATTGATTAAATTAGAAATTAACTTAAATATGAATTATAAATATTTCAGAAATCTCTGCATATTTGTTTTTCAAATTCAAATTCAATTTGGAAATTTTCAAATTCTAAGTAAACTGCTCAGTTGTTAATTTACATTCTTAATATGTAAAATTCACACAAAGCAGAATTACAAAAACCAAAAGTATATAGAGAACTGAGTTTTCGATAAGTAAAAATTGACTTCTCGACAAGTTATTTTAGGACTTCTTGAGTGAGTCCTCGATAAGTCAATTTACTGACTTCTCGAGTGACTTCTCGATAGGCTTAAAAATGACTTATCGATAAGTCTTTGTAGACTTCTCTAGTAGTGTTTATTCACAGAGTTCTCTACAAGTACAACTTTTGACTTATCAATAACTCAGAACTGAGATAATTTAAATTAATAAATTATTTTGGTAAAATACTTTTGGAAAATTTATTTTAATTTTATTTTGAATTTATTCAAATAAAAGTTGGAATTAATTCAGTCCTTTTTGGACAAACTGGGTATTTATTTGACATCTCGATAAGTCAATTTTGAGTTCTCTAAAAGAGTAATTTAAAATGACTTCTCGATATGTACTTCATTTCTTAAAATGACTTCTTGATCGACAAACTCCAAATGTCTATTTTTGAGTTCTCGACAAGTCATTTACTTTTACTATTAATACCCAGACTTCTCGATACATATTTTAACTTGGAATTTCTCAAAATTCTAAGCAAACTGAATATTTATTAATTCACATCCTAAATATATGAAGTTAATAAATAACAGATCAAAAGAAGCAAAAAGTATGAAAAACTGAAATAATTTAATTCATAAATTATGTTCAGCAAAATACTTTTGACATACTTTGTCTACAATTACTCAGACTTATTGACATATTTACGTGCTTATGTTCATTTTTTTTAATGTGGAATATGTTAGTATAATGAAAGTAGACTAGTACATTATATGTGATGTTTTGAGAATGCTGATAATAGTTTAATTTATTTGACTATATGCTAATTATGTATTTTGAATTTATTCAAAATAATTCCTTATCAGTATTTGTTTTGATGAGTTAGCCGGTGGAATATTTTGTTGATAGGAAGGGTTACTTTTTGTGTAGGGGTATTTGTTTATTTGCATGGGGAATAGTTAACCAAGAAAGTGAACTAAGATTCTTGAGTACTTGCATGGGGAATAGTAACTAGAAAGTTAAGTCACTTCTAACTGTATAGATACTCGTAAAGTATGTTTGTGTGATTATTACACTTATTAACCGGGAAATTCAAGAGTCTCTTGGTTTCTTTTCTCCTTCTATAAATTCAAATCCTTCTCTCTTAATTATTCATCACAACTCTCTTTCTCAACAAACATCCTAACTTCAAAACTCACTTCTTGTTCATCTCTCTCCAATGGCTACCCCGGTCTTCTACAAGCTTATCAATGGAGTTTATCAACCCGCTCTTCATTTGGCTGACAACCAAGTCTACTATGACCTTTTCGGACTGCGTGTCTGCATCAGGGGGATTGTTTGCAGCCCCTTTGATGTTCCCCTTGACGTTTTTGACGAACTCTTGTGGGACGATCAGATAAACTTCCTATTTTTTAAAGGAGAAGTCTCTCTTGAGTAGGAGAGATGTGCCATGGTGGCTGAGTAGCAATGCTTTGCTGCTCTGGAGTTGCAGGAGAGAATCATTTCTCTTGCACACTCCATGTCCAGAGCATACCAGCGCCGGGAAAGGAGGATAGAAGCTGAGAAGAACAAGCATAAACTAAAGTAGTTAGGAATAGGATTCACTTGTTGAAATTTATATCTTCATGCACTCTGTTTTTATTATTAATGAAAATTCTACTTTTTCTCTATCTTTTTTTTTGTTTGTGTCATAATTGTTATGTAACTCAACTGATTATTATCTTTTCTGCAATAATGCTTGCAACTAAATACCTTACACTACATATGTCTAATTAAACTCCAAAATGTTACATATGTTCATGCAGTACAGGTACAACACAATCTATTCAGACAACAACAAGAAACTTAGATAATCAATCAACAGGCATTTGTGCTAAACTGCAACTAATACATTTCAAAACCAAACTGCAGTTCACCCAGGCACAGCAATACAAACACAAACTCAAACACAATCCCACTCAGGTGACTCTCGAAAGAAACCAGTTTTACAAAAGAACAGAAACTTCACAAAATGTTTTTCAGTTTTTTGTTGTTTGAGAAAAGAACCACCACAAACATGGGGAATTCATCAGTTTTTACTGAAGATCCCATGAATATCTCTAATGCACCTTCATGTGCAAAACAGTCTTCCCAGACTAAAAGGTTTGAGGGTAGTACTCCTGAAGGGGAGCTATCTAAATCCTCTCCAATTCAGTTGGAGGTTCCTCAAGAAGGAACAACTCCCCTCATAACTCTAGCAGAAGTTGCCTTAGCAATCGAAGCTAGAAGTACAATTGCCTATGATACTGTCATGAGAGAGGCAAGTTTAGCACATTTAAGTGCCAGTGTGTTGCAAGACACACAAGGGTTTGAGGCTGGTGTACATGACAGTAACCCAATCAAATCCCCTCCAATTCAATTGGAGGTTCCCACTATAAGTGGAGGATAACACACTGTCAAAACCACAGAGCAATCTGTGAGTTAAACTGTGACCCTAGTCACAGGTGTTTCTGATGAACCATCCACCTCTCAACCTCAAACTGGTATTCACTCTTCTGATGAAATGAGTATGATTAGACCTATATGGATTACCCCTAATCATTTGATCACAGACAACTCTTCTCAACCACCTCGTATTTATGTAAGTCAAACAACAATTGAGCCTTTCATGTGAGGATGAGAGAAAAGATTGAGAGAAAAATAGAAAATAAGAGAGGCAGGATCCTTCCTGGCAAAAGGAGAGGTAAATGAGTGTCGGGATTTAGTAATCCTTGTGAGGGAACCCTGACTCTTAACAGTCATGAGACTAGTGTAGTGAGAAGTAGTGAGACTACTTATTCAAAAGAACAGAGAGCTTAGGACTTTTGTTATTGACAGAATTCTTCCATAGATCTAAGTAAAACTCCTATTCTACTTGATGAACTCATCACTACAGATATCACTGAAGCTTGAAGCTGCAGATAATGTTCTAAATGGACAATGAAAAAAGCTTGAACATTGTACATCTAGCTGGATCTTTCTATGTGACGCCCTCAATCTCGGGGTTAGGAAATGAGGACTCACGCACCTCTAATCTACTAATTAAATATGCATAAACCCCGATTAACTACTAACAGGATCAACAGGATAAAGTATGAGACAAGATTACAACTACCAATCACCGAATATAACTTACAAACCCCAAAATTTTATTAAATAATCAGTATCGATTCCGGCTGGGAACCGACAGATAACCCATTGTATCTTTAAACACCTCTTACTAGGCGCGAGCTCACTCATAACCTGTACTACCTGCTCTGGCAACTGGAAGCCCTCAATGCGGTAGGGACCACCAGGTACGCTCTTACGAGCAGTGCGCCTAAGCCTGGCCATCTTCTTGCTTAACTGCCATGGTTAGATTAAGACAAAACAAATGAGTATAAAACTCAGCAAGTAACTATATAGCAGTTCTACAATATCAGTTCTCAATATGCTTTGAACAAACTAGGGCATTCTATTTTAGCTAATCTAGGTGGCAGATTTCCGTATATTCATTTTTGTTTTCTTTGAGATAAGGAAAGGTATCCGAAGAATAGTTGGGCTTTCAAGAAACAAGGCTCGAAACAGGATGAAAGCCGACATTCAACACAAATCATTATAGGATCAAAATAGATCTTTCGGTAGAGGAAAGCAACAGTATTTCAAGATATAGAATCATTCATATGATCAACAATTTCAGGAATCAGGGTTCTGAGCTTTAAGCTCCACAATAACATAATCAACTCTTTTCAAAACAGTATAAACCATTTTCATTTCCAAAAATCAATTTACTGAACAAAAGTTTCAGTTCCCTTTTTAAATAATCATTTAGAACCCTTGATTGGATCACTTATCTTTCCATTTCATTATATACGGGTGATCAGCCCGTATCGACCTCCATTCCGGTCTTTAAGGTACCATTCGGCATAATTTCAGCCTTAAATTGGACTAGTCCCACTAGCCTCTTACCATGACTGGACTAGTCTCACTAGCCTCTTACGTCTCAATCCAATCCATCAGGAATTCATTCGGAAAACCTTGAGTTGGAAAAACAAATAGGTTTTCTAAAATTCATTTTATCATTACCAAGCCTTTGAAATCATTCGGACTTTTTCAAGTCGAAACTCATTCTTAATTCAGATTTTAAAGAAACAAAGTTCAGGGAGTGAATCAAAGATACGCAAGGAACAATTCTCAAGAATTTTGTATCAAGGTTAATAAGGTACTAAATTTGAAGGATCAGAAATAACTTAGGGATCATTAGGGCGATCAAGAGAAACAGGGTATCATTAAACAGAGTTAACCAAGATAATTAAAGGTTCAATATGATCATGGCATTATAGGAAACTTGAACAGAAAGGCAGATTATCAACGGGTGAAATCAATAGGATTATCAATAACAGGTTATCAAGAACAAAGGGTACTTCAAATCAATATCAGGGTTTCATAAAGCAAGGGTTTCATACTTTAACAGTTCAATACTCTACATGGTATGAACAACATTTCCTTTACAATCATTTATACAAGTAATCAGAGTTACTTGCCTGAAATTGCTTTCCTGGGGGTTGAACTACTGCCACCTAGTATACTTTTCCCTTTCCTAGCCCGAATGCCCTCACGCTCCGATTCTACAATAAAACCAGAAATCTTAATTAGATTCCCAACTCTCGTTCCCGGAACGATCACTCTATACGATAACTCGATTATATTCTTGACTCGAACTATACGAGTATAGCTTATACAAATAAGCACACAGCACATAGCACATAGCACAATTCTTTCTCATAGTTTTCATATCCTTATATACCTAGCAATCAAAGCGTACTCGCTTGACCTAGGCTATTTCTCAAATCAAACTAACACAACTCTTTTACGAGTACTAGACACATTCACAACCAAACATTTATGTGCATACTATCACTTATATCAATCGACTTAATCCCCTTTTCTTTTATTCCTTAATTCGAATCAAAACAACAATCCAATCAAGCAAAATCAAAGATTTTCACATATAACACTCAATCATTCTTTCAATTACCAAAATCAAGTTTTGACCTTTATTTCTTATGGCCTATTCGGCCTTAACACTTATCACAATCAAGAATCAAACATGCAAAAATAGATTTTGACATGCAAGGTTATATACCACATTTCTTTCTCGTTTTAATCTCCTGTTAAATCATTCCATTCATTAAGTCACCAAACCATGTACTACTTTAATCAAGTCTACTCACAACAAACCACTTTAAAGATTCAACCCATTCGGGTTTATCAAGAAAACACACATACAAAGATCAATCTTGACATGCAAAGTCCTATATCACATTTTTAACTTGTTTTAAGCCTTAACTTAGTCATTTAACTTATTTTCATCAAGATTTCCGAAGCACAAAGCCAATCATCACTTAATGACTCAACCTTAATCAAATTATTCAATCAACATGCATGCATTCACTTAATCACAAATCAATCTCTTTTAAACCCATTTTCTATTCGACAAAGATTCAAAATTCACAATCCTAGAACCAAATAATGACATGCATTACTAACTCCTCTTTTAAATCAACATGCAACTCTATTTCCTACTAATTAAGCTTAGTTCATACCAAGATCAAGTCACAAAAATTCAATTTCCCTTTTTATTAGCATAAAGCCGAAGCAAAACTCACATGCAAATCATAAAATTTGATTTTCTAAGCAACAATCACTTGCACACATTCATTTTACAATCAAGGAAATCATTTTACCAATAACATACTCAATTTTCGACAAAAGAAGCAAAACCCTTTTTTCAAGTTTTCAAGAAATCATAACATGCAACATTAAAATCCAACAATCACATCATGGAAAACCCACCGGCTCTCCTTTGGATCATGGCCGGTGGTGGTCGAACTTGAGAGAGTCCATGACGGATCTCCTCTCGAGTTTATGACCTCCACAACCTCTTAAAATCACTCTTATAGTTATGCTTCAAGAAATTGTTTTTCTTAAGCACAACCATAGTGATCACTTCAACAAAACCTTGCAAATACTTACATGCAAATAGGAATCAAGAAGTATACCAAAAATAAAGGCTAAAGGTAGCAATATCTTTGAGTTTGAGTAAGATTTGGGAGTTGCATGCAAGTGAGAGAGATGAGAGATGAGAGGGCCGAGAGGGAGTGAAAGAGAGAGAGAGTGTTCGGGAGAGAGACGAGAGAAAGAAAGAGAGAAGAGAGAAAAGAGAGAATGAGTGCACAAAAGAAAGAAAAGAAAAGATAGTGGGTTATATATAGCACTTAGAAACAAGGGCAATCTAGTAATTTACCAACTTCCTTTTACTCACTCATCCCTTTTCTTTTTACTTAAATGCGATAAAATTCAAATACAAAATATATCTCTCTCGGAAAGTCGAGAATTATTGAAAATGACATTTTTAACGCGTAGGTCTCAAAATTAGCTTTTCATCCATTACTCATAATAAGAATTTGAGCGAGCGGTTGATTTTATATGAATTTTGCAAACTCGCTTTAATAAATACCTTTTCCACATAAAATCAATTTAAAAATGCAAAGACCCACAATTAAATTCACTTATCATTTTTAAAAAGTCTCTAAGACCTCTACGAAGATAACAGAACAAATCCCATGTTTTTATCCATCTCAGATGATTTTATAAAAATGTACGAAGGTTAAATAAACCCTTATGTAAATCCCATAATTCCTTTAAAATTCACAGAAATTAACACAGAACATATAATCATGCACACAGTCAAGCAATCACACGCATATAGTCACATAACGACTCAGGTCTGATCATAGAACCTATCCCTCTTTAATCTTTATTCCCTTTTTACGCGTACCGGGTCACGTTCAGCCTGACGGCCCGACGCTCAGCGTTTCGAATACGCTTCTCATTACCTTTACCAATCAACACGTCTCTTAAGACGAAATACTTCATTCATTTACTTCACATATAATTCACATTTTATATTATTTAATTTCCTTATTAGGACGGGTTCCGTTCTTCCTGACGGCCCGAAACCACAGCTTGACTTCTAAGCTGACTCTTTAAATTGGAACGTTTTTTATCCACGCTCCTTAACTCTAGTATACAGATAAGACAAATAATCACCACTTAATCACATAATCTCATCACATAACACATACTTTACTTTCTTAATTACGACACAAAATTCTCGGTCGTTACATTCTACCTGGAGATAATGTCAAAAAGGGGGAGAATATATATATCAACAACAGTTGAATGGATGTTGCCAGACAATAATATCCTCTTCTTGATAGAGTGAGAGAAGAGTAAATCTAAATACAACTCAGCAACTCACAAAAGAAGACAAGATGGGGAGATTAACTTCTGCACTTCTGCATTTAGTTAGAGTTTTGACATCATCTATCAGAACTTGTGCATAATTCCATAATGAACAAGTTGGGGGAGATTGTAATATATAAGTGATGATTTCAAAGATCACTGAAGATAACAATATCATTAGTGTCCCTGATCAAAGTATGAAGCAAGTTAAATGGACATTTGATCTAAGGAGATAAATGAACTGTTATTTTTGGTAATTAGCTAAACTTGGGGTTAGTTTTGTTAACATGCATGAATTTGTGTTAAGCAATCTTCTCACAAATTGGGGGAGATTGTTGTGAAAGACATGCCTGTACTTTAATAAGACTAAGACATTTTATCAACCCTAAGTAAGTTGTATTGTTATCTTAATTTATATTTTGTACTTGTAACATTTAAAGTCTGTAAAAATGTCAAAGGAGCAGACTGGAGTCTTTTTCTATCAACAGTGTCAAGCCTAAGAATTCCATCTAGAAGAAGATCGAGAAGATCATGTCTCAGAAGAATTATGAAGAACCTTGGAGTTGAATAAATTTGTTTTAGGAAAAATACTCTAAGTCAAGACCTCTACAAGTCACAGATTTAATGTTATAGAGAAGTCATTTGAGAACTCCAGAATGGCTTATCGAGAAGTCAGGAAAGCTACTAGAGAACTCAGTGAGATATTGACAAGTCAAGAACACATGAAGGTTGGATATATCGACAAGTCATTTCTTCACTAGAGAACTCTGAGTTATCGACAAGTCTATATTCATTAGAGAACTATGAGTTATCGATAAGTCTAAGTCTACTAGAGAACTCAGAGATATCGATAAGTCAAAATTCACTAGTGAACTCATAGACATCGACAAGTTAAATTTTGACTAGAGAACTTTGAGATATGGACAAGTTAAATTTGACTAGAGAACTCTGAGATATCGACAAACCAAGAAGCTACTAGTGAACTAAGAGTTATCGATAAGTCAAAGTGAAGATGTGAAGACCAGAGATCTCGACAAGCCTAAATTCTCTTATAGAGAACTGAAGACCTTTACAAGCCAAACTAAATATAGATTACTAGAGATCTCGATAAGCAGATATACTTATCGAGATGTCAAGTGTTCTACAGACCTAAACTGGAGATCTCGAGGTACAATCTCAAAGTACAAAGTTACTGATCAGTTTAATATCCAAGATAAACAATCCAACAGCTGGATCGACAAGTCTACAAAAAGCAGCTTGAAGAATGTGCAAAATCAATGGTAAAGATTAACTGACAGAGGAAGATCAAAGTAAACACGGGATGATAAAGATATGCTAAGCCAGAAATGGAAGATCTACTTTTCTATAAATAGAAATGACAAGTGACAGTTTAGAAAAGCTAATAGCATGTCTTATTACACACTATGTAAACCAGCAGTTAACTGAGTTATAAAGTTAACACTGGTCCTTAGTCAGTTGTAACAATTTAGATCAAATTTCTTATAACACTCTCAAGGAGAAGCTAAGTTCTTTTTCAATAAATAGCCTAGAAATTTTGTAGCAGTCTTCATTTTAGTATAAAATTAAGTGAGTTTTGAAGATCCGTGTTCTTTATTTTCTGCAAGCTTAAATTCTGCATGAACACATTTCACTACAAGAATTTATTTACTTTGTTCAACCAAGCCAAAAACATTCAAAGAAAAGCCTAAAAATAGTAAAACACATTCACCCCCCCTCTGTGTGTTATTCATTTCCTAACAGACATGTATGCATATTTAAACTTTAAAATATATTATAACGGAAATTAATAAAACAAGAATAGATGCTAACCAAATAATGTCTTAATTCACTAAGGAGGTCAGAATTCGAGTTCATCTGGCTTATAAAATAGTCAAAAAGTTACACATATTTAGGTGACTTCATTTACCCCCACATTGAGCAAAAGCTATAGATCTGCAAAAAAAATGCAAGCAGAATTATATATTAAAGAAAATAGATACTAAAACTTCATGAATCAATATAATTATAGATATATAATTTTAAAAATTAAGATAGCTAGCAATATATTATATCATTCTAAAAATTGTTCTGACTTCCTTAGCACTGAAATTTTCGGCATGGCAGGTACTTTATACTAAATTCCTTTGTCTTTCTTAAAATCTTATAAACCTGTCTCAAATTTTAGTGAGTTAGAATCACTGTTTACCTGTCAAAATCATGTGATACTCCAGAATTTATGAATAAGTAATTTGTATTCTCTAACCTTCAAATTGTATTAGAAACAATATGCGTGTATTTAGAGCAGGAATACATGTTTTTATTGGTATGCGAGTGTTTTTTATAATAATTACAAATATACTTAAGACTTAATTGCACGAAGATGACATGAGTTATAATTGTTTTGCACAAAAATGACCAATATATAATAATAGATATCCGTATGACTCATGTATAATTTTTTTGCCACCAGATTGCATTCCGTTAGTTATTTTTAACGGACGTTAAGATTTTTTTTAAACTAAAGATGTAATTGCACGAATAAGGTCTAAATTATAATTTTTTTGCACAAAAATGGTCTATCAAAGAATTAAAAATCAAAGAGTATCTACAAATCAAAACAATCACGGAATTGAGCAATTACAAATCTTTCTAAAGTTTTGTCCCAGACTCGAAGAAAAGAACGATTTTGCTGATTTCTTCTGTGAAGTCGAGTGCATGACTGTGTATATTTCTTTGCTTTTTCTGTATAATTTCAAAGTCTCTCTTTAGTTTAATCTATCTATGTTGGCTTTATATTGAAATATTTTGGTGTTTCTTTACATCATACTCATTAGCTTATACTGTTTATTAAAATGTACTAATTTTATATGAGTTATCTCGTTCCTAAGACGTGAAATTTTGATACTCTCTAACTATCACTTCTACATGTTGCCTAGCATAAAAAATTGAATCCTATAATTTGATATGGTGTTTGGATTTATAATATGTTGGTACATTAGTATTCTTCATTAGTATCCTTAATAATTTTTCCCATGTTATCGGACTGTACACGAATATAAGAAATTACATAATTTTAAGCAAGAAATGGCTGATAGACATGTTTTTAACACTTATTTTATGTGGATACTACAGTTTTGGAAGGCAAGTGATGAATGTTCACTCGTTCATGGTGAAACTGTATTACCATAAGCATATTGACTTCTCACTTACGAAGGAACTATAAGGTAGTTTTAAAAAAAACTAGTGGCGGAGATGGAGACGAAGAAGATGAAGATTAAGGCGTCAAGTTTAATATACTTCTGAATGCTTATGTTTGAAATATGATTTATTATTTTCCGTCTTGGCTCTGTCCCAGAAATATAAATTAAGGTACTGTTTTCTGTCTTGGCTCTCTCCCGAAAATGTAGAAAAGGAAAGTCGTTTACCTTTATAAAAAAACAAGTTTTTTCTCCTAATTTGTAGATGCTATTTGGTTTTTAATTCCGTGATTGATTTATTTTATAAATGATCTTTAATTTTTAATTCCTTGATTGATCATTTTTGTGCAAAAATATTATAGTTAGGCCATCTTCGTGCAATTACATCTTTAATTTATGAAAACCCTAACGTCCATTAAAGATAACTAACGGAATGCAATCCGGTGACAAGAAAATTATACATGAGTCATACGGGTGCCTATTATTATATATTAGTCATTTTTGTGCAAAACAATTATAACTCATACCATTTTCGTGCAATTAAGTCTATACTTAATCCTGTTTATAATAAATGATTACTGTATTTTGATAGAATAATTTCATGCTGCACATTAAGATTTTGGAACTTAACCAATGATAAGGGATGATTCGACCAATCAAGATTAAAATACACAGGCTTCACTTTTTATGTCGAGAAGTCAAGTATTATTGTTAATCATATATTTCCTAAATTATAGAAAAATAATTTTCTTAGATCTTTTTACCTTGGTAAAACATGTCAGGTTTTGCGCTATTGTTATGAAGCATGTATATCAAATTTCTCGTAAAAGGACTCCAATGCCTACATCATGACTGAAAAAAGTATCAACATGATTATAAGTCCAAAATGTAGTTAAAAAATAAAAATTCAAAGTTGAATACTTTGAATAGAAGATAAGAAAGCCTAGTTTTTATCTAAATGACAAGATTAGCTTTAAATCAATATAAACTACGATAACAAAATGAATGTAAGTTAGAACAAAAAATGCATCTAGAAACTTCAAAAGGAACCCTTCCGAAATTCTTACCACTGCTACACATTCACTGTATAAGCAAAAATAATGGTATGTCTCTTTTCAGGTTTTATAGTTAAGCATACAGTTCAGAAGTTAAAGCTTGTTAGGGGTGTAATTGTTAACAACAAAGTATAATTCGGTATCTAAGATATAACTTATATCTTAGGTGCATTCACGGGTTTCTCAACTATAGATATTAATTTAAACTTTAGGTGAATTCACAGGTTCCTCAACTATAGATATTGAGGCATAAGAATGCATTGAACTTCTAATTCAAATAATTGGTAATTTAGTAGTATTCGACAGGTTATAAAACTTGATATAATATAAATCATATTACCAAACACAAATATAACGATTAAAGTATGACATATTTTCAAAATCATAATATAGAACATTAGTCATACCATTTTTAGTTGAAGGTGGACTGGATTGCAGGCACGATTAGTTTTGTTTTTGACCTACACATTAATCAACAATGTGAGAAACTGAATAGAATTATGAGAATTTGTTTGGTTTCAACTTGTATACCTTGATTTGGTTTAGAGCCTTCGTTGGCTATCCTCGATGAAAACGGGTCTTGGTTTGTCTCCATTGAACCTGATTCATGTGCAGGAAGATTCCAATTAATTGAAACTGATTTCGGCTTCAGAGATAATAAGATAGCAGAAGCATCACATTCAGTTCAAATTTGAAATTCATTAAACTATGCTGTGAAATCATTCTGGTAACCAACATCAACATCATACATCGCTTATTTTTTGGTATTGGGCTGGATTAATAGTCCAGCAACCGTTACAATGAGAGTCAAGTTACCCAGATACCCTTAACTTTAAATAATTTGTATTAGAAATAGGAAATATGATTCATGCGGTGATTGATATAACTAACAAAATGAGAATACATCAAGTAATTACAGGACACTAATAAAGATTACTAAAGATTAATCTTAAAATATATTCATAAAATTGAACTAATATTTATATACCTTAGATTGTGAAATAAAACAGAAGTTGACATACCATGTTTTGAAGAAGATAGAGAAAGTTGGATAGGCATATATAAACATTTGTAACCTAAAAAAATCACAAATTAGCACAAATGCCTCAATAAGTATATCAATAAACTTGACGGAAATCCCATAAGAAGACGTATGCTTAGCACAGGCGTAATATATATTCAGATATTGAGAGAGGGAGAGTTAAAAAATATTAATGACATGTAGAATATAGAACAATTGATATACTTATACAGAATTAAAGCAAAAACCAAGTTATAAATAAGAAATTTTTTATCAATGAGGCTTAAGATGATCTCATCATGTCTCAATTCGAAATGATAAATAAAAATTACATAAATTGCAAGATCAAAATCTCAATTCCTAAAAAGATTCTTAATTAATTTAACACAATACTAAAGTAGTAATTGAGAGAGAGAGAGAGAAGAGAGAGAGGGAGAGGGAGAGTCTGTTGTAGGGTTTTAAGTCTTTTGAGAGCCGCCTTTCTCCGATTACAAACTTATTGGTCTCCTCCATAACCTCCTCTAGTGATTTGTGTATTCAGATGGAGGAGAAGAAGAATATCAAGCTCCGCAACACCAACAATCCAAGGCCCAATCCCTAGCAGTGATTGTACGACAGTGATTTCTTTTTAATCGGTAATCAATAATCAAAAAAATATCAATAATTTAATTCAAATTAATCAAAATGGCAAGATTCATGCCAAATCTCCAACTTGCATATCAGAAAATTTTGAACTGAAACGTATATGCAGTT
The DNA here is from genome assembly GCF_009905375.1 of Apium graveolens. Taxonomy (NCBI): domain Eukaryota; kingdom Viridiplantae; phylum Streptophyta; class Magnoliopsida; order Apiales; family Apiaceae; genus Apium; species Apium graveolens. The sequence goes on from NC_133648.1 coordinate 91,912,442, forward strand.
ATAATGTATCAGGTACTTTTTAATTGGGCCCAGTATATTAGGCATTGGCAATCACATAGACCAAATCTATTATCTTCAATATATTATTTATCTAATCATTTAATTGTCTAACTATTTATGTGAAAGACTACATTATATGAATATTGATACAGATGCACCAAAACAGCTAAAAGATAGTAGATAGATGGAGTAGCTTCACAATCCTTAAGCTAAATTGCTTCCTCGCAAACATGCACTTAAATAAATAGACATTAGTGTATAAACACAGGAGTTTCATAACATTTCAAGTTCAATAATGGTAAAAAAAATATGTGATAATTCCTAATAAAATATCGTACATTTTAAAAAAGGATATCAGATTTCTTAATCCGAAAAAATATGTGAATAATTAAAAAAAATGTTCATTTGAACGTGTAATGTTGTGAGGGTTAAACCTTAAATTGAAGAAGAGCAATTGCTGAAACTATACCCAATTCTTAATTCTTCACATAATAAAATATAACCTGTAAAGTAAAATATGATTTCACAATAAAGTAATCAAAATGAAGAAGTAAAATAATAATTTCATCTTTGTTGCAATACATCAAACACCTGATGGGTGTACACTAAAATCATAAAAAATCATAAATAATACCTTCACATCTATCCCGATTATCAAAGTGTGAATACTGTATAACCTTTACATCATCTTCATTTTAGCAATCGAGTGTGAACATCCATGTGAATTGAACAAAGATACATATAAATATATGTGTATAAATATAGCATCACGTTTAACGTATTTAATTCATATCGCAGAATACGAAATCATAAGAACTTACATGATTGTTGAATGAAAGATGCAAGATCATTCGATTGTTGATCCAAAGTCTCGATGTTTACCTGATTTGTGAAAGCACTGCATAATAATACTCGATATAGATTAATGAGAGAAGAAACCTTAGATACGAATAACAAACCATCATTAACGTCATCATCAGGCTATCATGGACAAGAATTCAAATTTAAATATTGCACTAGAGTTTCTAGTGTTGCACCAGTATTGAATTACTAGTTTAAATCCTGTGTCCTTTAATATTTATATTATATATAAATAATAAATTTTATTATTTTGATGTAAATAAATAAATAATAATTATAAAAATATTATTTAAATTTAAATTTGTATAATTTTTGGATTATATTAAATAGTATAAAATAGTATATAATTAAAACTTGAATTATAAATTTATTTTAACATTATAAATATTATAAATATTTGTTATTTGTGTGATTTGAACATGAGGAAAATATAAATTTTTCCAATTGAAGAAAGTCAAATTTTAAAATTTGGGGCAGTGCATTATTTTAATATTGAGTAACATTTATTGTTGGTGGTATTCGAATTTTGAAACTTATTTGTATCTTTATAAATAATAATATAAGAGAAATGTTGGGTATCAAAAATTGGTTCCCAAAATAATTTTAAAATGTCACGTGATATATTGTGATTGGTCATTAAACAATTAACAAGATGGACCACCATGAATTCACATAAATAATCACCAATTAAAATATCCCAAAATGACACATCACCGATGCCACGTCGTTTTGAAACTATTTTTTGTTCCCAGTTTTGGGTCCTTAGTAGCAATACTCATTATATAAATGGTTGTTTTTAAAGGGATTCGAACCTGTGAGCTTGAGTATTTTATTATTTTAATATTTAGATTTCACCATTCTAATGATTTGATTAAGAAGTTGTGAGATAAGATAATCAAAATGGAGCGGTTATGAGATGAGATAATTAAAATAGAGGTTAAACTAAATTATATCTAATTTAATTTATTATAATTTAATATTTAGTATAGAATTCTTAGTTAAAATACTGTACATAAATTTATGAAAATCTTATCTATACTATAGTATACAATAATAACCAGAATGAAGTATAATTTGGTACGCCTTTTTTTGGTTGGTTTGGTTATCCCCATTTATAACCGTCGAATCTTTTTAATCAAGTGATTAGGACCGTTAATTCAAATACTAAAAGAACTAGGGATTTTTGCTCGCGCTACGCGCGCTCACTAATTTTAATTTTTTTGAAAAAATAAGTTTAAATTTAATATAACGTGGTGATATGAAATTTTATTTAAACATAATTAACTAATTTTATATTTTGTTCGTAAAATAGGCAACACACGCTTCACATTTTTTCATATGACATACATTATTTTTGCAATGTCTACAGTTTTATGAAGGTAATTATGAAATTAATAAATTATTTAATTAATGAAAGATTTAAATAATCTCACTATGTGTATCTTCGATATTTGTTGGTTATTTTTTGTAATGGAAATTATTTTATAAAATGTGATAATTATTCATTTATAACTATATAAGAATTTAAATGTAAATGAATTTAATTTTGTTATTATTTTGATGATATGTTGTAAAATTTATTTTAATAGTCTTTATTAAATTTCAATAGTATGTAGAATTTTACTATTGTAATTTTTTTAAAAACAATTTAGATTTATACTTTAAGAGTAGGTAATTTATACCCAACATATCTTTATCGGTTTGGGCCTAATAACCATAGTGATAACGGCCAACAGAACACGGAGAACACAGCTCGACAATTCAGGAGCATCGATGACGACTACGGCAACGACTACGGCAACTCACGCATATCAACTATCTGGATCAGAAGATTACGAAAAGTTTATGGAGGTTAGTAACCAGATTCTTCTATGTATGTACTTGTCATCACTTGTTTTTCAAGATTTATGTTGAATAGTTTGATTAAGACTTTAATTATGATCCAAATCTAATATTTTAGTGTATATAATGAAAAATTTGTATGCATAAGAGTATTTCATGTATTGATGTTGATTGCATGTGTAAGTTGCGAGTCATATAGATAATGATTTGATTTCATGGTTTACTACAGTAGTTGTTAGAGTTAGTAGATTGATCATATTTGAACCAGATTTCCGTATATCCTATTTTGGATTGAGTTTTAAATTTGAATGTTCAGGAAGTTAAGAGAAAGCACGACTCATGGAATGTTGACTGGGATATGGGTAATATGTTAAAAAAAATCATTGCTTCTGGAAAACTGAATGTAAATTTTAGGTAAATTGATTAATCAATGTTACGTGTAGGTAGAGGACGAAAACCGTTAGCCAGCCTTATTTTTGCAAATATCGAGAGAGATGAGGATGGAGCATTTGTAAGTGATTGAATGCTTGTATTTAAACGTTATTAAGAAGGTGGAGTTTTATTGTACCTGACTGCATCATCTTTCTAAAATTGCAGAGGGTTTCATCTAGTTTTATTGATAGATTTCGGAGTAAACTTCATTCCGAATTACACATAAAGTGCAAGACAATTGTTTGGAATGCGAATTATGATAAGTATAGAAAGAAATTTTGCGGACTTCAAGAATTTATGAGATTTTATGATTTAAAAATGTATTCTGTTATTGTTTTTGAATATTATGGGTATGGGAACTTTATGTCCACTGTTTCAACCATATGGCGATTTCAATTACGCATCCATCGGTTGAGCCACTGATTTTTTTCAACAAAGAGAGCTATAACAATTGGATGATGGATGAGTTTATATATTCTCGTAATCATGATGTCACTGAATGGTACCTCATTTGTATTCACTATAATACTATAAGACTTAATCTTGAACAATCCTTGATGGTGATCAGACAATATTCAAGTATGGAGAACTTGGAGAATATGGTGACCACTCAAACCATCTATACGTTAATTATTAATCTCATATTTATAAACATTGGTTTTATATCCTTAAATGTAATATTCAATGTGTTTAATTGAACATGAATTGCCTACTCATTTGGAAAATGTGTATAAGCGATGAAAAGGATTGTCCAAGATTTATTTAAAGCATGGATACAGAAAATGGGATGTACTCATCCATTGGGTTAAAGATAAGTGTTTGTTTGGGAAAGGATGGTATGGAGTTCTGAAGGAGTTGGATATTTGCGTAGGTTATGTTGCTATGAATATGGCTGAACAGCTACCAGAGATTGTTCTACTTTTTATTTTTAAAAAGAAAGACGTGGAAGCTGAGAAAAAAGAAGGTATCTCATAAATTTTTTATTATTGTTATGAGGGTGCAACATTTTCTGTAAAACATCAGGTTGTTATTTCCTAGAAGATAAAAATATATTAACTAATAAATTCAAATTTGATAATTAACAAACAGGGGATAGGAATGGAAGAAGATAGTTTTATAAGATTCTTTTCGAGGGCCCTTTAAAGCATGGATATGTTGTGAGTAAATTATTGTTTTGTATAATATTCTTGTAGCATTTTTAGTAATCATCAATAATTCTCTTATGTTTCAACATTGTAATAGACAATCCCGAGGTTTGTAGGCCAGGAGACTGAAAAGCAGCTCCTTGGTGTTGAACATATTGTAATCAACGGGATTCAGTGGGAAGTGAGATACAATGCTAAATTAAGAATCATTTGTGGGTTTAAAGAATTGATTAAGTTTTTTGGTATGGTGGAAAATGATATGATATTGTTTAGTTTTGATGTGAATGGTGGTTTGTGTGGAAAAAAATTTATGTGTGAAGGAATAGAAATTACACGTTCCACAGAAGAAAGTAGCGGGAGGAGTCTGCCGAGTGACAATTTTTTTCTTTTTGAGGATACTGGTCCAGATCCAGTTGCTGAGATGGGTATGAAATACGTTATGTTTCCTTTATTAGTTTGCAGGCTCCTTTTGATACGCATGAGTCATATTTTTAACATTGTCTTATATTTTTACTTAGAACAAAATGTGGAAATTGTGGATGTGGCAACTGACATGGAGGTTGAAGGAAATGATTATTCTGTAGAGGCCAATGTTGGAATATCAGACATTGTGATGATTGAAAACCACAATCCATATGATGCGCAAGATGGAATGATTCTTCAGTTTACTAAAATATTGGTTGGAAGTCTCTTGAACTCGAGATGTCATTAAGCGGTAAATTTCAATCTATAAGACTGTAATATAACTATTCAGATTACCTTGTTGTATTTTATTCAGGAATGGACAAATAAAACTTTGCTAACATTTGAACTGTCTGTGCTACATATTCCAAGAAATATAAGATTTCGAGATCAAATGTGGAAAAGCGGAGACATGGTAAAGTTCAGAATGGTCCAAGGAGTTTGGGATATAAAAATAGTTCTAAACAGTACACCTGCTAGATTTTCGCGTGGTTGGAGCAAGTTTGTCAAAGAACTTGAGTTTAAAGAAGATGACAATCTGTGCTTCACATTGCAGCAAGACAGTGATATCCCAAATTTTAACATTGAAGTCAATCATCCCAATTAGTATTGGATTTCAATATAGTTGATAGCACCTGCATCTGCTACTTAATAGTATCAATATATTTTGGAGATTGAGACATGATATCCTGATGTTGTCAGAATACTTTGTGTATCAATTTGAACGTGTTCCATGTGGTTACACTTTAAATTACTTTCAATGATTATTGTAATTTCCTGTTTCATATGCGATGTAGGTTTTGAAGGTGGTCATGAGACATTGAACCGAATCCTTCAAATTAGTATTGGAGTGCCATTTTATTGTCAGTAGCAGATATGCTGCTATATATTTTAGATATATTCTCAAGTGGATGACTCATATGCGTAGCGTAAACTGAATCTTTTTTGTTTTGTTATGTTTAATAATATATTACATTCATTCTCTTAATCCTCTCTATGTTTGAAATGATTTGGATATTTTAATATAGAAATATTATTTTTGGAAATCACTTAAGGTTAATATTCGATTTCAAGTATTTGTTACACTTTTATTTTTATTTTCTTTAATTGGCACGCATTTTTGGCAGGTAAATTACAGTACCTACAATGTGAAAAAATATGTTTTAAAGTTAACTACATCACGAACATTGTTAACTAAAATTTATGGATATTTTTTAAAAAATACAATATATTCGTAGGTGAGAATGGATGATTACTACATAAAAAATTGAAGAAGATGACAGAGTGAAGTGAAATATCAATGCTCTTCATTTTGTATCTAACTTTAAATATGTAGATATAAGCAGATGCAAGAACTACGATAATATGAGAAATGTAAAAAGATCCACTTCCATTCTTAATATCGTGCTACTAAAGGTTTACGTGGATATTACTTAAATCCAAATTCCAAAACATAATAGAACTGATAATAATAGATAATCCACAAAACACTTTTATGTGGTTGATTACCGATTTGAAATCTGCCTTTTTTATTAAGGACATCAAGTTATAAATGTTTTTTAAAGAAATAATTATTTAGAATCCATTATATATCAACTAAAACATTGATAAATTGGCAAAATTAGTATTATTTGCCTTGGCTATATCATAATGAGGGATTAAATCAAACTTGTGGCCTGCTATTATGAGAGTGTCCACAGGCTCCACATTGACAATGGTGATGGAAAGAAGCCATATGCACTTTGCGGACCTTACTGGACTGTAAAGTCCAGCTGGTGGCATGATACCGATGTTTCTGATATGTTATAAGGTACCTGGATTTATAAGTCCAGCAAACTAATTCCAAATAGTTGATGGCACGATTGCAAGTAGATGTGTATTCTGTAAATATTTTTTAAAAAAAGTTGTCAAAAAACAAACTTTTGAAACAATATACTAAGCGTATTCACATCGTGATTAAATTCGTGATGCTGAAAAACTCTTATGCATATCTTGATCCGCATTCATAACCTGATGCATGAGTAAACCAAAAGCATATCATGATCCTAATAAAGATCCTGTTGCAGGAGTGACGAAGATCTCTCAGCATCAGGCTTAGAATAAGGATGTGAATATGCACAGTATGTTCCAAAAGATGTGAGCAATGATTCGAATGCAACTGATACAATTAAATCACTACTCATTGTCCAGCAAAATAAGATTGTTAGGCCATAATATTCTCTGTGGATTGTAATCAAAGATAATTAAATTTAGAATTTAACAAACTTTCATGATGAATATAGTGTCTAATACAGTAAGAAAGGAATCTAACTGGTGACGTGTAACTTGCATTGGAGGGTGATGATAGTGATATAGGAAAAGAAATGCGTACGTTGATTTCATAATCACCGGGATAGAAAGCATATTCATTAGTTCCCCTTTATAAATTTTATTTTGAAAAGATTTATAAGATTGAGTCTACCACTATAACCTAAGAATGTGCATTGTTTAAAGTTATTTAACCTTTCCGTAAACCCAAAATATGTTATGCAGAATGTATACGTAAAGAAGCTTCAAATAAAAATAAGTTTATAAAACATGAAATAAAGACAGAAAACATTCCAGATAAATAAGTTCACTTGAACATAATACCATTAAATTGCATGATTTAATAATTCATAGTATAAACTAAAATCTTGAAAAGCATCAGTTGAATGGTGCATTTCTGACATTTTGAACTCCAAAGATGTGCCATCTTCAAACCCTCTGGCCATAATTTACCTCTTCCTGATAATTTCCCTGGACTTCTCTAGTGCAAAGGGAATTCCACATGTCTACCTCAAACGGAGGTCCATCTAGCAAGTCTAATGATCTACTACTCCGTGCATTTGGACAAATTATTTTTCCTGGGAGTAGAAGAACACTTCCGGAAATGTTACCGTACATGTCTGAGAGCAGACTAATCATCTCTTTCACTCTTCCTCTCATATTAGTATTGTCACCACCATATACATTTTCTTAGTAGTGCTATCTATTTCAGCTGGTCTATATAAGGCCTTAAAGAAAATGTAGGCAAATATGGATGGGAAATGTGTAGAAGACAGATTCGATAAAATATCAAGATTGAATTGAACATTATCCCTCAGAAACAATCTGACAGATGAGTTAAAAAAGCTTACTTGATGAACATTGTGTCTAACACAATAAGAAACGAAGCCATAGAACTGGTCACATGTAACTTGCATCTGATGCTAATGAATCATATAGCCTCTCCCAGTTAAGAGATTCAAGGTCATGCTTAATATGCTTTATCGGTTGTTTACGCTCCCATAGTAACAGAAGATTGACAAACAGACTGAAGCTTTTGGTTTGAAATATGAGGTGAGAAAAAATAAGCGTGATCAACTCTAGTGAGGCATTTAAAATAGATTGATCTGCCATTTGAGAAAGTTTTGGTGAAAAATGGAGTTCACTTAATATTTTTGATATTTGAAGAAAGGGAATACGTAAAGAATTAATGAACAACTATACCGTGCACTTTTCTTGGACAAAACTATTGAACCTTTCAACTTCCTTTTGTAATATATTTTCCTTGTCTGGAGGGAAAGCCTATAAATATATTAATTTCTATATAATTCTTACATATTTGATGATTTCAATAAATATAGGCATTTTCATTCTAATTGGATAAATCTTTTTCTTTTGAAATTATTAAATATAAGTACTCATTTTGCGTCACATTTAAAATAATTTTAATTTTAAAAATATATCCTAACTTTTTAAATAAATTTATTTATTCTTTAAAAAAAATAGTCGATATTTACTTATTCCTAATACCATATTTTAATAAATAATATCATTTAAAAACATGTATCGTGCATACTTGAAAAAATTTGACAATAACTTTTCGCCGTCAACAACATGTGAAAATATATAAAGAGTTTTTATTTTTAATTTTTTTTTATGTATGTTAACAAATTGAGTAGAAATTAATTTATCTTTTATTAAAGTAAGAGTGTAACGTGTTATGCTTCGTACGCTTTACTCAAAGTTGTATGGTATAAGTTTGGTACTTTTTCTTACAATTTTTTACATTATTTGTTTAATAAATATGTTTAAAAGATACATTGTTTCCAATTTAAATAGTAAATGAGTTATTTTTTTGTGTAATATATTTGGGGTACTTTTTTAAAACCAAAATATTATATCAAAATTTAAGAAAAAGTAGATAAAATATTGTCATTAAAATGTGTGTTTTTTTACTTTATTCGGACTTATTGTAAAAAATTATATATTGGAAAGTCCGTAAATAGTAATTAGTAAATTATCGAGATATTAATGATTAATTTATTGGGAGAAATTAATAATTTATCGAGATAATAAATAGTATTTAGTAATTTGGGCCTAAGCTATCTTGATCCAAACCATGGCAGTTAATTAACTACCTATCCTTTTTAAGCCCAAACTCCAATTCTAAGAGACTCAAAAAAGTGTAATTAAATTATAACTGATTAACTTATCACTACCGGCAAGATCAAGATGAGCAACACAATTACAAATGAGAATGTAGTCAATCGATGTCAATCAGAAGATTACTTAAAGTTTATGGAGGTTAGTATATATATGGTAATCCAAAATGAACATGATAGTACAATATTTTTAGAGGTCTGTACTACGGAGTTGGGTTAAAAATTTATAAAATATTCCACTTTGTTATTAGGTTGTATATGACGATTGATGTGATATTTACCCAAGTATTCGAAGTTGTAATGTAAATTAAATGTGTAGGAAAATTAGTTATATGTACTGAATGGATTTGATGTATCATTACTGTATAAAAAAAGAAACTAATTTTAGATTGTGTTAGTACTACAATAATCAAGATTATGTTTGAGTTTGTAATGTGTATTTGCAGGAACTCGAAAGAAAGCACATTTCATGGGATTTTGATTGGCATATGGGTAATACTTTAATTATTTTAATTTATTTTGTAATGAATTAGTGGGTACTGAATGTGGTATATAGGGATATATAAAAAATTATGTTCAATTTAGGTAGAGGACGAAAACCATTAGCGACCTTTATTTCACAGAATGTAGAGACTGATGAGGACGTTGCATTTGTAAGTTGTTGTATTATTTTATTAATATTCCTGATCAGAAATATGGTAAATTTTTTGTTAACTGCATAATTAATTTAAATTTGCAGAGAGTTCCATCATCATTTATTGACAAATTCGGACACAAACTTCCTTCCATTGTACATCTCAAGTGTAGGGCAATAGTCTGGAATGCAGTATATGATGAGTATAGGAAGAAGTTTTGTGGACTATTTGAATTTATGAGATTTTATTACCTAAAAATGTACTATGTTGTGGTTTTTGAGTATTATGGAAATGGCAACTTTACTGTTCACTTGTACAACCATATGGCGGTTTCAATTAATTATCCAACAATTGACCCAGTTGATTTTTTTCGAGAAGAGTACTGTACTTCTTGGAACTTGGATGAGTTTATATATGGCGGTTATCACTATGTGACAGAAAGGTACCTTGCTTGTGTTGACTATAATGCTCTCAGAGTTGACCTCGAGTGTTTCTTCCTGCTGATCAGGGAGTTTGAAACAACAGAGGACTTAACACATATGGTGACCTCTCAAAACTTGTACACGTTGATTATAAATGCTTAATTCAGTAACATGCATCTCAAGTTTTTTAATGTACTCACATATGTATAAACTTCGACAGGAATTGCCTATTGACATGGAAATTTTTTACATCAAATAAAAAGGATTGTCAAAGATTTGTTTAAAGCACGGATGTAAAAAATGGGAAGTATTGCTAAATTGGGTTAAAGATAATTGTGTTCTTGGAATGGATGGCATGATCTTGTGAAGGACCTGGATATTTGCGTCGGTGATGTGTTTGCTCTAAACATGACAGCATCCACCACAAAATGTTTTACTCTTTATTTTCAAAAAGAAAAATGTGGAATCTGAGAAAAGTGTAGGTACTACTTCAATTTCTCCTATTTGGTATTATGCTGCCATACTAAGTGTATTTTAAAACTGTTATAATGTATATTTTCAAATTTAGACCCTTAACAAAATTAAATTTCCTAATTAGAAATCAGGTGATACGAATGAAAGGAGATCATTTTATAAACTTATTTGTAGCGGCGCTTTAAGATATAGTTATGTTATGAGTAAACTAATGATTTGTGTCATGCACTTCTTTCTTTTTTCCGTTAACAGTAATTAACTGTTTAATGTTTTAAAATCATAACAGACCGTCCCAACTTTTCTCGGACCGGAGACTAAGAAGCAGTTTACTGATATTAAACATATTGTAGTCAATGGAATTAAGTGGGAAATCAGATACAATGATGAAATGGGAATTATTCATCGTTTTAAAAGTATTGTTTAATTTTTTTGGTCTGTCAGAAAACAATATAATATTGTTTAGTACTGATGTGAATGGTGAGTTATATGCAAAGCTTTTTATTCCTGAAGGAATGGAAATAACATCTCCAAAAGAAGAAAGTAGCAACAGGAGTATGGAGACTGACATTTATTCTCATGCTGAGGACACCGGAGTGGAGACAACAGCTGAATGGGGTATATACTTATAATTCTTAAATTCAGTTATAATTCCAGATTCCTTTCAAATCAATAGGATGCCAGTGTATTATATGTGTATTTAAAAACAACCGAGGATCAAGTGGTGTTGGGTGATGGAACGGAAGAGGACGATGCTGCTATGGATGAGGCTAATACTAGAATGGCCGGTATGGTCATGAATGAAAACAATAATAAGGATAATGTGCATGCAGAGAACCATCTCTAGTTTTCTAAAAGATTTCCAGAAGCAACTTGAATAATAGATGCCACAGAGTGGTAATTTCATAAACATTAGCCTGAAATAGAACAATTCTAATATTAGACTTATGAATATATTTTTTAGAAGAAAGTAGTTGGAGTGGTACTGAAATAAAAAATTGTATGCAACATCTTCCAAAGGCTGTGAGATTTAGGAATCAGGATTGGAGAAGTGGTGATATTGCAAGGTTCAGAAGACACCGAGGAATTTGGGATATTAGAATAGTTCTGAACCATATGACGGCGAGATTTTCGGGTGGATGGAGCAAATTCATCAGGTGTCATGACATCAAGGAAGATGATGTTATGCATTTCATTTTATGGGAAAACGATGATGTTCCTACATTTGACATTGAAGTTAATCCTATAAATTAGTATGTGATGTCGGCAATTTGCTACCTTCCCATGCATTAATTAATATTTTAAATATATCTGTTCTGGTACCAAGATAATGTGGGAGTATTGCTGTCAAAATTGTAAATTTGGCCATCTGGTTGTGCTTTGATACAATCCTGTTAGTAATGTAATTTCTTGGTGGATGATATGGGATACTTTAATATTTATGCGACTACGACGTTGGTAAAAAATAATATTCAACTTTAATGTCCATTTTTTTGGCGCCTCCTACTTTTCTTTGCTTAACTTCATAAATAACTTTGATTTGGAAGTAAATTGGTTGTTGCAGTTACTACTACACATTCATTACTTTTAAGTTTCACATGCGAAGCCATATTAAACTTATCTCTCACATCCAATTTATGTGACAAAAAATTTAATATAGTAAATATGTCATGCTTTTATTTAATGTAATATTAGCATATTCTGAACAAAGAAGTACTAATTATAAAATTGTAGAAAACTCCAGCATAATGCTTTTAAAAATTTTAAATACATAATATGCAAATCCAAAATCCCAGCGAAGATACACTCGGAAAAACAATAAATAACATTGCTCGAAAACAATGAGCACGCTTATTCCACATTTCGAAACCACTTTATTTTAGGTAAATATCACAAGCTCTTAAATATCATAAAATATTTCGGCCCCGGCTACTGTTTCATGCATCAATTATCGATATACAATAACCCACATAACACACGGTACACAAAAGTTAGAGTAGGAATACTAAATTATATAATATTATAAATATGAGTTAATTTAATGTGCATACCTCTGTCTCAAGGTGACGACATCAGGATAGTCAATATTGATAAAGATATTTGTTGAAGGAAGATTATCTGTAAGAATTATTCCTTTTTGAAATAGAAAGATAATATAACTTTAGGAATGCTTCACATGAAATTAGTTATAGTGCAATTGTTCACTTTATAATCTTAATTTATAGATGGAGGAAAGCAAGAAACTTCACCTTGATAAATATTGATGCAGACAGATGCAAGGATGACAATCTTCAACTCTGTTCCTAAATCCAGGTATAAAGACTCAGTATTTGGTGGTAAATTACCCACAAAATAAACACGGTGCGATGTCCTAAAATGAAAGTAACGGAATGAGAATTTAACCTTCAGAAATAAACATTTTGGTAATTTATATTGTACTCATCTGGATTATATAAATATAATACATGATTTCTTACTCTCCGTCATTTAGTATGAAGCGCACCATATCCCTTGCACCAAATATGCTCAAGATTGTTCGCATTGGTTCTAAGTCTTCGACAACACCAATAACATATGTTTAAAAATTGTAAAGTAATCAAGATGATAAGTTTAAATTTCGTGTGTGTCAACGTTTAAAATGATGTACCTGTGGAATAAACAGGTATCTCATCATAATTAGTATTCAAAAGAGAGTTGGATATAGCAGGAAAATGAGTCAATTCAAACTTGTGGCGCGGAATCATGAGAGTATGCACCAACATGACATCCACAATAATGATGGGAATGAACCGTTTGCAGTTTGTGGAATGTACAGGCCTGTACACACCAGTTGCAGGCATGACACCTATGTTCCTTATACGGTATAAGGGACCTGGATTCAAAAGTCCAGCAAATTGATTCCAAATAGCAAGTGACACAACTGCAACCATGTGCATATTCTGTAATATAAACATAATTTATGCATTAATAATGGATATGAAAAATAGAACTGTAGTGCAATGAATTCACTACAACATATAAAATCAAACAAACCTCACAGTCCAGCAAAATAAGATTGTGCCGCAAGACCTCTCCATGACCATTCATTGATCTCCACATTCTCGTCACTCTAACTTTCAACGTCTAGGAAACTTGAGTGGCATTCAGAGCGGACAAATAATGATGGTCATTCATATCTGGCCGAAATATGAGCAAAGTTTAAATGATGAATGCATTATATATAGTATTTTATTTTTGAAATTAAAGAGAATGTTTACAAACCTGTATGTTCTTCAGCAAATTGAGTATGGAACAATTGTGGAAGATACTAAATATATAGTATTGTCTTAGTTGAAGATGATCGAGTTTGAATATGGTAAAGATACTCAATTGCACCAATTTTTATGAAAAATGTTGTCATATTGATTGCATGAAGTTAGGCTAATTTTGATAAGCTATGGTATTCTCTATCAATCACACAATTCTGGTAAGACTTATCACAATCCTCAACAAACCAACATTAAGAAAAGGATTTTCATACATAAGGTCGTCCCGGATGTCAAAACTAAGGATCGTAATTTTAGGATATTCGGCTGGAAAAATCCGTAAACATCAATCATGATACGCGGAATAGTGAAAAAATTCAAACTTTCTATTTTGATGTAGTTGAACGATGTTTGTTTTAACTGATGCACTTTTTGGCGGGATTCAAATATATGATAATTATAGTCTGACACTTTGCATTGATTTTAGCAAAAAAAAGCAAAAATGGTTTCCGCATTAAAAATTAATTTGGCTGCAAAAAAAAAATGTTCTATATGCTATACATTTTAAAAAATGCCATTTTCTTCCATTATATCATCTTATGTCCAGTAATGACATTGAATGTCAAAAAAAAGTGTACAACAGGGTCCATGATAAATAAGTAGTAGAACATACTAAAAGTATGATTTTACCATGCTTCATTAAATATAGATGAATAAGGTAGGTTGTAATTATTGAAAAACATAGTCGTATATATGTGTCATGATGAAGCTCACACTAATGAAGGATCATAAACCAAAAACATGGATAACAAACCATGGAAACAGAGTATAAATGATTGCGATAATTGATATAAGAAATACTGTCACTTCAATGATAGTATAACAAATTAATTCTAACATAAACAATATGAAATTTCTGGAAAATCCTCATAGTTGAGTCGTTCAATCAACCTTCCTGCAAGAATAAATGACTTATTTAGTAATTAACTTATAATTTGAAAGTTTCAGAGTGATAAAAAGGTTATTTAATTTGTAGGCAAAAAAGGAATTAATATATAAGTAAATAGGATGTCTATCATAGGATGATAGTAATGTGAGTACCTTTTTTTATTTTTTTGGTAACAGATTTAGCCGAGCCTGGAGTTACATTAACGTCGTCACCTTCTGAGTACTACATATGCAAATATTGTTGATAAGAAAGTATGAGTATTTATTATTCAGCAAAGACTAATGTAGAAAGAACAAATGTAAAATATCGCATTATTCACTCACTTCAAAACCCATGTTAATGGAATACCCTTCGGAAAGAATGGGAGATTCGGAAGGAGTTGGAGTCTGCATTGTTGGCTCATATATATCTTTAGCATAAAAAAGGTTGTTATCCTCAGCAACATTTTATTTGGTCAGACCGAGTCAACTGAAATTAGTCTTCCAACTAATGATCCAAGCACTTTGGGAAAGGCTTTAGAGGGATCCTAAACACAATTGTAATAAATTGAATGTAGATATGTGGTATAACATATAAGAGCGCAGATGTATTCAAATAACAGTTGTTTACCTTTTCATAATCAGAAATCACCTTCGCAACACTTGTTCCAAGAACTCTTCTAGGAGCTCGATCATTCAGAACAACATTACAGGAAAATGTTTCATCCTCAGCCAGGACCATGATACGGAACCTTAAGATAATTGTTAGCTAATACTTATATGCATTAATTTAAAGTATCACAACTACAAATGTTTTCAACAAATTTTAACAAATCAGTTACCTCTTCGGTGAGACGGGAATGTTTCGAGGACAGTTGGTACATTTAAATATTGTGCTAATACGCTCAACCTCGTGTAGGCATTTGTTAAAGCTATAAAACCTCCGATTTGTTTCATCATCGACCTTGATAATCTTAAAGGTATAGCAAATTCTTTTCTGGATTACGATGAAAATGTAATAATTAATAACAAAAGGAAACAACTATAAAATAGTTTTCGTGCAAATTAGATTCACGAAATACCTTGAGATGATTGTATATCAAATTCTCATTAAGGTCCTTCAGTGGCATTTTCTCAAATAATGTAGGAACCAGTTCATTTTGTTTAGCTTGGATCAATTTTTCTCTTTTCATTATATAAAACTTCTTCAAGCAACCTAAAGAGATTGAAGGAAATAAATATAGAGCAATTTAATTTAATTTTAATTTTTTATTTAGTTGTTACCTCTGCCTCATATCAATCACAGATTCATCATCGAGATTTATATACAAATGAGTAGATGGTAATGTACCAATATGAACAGAACTTGAAAACGGGAATCAAGTAAAATATTTAATAAGCAAGAATTATAATTATGTAATATGATTGCGCATCAGAACTACTTACTCATAAAAGCAGTCATTTTTGTACTTGTAAAAATAGGAATGACAGGCTTTTTAGGATCTTCAACCATCTTGTATTTGAACGACACAGCATAATCACCCCAAACAGTGACTTTATAGGCATTACTACAAAAAATGATTGAAATATGTGGTTAATAATCTTTAGCAATATGTGAGGTAGATGACTAATTAGACTACTTATTAAATATATGTGCAAACAACCTTGAATCATATATTCTAAACTTCACAATATCTCTATTTCCAAATTTAGTAGGAAGCTTGGTCAAACCTTCATACTCTTCCACAACTCCAATAATATATGTCTTACACAAAACATTGTGCACACAACATTGAGGTATAAGTGTTTATAATATTAAGATGGTTGTAAATATGAGTACATTAAAACAATGATGAACTAATAGAATGCGTTACCGAACCTATTGTAAATTCAGACTGTTGTTGAGGAAGACATTTATTTGCTTCCGTAAACAAATCTCCCAGGTCCAGAAACTCAAACTTTTGTAACGGGATCATACCATTATCATCAGCAGTCCTGACAGTAGTGGAGCCTGTAAATCTGATGCAGAGGATTGACTGGACCAGCTTTAAATTACCAACAGGATCTTTAACTATAAACTGGTCAAAAATATAGACACCGCCTTCCACAATCTTCGTGGAGAATCCATTCCAAATGTTGTGATAGGCAAAGGCATGAACATGGTTATCCTACATTTTTTAATATATATAACTGACATAAATACATATAACTGGAAAGCAGGATTGACAGAAAATAATGTAGACATGAAAACATCTAACCATACATCATCATCAAGAAGAATGAAATTATAGCCTTTCAATGAGAATTAGAGTAATATATCCTGGTTTAGTTTGCTGATAATTGATTAATTAGTGTTTGATGTGATGATAACAACTAACCAACCTTATCATTTTGGGTAGTTCCAAAAAAAAAGAGTACTGCCTTCATAGCATTTCAATAAGATTTTTACTATTATTTAACCATCACAATATATCTTCTTAATCGACATGTTAAACTTATTTTAAATAGACATTTAAATTGGACCGATTATTTTAATTTTAAGTTCATATACAGGTCGAACACATTCATAACTGTAACATATTGGTTGTTGCATGCACGTCATTTATAGATCAAACACAAAAAATCAGGAATGAATGAGGAACAATAGAAGTATATAAACAAATTGTTTTAATATGTCAGTTCAGTTGTCTACGCTTGGAAGATTATAAAACACTTCCTCAAAAACTACATTATTTGTAATATTTGTGCTTCTACCATCATCATTATCTATCAGAATATGTAGGCCTTCCGGTCGTGTAACTCTGGATATCACAACATAAATATGTCCATGCGAGAAAGCTGGTCAAGGAAGGTAAAGGCCAACCATATCAAGTGATTATCCCTGACTTTTGTTAATTGTCATGGCATAACATATTTGAATTGGAAACTGAATACGTTTAAATTGAAAGGGCCAGTTCGTGTCACTTGGAATCATCTCAATTCTTGGGATTAGATGTTTGGTTCCAATATGAGACCTGCACAATATCTCACATACAATACTATTCTTTCTACAAGATTTGACAATCATTCTTGTACCATTGCATAATCCCATAATCTGGTTTAGGTTTCTCATAAGCATGACAACCACTCTTACCTTTAATTTTAACTTATGCTTAAGAATACAGGGTATATTTATAAAGTTTAGATACTCAACTGGAAATGTAGACCTAGAATCATTATCATCATCACCAGCATCATCGATGGAATCCTGACTCATATATGTATACAAAGTTCCTGGGATTTTTTCAAGTATCTGTGTATTAATTTCATCCACCACAATATTAGTAGGTGTGAGTATAGCCCTTGAAATGAGGTATTCATGGGAAGAGATATTGTGTAGAAATTTGGGGTATGTCACCTCAAAAATCTTCTGGATAGGATCTTCAGACGTATGATTGAAATATTCATCAGGAATCTTGATTAACATTTCACCACTGTCTGAACTTGGAGAAATATTGGTTTCCTTACCATCACCAACCGCAAGCTGCCACTTGCTAAATTCAGCGATGACCTTATTCTCCAATTCTGCATTTCCTGCATTAATCCACATATTTTGCTTCAATAAAAATACCTCACAAGAATCCCAAAGCTTAGATTTATTGAGGGTAGAGCAGACTACTTCAGCTCTTGACGCTTCTGGAATGACAGTAAGTATTTGCCGAAAATCTCCACAAAAAACAATGGTTATACCACCAAATGGCTTTTTAGCTCTTCTTTTATCAACATCAGACATATTATCTCTCAAGGATCAATCAACACATTCAAAAGCATGACGGTGTTGCATAGGTGCCTCATCCCAAATTATTAAATCAGTTTGTTGAATTAGCTCAGAAATATCGGTCCTGTGTCTTAACGCGGCTGAACAATGTTCATCAAGTTTTAGAGGAATGTGAAAGCAGGAGTGTGCGGTTCTTCCACCCGGAAGCAACACGGCAGCTATACCACAGAAGGACACAGGAAGCACGCTCTTATGCTCTAATCGTAATCGACAACATAGTGTTTGCCACAAGAAAGTCTTTCCACAACCTCTACTTTCGTAAATGAAGAAAACACCACCTTTTTTCTGGTTGATATTATCAATAATGGAATCATAGACTCTCTTCTATTCATCTTTTAGAATATTATGATTTCTATTGTGGATTCTCTTCATGTCTTCTATGTCATAGGATGTTTCCTCAAGAATTAGCCTATTCTCGGAGTTGGAAAAAAATGCATCGCCTGGAAATGGCATATCTGGGAAGTTTCTCAGGCTTTTACCAATATCGTACAATAATTTCTCTATCTCTGGCATAAAAGTACATAAAACACATTCCTATTAGGTACATTACAGAAAATGTTTAGGATTAAAGCATTATGAAAGCTCATACCTGCAAGATCGTAATTCTGGGTATCATAATCTGATAGACAAAGGTTTGGATTATCACTGAGCTGTCGTTTCACAAGAACAATATCATCTGACATGCATCCCCAATGAGCGTCCCAAAGGCTACGTGGATGAAAAATTGGACTGTAAAATAAAATGTTGACAAACATTGCACGAAGCTGATGAGGCAAGAATGTATGCGCATTTTCAGCTATAGCTTCGTGCCATTGCTTGTCGTTTTTTGTGGAGACCCAGCGCGACACAAACTTTGTGAAAAGAGTTATGAACATGGACGTTGACTATTTTCAAATCATCAAAAGATACATCACCTTTAATCCTAAGCAGGAGCATGTAGAGATATAACAATTCATCGCTAGATGAATGTACCTCATAAAGCCTACCAATTACATCACCTATTTTTCCCGATTTCCAGATACCCGGTTGTGGATGCCAGGTAAACTTGCTTGGGATTCTGAATAGCTGAAATTTTTGGCATCTGGATATATTCTATTTGCATAAAACCAAGCTTCTAATTTGCTTTTCTATGAACCTGCATTATCACAAACCTCCTGTAGATTTTGTGAGTTCTTAAATGACACATGCTTGTCATTTGGTAGATGTATTGGCAATCGTTCAACAGAAGGCCAGCGTGAGTGGATGTCAAAACCAAATATCCTCCAGGATGCTTCAGATGCACAAACATATCTACCATCTAAATAATGTTTGACTTCATCAATCGGACATTTCTCCGGAGTGATTGGTGTTGTGGCGACACTCTTGCTCTTTATTTTTTTCCTCAGACACATGGTCGCGGTATCATGTCCTTTTTAAAAATACTTGAACATGTATTTCAGTGATCTGGAGCTGTTACAAATCTCTAGATTCGTGTGGCATTGAAATCTTATTAGAAGATCTCGATTCTATGGGACAACATAACGATTATGTTGGTCAATTCCCTTTTTCTTTACAGTAATTCCTATTTTCCTTCTTTTATAAATAAGAAAGCCACAGTCATCGAAGAAAGTGTGAGAATTATACCTGTTAAAAAGGAGAAAACATTATTTATAATTCAATATCATCAACTAAGAGTACTTTTGTACTAATGTGATTGAGTATGATGTTTTTTTTAATATGAATATCCAAAAGGAAGTTTATGTAAATAAAGAAGATTTACCTTTTAGGAAAATATTTAGTACAACGGCCTTTTACCATACATGGAGAATTAAAATAGTCGGTGCCATATGGTCCGTGAATCATGTAATTCTTGACAGCTTCGTATCCAATCGGATCAATACTTGGATCGAGAATTTCGGCAGGCACCATTTTATCTATTTGGTTTGTAGTCTTGGGACGATCGTCTGGATGCAACCAAATTAGCATGTGAGCACGTGGCAATCCACGCTTTTGAAACTCTATGACGTGCACTACTGTAAAATGCCATGGTAATAACAAAAAAAATTAAAGATTTTCATAAATGCCCTGTTGAAAAATCACAAAGAGTTTGTAGTGGCAGTAAATGTGTAAAATTTAATACCTCCAATACAACGCCCAAAACAATATTTATTTTTGATTTGATCAAGCAGCTGGTGAACTTTCATTTTAAATACCCTTGTAACCACATCGGGAGTGTCAATAACATCAACACCAGGTAGAAACTTTAACATTTGTTATATTTCAGGCCATTTTGTATTAGTGGTCATCGTAAGGAACAATGATGAGTGTCCAAGTGTTCGACAGATGGCCAGAGCGTCCTTAAAATACTGATTCATATACCTTTTACTACCAGTGAATGAAGCTGGTAAAATTGTTGCTCTGCCGATATTTTCAGGATTTCTATCACCCTTTTGTAGTGCATCTCGTATATTGTGGTACAGATCAGAATGAATTGTAGTATGGTAACCTCTGATCCAATCAAGTCTGTATTGCTCCATTGCAGTAAATGCATCAACCACATATTGCTGCCACAAACGACCTTCGAGATGTGGAGTCAGACTTGAGCATGCATGATTAAATCCATGGTAGTATGTAAATTTGAGAGGTTATTAATAAATATGTACTAAAACAAAGTGTTGAAATTGAATATACCTTTTGAAGGTCGTATCATGAGTTTATAATTGTAATACTCTTTCATCATGATGAATTCTCTCTCTCCCTTTTCATCTGGATCCTCATTATCGGTATAATGAGTCTTTTTGGGCTGTTTGTTATTAGGTCTATTTAAAGGGATTTGACGGTAAAATCCAATATCTCCATGAGGAAAAAGAATAGGATACTGTAGTTGCATAAATCATGGATTAGCTTCAGAAACCCTCTTTAATCCATTGGTTCTTAAATGGATTATTATATCCCTGCATCTTTTAGATTAGTCATCTATGATAATCAAACCGACCACTTCATTCGATGGTCCAATATGGTTAGGTCGACCAGATGCTGAAGAAGAAGCTATTAGAACCAATCTAAATTCATCAACTGTATTCTGACTAATCCTTTTGTTAGTCGCTAAGCACGCGCTAATAATTCACGCAAGTATACGCGATCGCAAGTAATATCAAATTAATTCTAGTTCATTCCCACGGAGACTGGTTAGATTAAATTTGTGATTATGCACTTATGCAACAATGATATGGCTATTATTCAATGCTAAGACGAATAACAATTTGGGTTTTTATTATACTACGATTAACTATTGAGAATTATATTAGAGAACATTAACTAAGAGATTAAAGAGAGTTGAATAATATATGACACAAACATGGAATTCTAACTTCATTAAATACTTCATTCAATAGCCTTTTCGTTCTTAACCTTAGCATGTAATGGTGATGACACTAATCAGATAACACGAAACTGATAAACGCCAACTTTCATTGTACGAATACTATACTACCAGACATCCACAAAAGAGATAGAAGCTGAATAGATGTTAATTATATTAAGATCCTATATGTCTATTGAATTTGACAATATAACGGTTTATTGTACAAGTTATCTATCGTGATTACATAGGGCAAGTAAGATGGTTAAAATTACCTATGAATCATGTATAGCAATAACACACGAACCTATGCTAGCATGGCAAGTTCTAAATCCTTAAATTCACTGTTGCTTTATTAAGAATTAATACGCTATCTTATAAGTTCGCGATGCTCATAAGACGAATAAGCACAACCAATCCTAGGTTATCATACAATCACCACACACTAAGGCATCAAAATAAATCAACTAAAGAAATCCATAAATAAATCCGCTAGAACCCCACGATAACGATTAGCCCATAATCGGACTCATCATCAATGTGGGTTCCGATGAAAGCATGGTATAATAAATATAGTCTTTATACTAAATAAATAATAAACCAAGTACGAAACACGAGTATAGGTTCACGAATAAGAAAACTAGCATCCAAAGTTACAACTTAGAATAAAGAATCACAAGTATAAACTAGATCTTCTCCGCCTTCGTTGAATTGCGCTAAAACGGTCTTCTTACGCCTTCTCCTTGTGCTCTGGCACGTCTCCTTATGAAAAACGACCTTTATTTAGGTATATATAGCAGCCCATGCATAGTAGATGTCCTCCAATCAAAAGCCCATAAGAATCAGGATTTAAATTTCCTGACCCGGCGCGGCCGCGCGCTTGATCAGTGCGGGCGCGTTGTGTCTCTGTATGTTACATAAATTTGTGATTTCATGTCTAATCTGTTGTGTTTAGTTTCAGAACTTAATATCAGGACTTACTGGAAATCAGAACTTACTGAAGTCAGAATTTATATCAGAACTTAAGGCCGTCAGGATTTATATCAGGACTTAAGTGCGGGTACTTCAGAAAAGGAAAGCAGCTGATTTACAGGAAAGGATCGTGACTAAAACAATAGAAGATATGCATGGAGAGTTAGAAGACTAAAAACTTGTAGAAGATAATATCTGATTGATATATTTTAAGAGACATAATTATATTCCATATCAATTAGAAGATATCTTGTAACTGTGTACTATATAAACACAGCTTAGGGTTTACACTATAAGTGTTATCATTCACGAGGAAGATTATACATTGTAACCTAGCAGCTCTTAGTGATATTGTTCATCACTGAGAGAGAACAATTGTTTTATTGTAACAAATTTTATTATATTGAATATACCTGATTACTGTTACATACTTGTGTTCGAAATCGATTTGTTTGTATAAACACTATATTCAACCCCCCTTCTATAGTGTTGTGTGACCTAACAAGTGGTATCAGAGCCTTTCTTTTAACACACATACAGTAAGATCCAAACAATCAATCATGTTTGAAGAAACACAAACTCCAACCAAGCCCACCAAAACTTAAGATACTCAAAACACTCAAACCTACAGTCGATATGAGATAATTAGGGTTCCCATACTGAGACCATCTGAGTATCCTGTATGGAAAGTGAAGATGGCTATGTTTCTGGAAGCTACAGATCCTGAATACCTTGATAGAATTAATGAAGGACCATATAAGCCTACCAAGCTCTCTGTTGCAGTTGTTGATCAACCAACAAAGACCATACCAAAGGAGAAAGGTGAATACACACCTGAAGATATCTCATTAATTGCCAAGGATGCAAGGGTAAGGCATTTGCTGCATAGTGTAATTGATAATGTCATGTCAAACAGGGTAATTAGATGCAAGACTATAAAGGAGATATGGGATGCTTTGGAGACAAGATGCCAGGGAACTGATGCAATCAAAAAGAATAGGAAGACTATACTCACTTAAGAGTATGAGCACTTTGACTCAAAAGTTGATGAGTCATTAACTGATTTATATGACAGGTTTTCCAAACTCTTGAATGATCTGTCACTTGTGGACAAGAAATATGATCTTGAAGATTCAAATCTAAAATTCCTTTTAGCTCTTCCTGAAAATTGGGATTTGAAGTCTACTACCATAAGATTTAACTATGAGCTTACTGAAACTACTCTTGATGAAATTTATGGTATACTCAAGACTCATGAACTTGAGATGGATCAAAGGAGCAAGAGGCATGGAAGAAAGTCAAGGACAGTTGCTCTTAAAGCTGAGGAGGAATCTCCTAAAGTTGTTGTCTCAAAGAGGGGCAGAATCATCAGATTCTGATGTTGATGATTCAGAAACTGAAAGTTTACCTGAAGTGGATGTTGATGGAGAGATGATGCAACTGTGTGCTCTTATGGTGAAGGGTATCACAAAGATAGCCTACAAGAAATTCAGAAAGGGCAAGAAGTTTTTCAGGAAAGGTGGAAGTTCTGATAAGAAAGGGTTCAGAAAGTCTGAAGGCAAAGGAGGAAAGTCTGATAGAGGAGACAACTTAAATGTCAAATGCTACAATTATGGTGAAAGAGGCCACATATCTCCTGACTGCAAGAAAGAAAAAAGTGTTAAAGGCAAGGCACTTGTCACAAAGAAGAAAAGCTGGACAGACACTTCATATTCTGAAAATGAGGTGAACTATGCCTTGATGGCAAATGCTAATAGCAGTACTGACACTGCTGAATTGAATGTACCTCAAACAACTTTTGCTTTTCATAATGATGATATTACTGAGTTGAGATTATACCTTAAAACCATGTTCATTAGTTTTAGAGATCAGACTTTAACAAATGAAAGATTAACATCTGAAAGTCTTGCTCTTAGAAACAGAAATGACTACTTAGAAAAAGAGTTAGTTATGTTCCATCAAACTCAGAAAGAAAGAGATGATGCTTTGTATATTAGAGATGAAGTGCTAAAACTGAATAAATCTCTTAAATCTGAATTAGAAAAGGAAAGAGAAATCATCAAAACTTGGACTAACTCTGGCAGAACAACTCAGAATATACTAAGTAGTGGAAACTGGAAATAGGGCTTAGGTTATGAAAATGATAAAGAAGAAAAGGAAACTGTGTCATCTAAACCAAACTTTACCAGCAAAGTTGAAAAGGCTAAAGCTATTCCTGTTAAGTTTGTAGCAAAAACTATAATGTCTGATTCTGAAAAGATGATAGATTCTAGGACAAAAGTCAACTTCTGACAAATTAAAATAGGACAAACCACCTTCAGTAAACATAGGTTTATTGACTAAGAAGCAGCTTAAGCATAAGCTGAAAGAGATTAGAAATGTGAACAAGGTAAAGGAAGCTAGGAAAAATAGGAATGGAAAGGAAGGTGTGAATAAAAGCAATAATTATATGCCTGTTCCTAATGCTCCTAGAAAGAAATGCTATAATTGTGGAAACTCTAACCATCTTGCTTCTTTTTGCAGGAAAAATAAAGATATAAACTCTTTACCTCCTAGATCAGGAGTTAATAGTCAGTCTGTTAGGTTTAAACCACAAAATCCTTGTTTTCATTGTGGTAGTTTATGGCATTCCATTTATACTTGTAAGGAATATCATAGTTTGTACTATGATTATTATCAAATAAAACCTTCTTTAAAGAAAGTTAGTGTAATTCCTTCTAGTGTAAATTCTGATGCAAAGTCTGATATAAAGTCTGATAAAAAGCATGTTAGCATAAACTCTGAAACTAAATCTGCTGCAAATGCTAACAAAATTAAAAAGTCCAAAGGATCCAAGCAAGTCTGGGTCCTTAAAGCTAACCAATAATGGCCTTTGTGATTGCAGGGCAACAGGAAGAACATCCTAGTTCTGGACAGTGGGTGTTCAGGACATATGACTGGAAATAAATCCCTGCTATCAGACTTTGTGGAGAAAGCTGGCCCAGGAATTTCTTATGGAGATGGAAACATGGGAAAGACTCTAGGATATGGCAATATCAATCTTTGGAATGTCATCATTGAAATAGTAGCTCTTGTCTCAGGACTTAAACACAATCTGCTAAGTATGAGTTAAATCTGTGACAGAGGTTATCATGTGGATTTCTTTGAAGAATACTATGAAGTTCTAAGTAATTCTACAGGAAAAGTGGTTCTGAAAGGTTACAGACATGGTAACATATATGAAGCCAGACTTTCAAAAACTCTGATGGTTCTGCAATCTGTCTGTTGAGTAGAGAATCAATTAAAGAAAGTTGGAATTGGCACAATAGACTCTCTCATTTAAATTTCAACAACATAAATGAGCTAGTAAAGAAAGATCTTGTGAGAGGACTGCCAAAATCAGTATTTGCTCCTGATGGCCTTTGTGATTCATGTCAAAAGGCAAAACAAAGAACATCTTCATTCAAGAGCAAAATTGAATCCTCAATTCTTGAGCCTTATCACTTACTGCATGTTGATCTATTTGGTCCATTCAATGTCATGTCAATTGCAAAGAAGAAATATGCTATGGTTATAGTGGATGAGTTCACAAGATACACTTGGGTGTATTTCTTGCACAAGAAGAATGAAACTGTATGTACTCTAACTGATCATATCAGACAGCTGGATAAGTTGGTCAAAGATTCTGTTAAAATAATAAGAAGTGATAATGGCACTGAGTTCAAGAATTCAATCATGGAAGAGTTCTACAAAGAGCATGGAATAAAGCAGGAATTTTCTGCACCTGAAACTCCACAGCAAAATGGAGTTGTAGAAAGAAAGAACATGACTTTCATTGAAGCTGCACGAACTATGCTTGATGAAGCAAAGCTACCAACCTACTTTTGGGCTGAAGTTATGCAGACTGCTTGTTTTACATAGAATGCTACACTCATAAACAAGCATGGAAAAACGCCATATGAGATGGTGAAGAAAAAGAAGCCAAATCTGAAATACTTTCATATATTTGGATGCAAGTGTTTTGTTCTTAAGACTCATCCTGAACAGCTGTCAAAATTTGATCTAAAAGCTGATGAAGGAATTTTTGTTGGATATCCACTTTCCACAAAAGCCTTTAGAGTCTACAATTTAAGAACAAGGGTTGTCATGGAATCTATCAATGTCTCTTTTGATGATAAAAAGATTACTGGACTTGAAGATTTCAATGATCATGATCAGCTGAGATTTGAAAATGAAGATTTAAATTCTGATTCTGTAAATTCTGATGACCTAAGTCCTGATCCTGTAAGTTCTGACGGGATAAATTCTGATGTCATTGAAACTGTGGTAACTACTCCAAGGGAAAATGCACTTGTTCAGGGGGAGCAAGCTAATGATCCTACCACATCTCAAGACTCTTAAGAAGCATCAGAACCTGTCACTGGCTTTTCAAATTCTGATTCATCAAGTTCTGATGAACCAAACTCTGATAATTCTGGAAACTTTGATTCTTCAATTCCTGAAGAATCCAACTCAAATTCTGAAATTTCAGAGAGCATAACTTCAGGGGGAGCATTAGAAAATGCTGATGGAGACAGTATGGATCATGGGGGAGAATCCAGTTGTAGAGATCAACTTCCATCTGCAAGGAAGTGGACTAAGGCACATACACCTGACTTAATAATTGGAGATCCTGAAGCAGGTATCAGAACTAGAACAGCAACATCAAATGAATGTCTCTATCACTCCTTTCTATCTTAGACTGAACCAAAGAAAGTGGATGAAGCTCTTCAAGATGCTGATTGTGTACAAGCAATGCAAGAAGAGTTAAATGAATTTGAAAGAAATAAAGTCTGGACCCTAGTGCCAAGACCAAAAAACAGATCCATTGTTGGCACAAAATGGGTGTTCAGAAACAAAACTGACAGTGATGGCATAATTACAAGAAACAAAGCAAGGCTGGTTGCTAAAGGTTACTCTCAATAGGAGGGTATTGACTATGATGAAACATTTGCTCCAGTTGCTAGATTAGAAGCCATAAGAATCTTTTTGGCTTATGCTGCTCACAAGAAGTTCAAAGTCTTTCAAATGGATGTGAAAAGTGCTTTTCTCAATGGAGAATTAGAAGAAGAGGTATATGTTGAACAACCTCCAGGCTCTGTAGATCTAAAATTTCCAAATCATGTCTACAGGCTTGACAAAACACTTTATGGCCTTAAGCAATCTCCAAGAGCATGGTATGAGACTTTAGCTCAATTCCTTCTGGAAAGTGGATTTAACAGAGGCACAATTGATAAAACACCGTTCTACCTCAACCATGGAAAGGACTTACTTTTGGTACAGATATATGTTGATGATATCACCTTTGGTTCTACAAATGCCAAACTCTGTGAAAGGTTTGCAAAGCTAATGCAGTCAAGATATCAAATGAGTATGATGGGAGAACTTAGCTATTTTTCTGCGACTTCAAGTCAAGAAAACTTAAGAAGGTACTTTCATAAATCAATCCAAGTACACCAGAAATTTACTCAAGAAGTTTGGAATGCAAGAAAGTTCAACTACAACAACTCCCATGGCCACTGCAACCAAGTTAGATAAAGATACTGGAGCATCAGTAGATATTACTAACTACAGAGGTATGATTGGCTCTTTACTCTATTTAACTGCAAGTAGACCTGATATCATGTATGCTACCTGTCTTTGTGCAAGATTTCAGGCTGATCCAAGAGAACCTCATCTAACAGCTGTAAAAAGAATTTTCAAGTACCTCAAGGGTACAGCTGATCTAGGATTGTGGTATCTTAGAGAATCAGATTTTAAGCTAGTAGGTTACTTAGATGCAGATTTTGCAGGATGCAAAATAGACAGGAAAAGCACTAGTGGAAGCTGCCAATTTCTTTGAGGCAGATTGGTTACTTGGTTTAGCAAGAAACAGAAATCAATTTCCACATCAACTGCAGAAGCAGAATATATTGTTGCAGGAAGCTGTTGTGCACAGATTCTTTGGATGAAGAATCAGTTACTGGACTATGGGTTAGAATTTTCTAAAATACCCATTTACTGTGATAATCAAAGTGCTATTGATATGATAGGTAATGCAGTTCAACATTCAATGTCAAAGCACATCAGCATTAGGTACCATTTCATAAGGGAACATGTGATGGAAGGTACAGTGGAATTGCATTTTGTCCCAACAGATCAACAACTAGCAGATATCTTCACAAAACCACTATGTGAAGCTACTTTTACAAGACTGGTAAATGAACTTGGAATTGTTTCAGGTTCTTTCTCAAAATCTATTTAGTTTATGTTCTCATGCATCAGACTTTATGATCAGTGTTTACATATTATCTAATTTTCATGTAATCTGTGCTTAAATTGTAATATATTAAATACTGATTGTTATCTGATATGATTCTGTATACTCTGATAGTGTTTTGAATGTTCTGTGACTATTCAATCCAATGAGGATTATTTGTTAGATGCTAACTTAGTAGTCTTTAACAAACTGTGAATCCCATGTTTGAATTAGTTGTTTATGTGGAAATCCATAACACAAGCAAACTCTGATTTTGATCTTAGTCAAATTTACTTTGTGTATCTTATTACTAAGTCACAAACTAGATTATTGTTTCTTATCTGTCAAATTCTGATGTCAGTAAATCTTAAGGATGAACTACATGCTTGATAAGCCTCACTTATCTGAAGAAAACAAAAGAAAAGAAAATTGAAGTCAGGTACTCCTTTGAGATCTAGAGTAAATATGTGAAAGGGAAGACCCAAGTGCATTGCTGGTATTAAGTTATATGCATTAGAAATGCTAATAAATTTTTCTTGGTGACTTTTCATATTCTCTGATTACTGGAGAAATACTTTGATAATAGCATAAATTCTGATAGCAGTTGTGACTCATTTACACTGAGAAGCCACTGTAAAAAGAATGTCAAAAGATGCATAAAATGAGCACAAACAGTTGAGGTGGACTCTTGCATAAACTAATTCTATAGTAGACTTCACAATTAAAGACATATTTTCAACACTTTTCTTAGTTATGCCTTATTTCTAAGATATACTGAAGTTTATTAGACTTTAATCATTTTCTGATTATTTGCAAATGCACACACTATCACTCCATATGAATGATGAAAATTATTGTGGTGATTAAGTTTTTTTTGACAAACAGTTAAGTATTATTTGCATAAATTATGAGGACAAGTTCTGATGAAATTTCTGATGATTAAACTCTGAAGA
Source organism: Apium graveolens (assembly GCF_009905375.1). Taxonomy (NCBI): domain Eukaryota; kingdom Viridiplantae; phylum Streptophyta; class Magnoliopsida; order Apiales; family Apiaceae; genus Apium; species Apium graveolens. Next base: position 91,942,670 of record NC_133648.1, read on the forward strand.
AACCAGTTAGTATTTCTATGAAGAATCACAGATACAGTCATTCACTTTTTGAGTACAGAAGCCATGTTTTGATGACCATTAAATTCTGATAATAGTCAAGTTCTGATGTAACTCCTGATGGAAACTCTGATGGTTACGTGGCATTATTTAATTGGCTTATTTTTAGTATTTACTGTAACGGTTATATTTTGTCACAAAATAATTAAGTGAGATAAAAACAGTGATAATCATTTGGTTTATGGGTTGCGTATGTGTTTTGATAACAACATGTGAGCAATAGTTACTGCATGTTTACCATGCCCACTCATTACTTTTTGACTGTTTCCATTCTGCCAGGTGTAAAAAAACTGTCCTGCTTCACAAAATTGACCGTTGTCACGTGGAGTGTATAAATAAGAGAGTTAAAAGATTTTACAATCTTTTACCTACTATCTTTTATTTTCTAAACTCTCTTATTCTCTCTCTCACCCTCTAATATTCTCTGAAGCTTTTTCTTACAGGAATTTTAACAAACACCTTGTGAACACACATTTTCTCACTTATTTTTTTTTACAGAAATGGCACCCAAAGATCTAATCTATGATGTAGCCAAGTTTGTTCCTAATACCTACATGGCTATTCTTTCTAAGGACGAGGCTCCTTCAAAACTTTATTTCGTCCAAGACTTTCTTGCTCGAAGTGAAATAGGCTATGCACTGACCCAACCCCAGGTTCTTTTAGGCAAGAAAATAATGGAGTTTTGGAGGTCAGGAGTTTATGATGATGGTGGAAAGGATGGGTCCCCAAGTATTATCTTTACAATATGGGAGGATGAGCATGTGGTGACCTTGTCAACTGTTCGACAAGCACTACATTTGCTAGAAAATTGCACTTTTAATTCAACAGTTGAGGAGCCAGATCTTCAACAAATGATGGCAAATCTGGGCTATGAAAAGTCTTCGGAAAAGCTGGGACAATTGAAGAGACCTCACATCAGGAGGGAGTGGAGTTTCTTCTTTGACTGTATTACTAAAGCTTTTGCCAACAAGTGTACAAACTTTGATGTTATACCCATAATGAGTCAGCAAATTGGGTATGCCCTTTTGAATCAAACACATTTTGATTATGCAAGTGTTGTTTTAGGGTTTATTGGTGATAAGATGAAAGAATGTAGCAATATAGTCTATTTTGCTAGATTTTGTCAACTTATTTATACTTTCTGTTGTCCTGGTACACCACAAAACTGTAGTGAGACAATTGACCCTTTTAAGTTACACAAAAGGGCTTTCACTGACTTATTATCTACTGATAATAAGAAGACTGTACTAAGACCCCTCCAAATTCCTCAATCAGTCAAACAGTTCTTGGTAAATTCTGACCCTCTCACATACAGTACCATATATCCTGATATAGAACCATCTCAACCTCCATCAGCACCTACAACTAATACATAACCAGCTCAAACTTCTCAACCACAACCTACCATCAAAATATATTTTCAACCAGCTCAATCATCTCAACCATCAGTACCTACCATCAGAACCTTACCTCTCAAAACCAACCCAACCTCTGGTACTTCTCAAAACCAAACCAACACAAGCTCAATATGAAGAAGCTGAGGAAGGGGATCAGGAATCTCTGATCTCACAAGAACCAATTATCATTAAAGTCCTTCCAGAACCTAAAGACACTATTCATGACACAGTGATCACACCTCCTATCTCTCCACTCAAAGCTACAGATAATGTTGAAGAACAAGACACAAGTCCTGAAATAGATATTCACAATTTGAATATACCTTTTGTTCTCTATCTGGAAGCTCCAACTGCAGCTCAGCCATCTACTGTTACTTCTCCAATCTTACAGGCTGAGATACCATCTACACCAATTTTGGATCTGGAAACTGAAGATCAGAATGAAGTTGTTCCAAAATCTCCTTCAGTTACACACACTATTGTGTTATCAGAAGATGAGTAGATGTTATCAAGTTCTGGAGACAGTGCTCCAGTTAATGCTCCCATTCTTGGAAAGGAGGAACTGTTTACAAAGTTTATTGAACAAGAAGTTCCTGTTCCTTGGGAAGAAACTCATAGAGGAGTTGAGTGGACCAAGAAGTGGAATGAATTTGATTTCATTCCAAGCTCCAAAGTTCTATCAGAACATATTGCCAAAGATGATGAGTTGTTAACAAACTTTGACTTTAAAGCTCAACTTAAAGTCACAACTCTCAGTACCAAAAGCCTTCAAGGTCAACACTCCATTACTCATGAAAAAGTTGACAAACTTCTGGAAAGAGCTGATAAGCTGGATATGAAGATCAAGCTAGACAAAAAGAGGTTTATCAGACCTATTCATGAGAAAGTTGAAACTATTGAGAAGGTTCAAGAAAAGAAACAGGCTCAAATTACTGAGGTCCTGCAGAATCAAGCCTCTCAACAAGCTCAACTGAATGAAACTCAATCTTTAGTAGAACTTCTTCTATCTTTACTCCTACCAGATGATGCCAAAAAGGGGGAGAAGGTAATGAAGTCCAAATGCTCAACTAGTCAAGTACTGAAGAAGAAGGATGACAAAAAAGATGACCAGGGAAACCCTAGCAAGGGAAAAGGTCAAGGTCAAGGGCAAAGCAAAGTTTCTTCAAAAAAATTAGTTTCTGACTCTAGAAAATCTTCTACACAAAAGAAGACAAGTTCTGAAGCTATAGATGCTCAAACTCTGAAAGCAAGTTCTGATAATCAAAATCTGATATCAAATTCTGATGTTTTGATTCAAGCTGGAAGTAAAGACTCTCAGAAGTTCTTGCAAACTCTGAAGCTCAAGGGAAGGGAGACTACAGTCTATTATAAAGATCCCAAGATTCAGACACTTGATGAAGAAATTGCTAGAAGACTATTTCTCAAGCATAATCCTGGAATGGATTTAGAGACTCACAAGGAGGAAGAAGCTAGATTTGTAGCTGAGAAGACAAATCTTAAGTCTAAAGCTTCTGATGCAAAGAAACCTCCAAGGCCTAAGGTAAAAGGCATTATGATCAAGAAAAGGTCAAATTCTGAGGCTTTAAATCCCAAGACAAGATCACAAGTTGAAATTGATCCCAAGGATAAAGGGAAAGGAAAGATTGATGAACCAACAAAGCCACATGAGATGAAGATTCCTCAAATCCTGATGAAACCTGTATGCAAACTGGTTCAAGTATTTGATGATGCTGCTGCAGTAGATGAAACTGTTCAAACTCTGAAAAGAAGGAAGATAACTGAAAAATCCAAGACAACGTCTGACACAGCTCAAGTTGTTCAGAGTGAAGTACAACAAGCTACAAAAGAAACAGAAAATTCTGATCAAATCATTAAGACATCAACCTTTGATAAAGCTCAAGTTGATTTGAACAAATTGACAGTTACTGAAAAGAGAAAACTCCTATGAAAGAATGTTAATCCATCAGATCCTAAGAAAAGGCAACTACTATCAGATTTCATGACTGTTGGATTGAAAGCCAGAGAAGCAAGAGATAAAGATGGATTAGGTTCTGAAGAAGCCAAGATCAAGACAGGAGTTGAAGTACTTACTAGAGATCCATTCTTATTGACTGATAAACCACTTGAAAAAGTTACACAGAAACACCTTGATAAGGTTATATTTGTTCAAGTGGTACTGGATGCTCATGATAAAAGTAATGTCAAAGAAAAACTGATTCAATTTCTTGAAGATGGAAGGACATACAGAATGTCAGAATCAGATGTGCTGAACAAATCTCTAAAAGAACTTCAATTATTTCATTATCTTTTGGAGATAAAGTCTGAGATTACTAGGAGATGGTCAAATTTCATCATGAAGACCATAAGGGATAAAGCAAGAATTTTTCGTTCAAGGGTTACAAAATTCATTCCAAATATAGTTGAAGATGATGGAAGTGAAATTCCAATGAAGAATGATTCTGCTAAACTTGAAGTCATTCTGAAAGAGAAATGTCTGTGCTATAATGAAGACTCATCTCATCCAAGAGTAATCAGACTTGATGATGGTTTAGAAAGAAATCATATCTCAATACTTTAGACTGCAATCTACCAGATTGGAAGTCAGGGTGAAGAATTGAAGCAAGTCAAAGCTACACTAGCTCAAGTCTTGAGGAATGCAGAAGAGAAGCTGATATCAAACTTTGTCAAGAATCACTTTGGATTCAGATTGACTCGGTATATTTGGTAAAAGCTACAAGGACTGTAAGTTGTAGTTAGTTGTCTAATTAAACTCTAATTACATTTGTACTTAAATGTTTTTGACATCATCAAATCTATTAACTTGTATATTTTTCATAATTTACAACTTGGGGGAGATTGTTAGATATATTTGTGATGTCATGTCTAATCTGTTGTGTTTAGTTTCAGAACTTAATATCAGGACTTACTGGAAATTAGAACTTACTGAAGTCAGAATTTATATCAGAACTTAAGGCCGTCGGGATTTATATCAGGACTTAAGTGCGGGTAATTTAGAAAAGGAAAGCAACTAATTTATAGGAAATGATCGTGACTAAAACAATAGAAGATATGCATGAAGTGTTAGAAGACTAGAAGACTTGTAGAAGATAATACCTGATTGATATATTTTAGGAGACAAAATTATATTCCATATCAATTAGAAGATATCTTGTAACTGTGTACTATATAAACACAGCTTAGGGTTTACACTATAAGTGTTATCATACACGAGGAAGATTATACATTGTAACCTAGCAGCTCTTAGTGATATTGTTCATCATTGAGAGAGAACAACTGTTTTATTGTAACAGAGTTTATTAAATTGAATATACATGATTACTGTTACATACTTATGTTCGAAATCGATTTGATTGTACAAACACTATATTCAACCCCCTTCTATAGTGTTGTGTGACCTAACACTGTACTTCGGGCGCGGGCGCGCGCTATGACAGCGCGGGCGCGCTAATCTTCTGGAGAAAATTCCATTTTCTTCTTTTCTTGCTGCAATGAGTTGGTCTTCATGAGCTTTATTCCTTGGACACCATCCTAACACTATATTAGCATAAAAATCAATGCTAATTCATCTGAATTCTGGATTAATGCCTGAAATGCAAAAATACTAGAAAACACATTAAAACACCAACAACTTGAGTATAAATACACCAATTCAAAGCTTAATGGAGCATTATAAAGTGTCATAAATGCCACTCAACATACCCCTAAACATGAATTGATGCTTGTCCTCAAGCATAAACAGACTCAAATAACAAAAAATAAAAATGCATGAATGCAACTAAATTAATGCAAAGATCCCCATAGAATAACTAAACCAAGCAACAAGCAACACCTCAACAAATGCAGTTATTCGCATAAAGATCAATCAAACCCCACAAATCAACCTACAAACCAGAGACGTGCGTGTGTGCAAATGCTTACAGATATACTATCGCAACTAGATCAATAATCATGACTCACTACTCATCAAAGCAATCATAAGTTTATAGATAAAATAAAAGCTAGACTCAAAATAACTTATAACACTTCAATTCTTATATTGGAGTTTTATATGGATTAATGCTTTTATTCAGAACAAATAAACAACATAAATATGCTTATTTGACCGTGCAATGAGTGAGGTCCACAAAAGACTTATACAATAGTACCCATGTAGCGAGCGTTAGGTTAGTGGATCCCAGACTATAAAAGCCTTAGGTCACTAGGCACAAAGTCCCCTAAGAACTTAATAACTCGAATACTAAAGAGCCCACTCGTGATCAATTATGCATAACACTTATTTTTTTTTTCTTTTCTTTTCACAAAATTTCTGAACGAGTGTGTTTCGCTCCATCTCACTCAACCCTAGACTACTCATATAAAATGAGATGGCTACTAGCCATTTGACACCTAGCCACAACAACTAGCAATGAAATTCAATTTTCTCCAATTTTTAAAAGTCCATGTTAATTTATCATTAAGAGAATATTCTAAATTCTAAATATAAACAAGCGATTAAACCTCGACAAACAAATAAACCATGACCATGATCTAGCACTCAAGCAACCTATAAGACTTAGTAAAATACAATTATCTCTAGCATGCAAACCAACTCGACAAGATTTCACATCACTAAATATAACATCACTACACTAGCATCAATATCACAAATCAATCGGAACAATCATGTAAGGGATCATGTTATTATGCACATGCATGAAACTATATGGACAAACTATCATAAAAACTACAAAAATAAAAAAAACTACATGGCAAATGCAACTATATGCACTAAAATATCATGAACATGCAACTATATGCGACTCACACAAAACATATTCCTTCAACTACTACCCCCAAACTTAAAATTTTCACTATCATCGGTGAAGGTAATAGTAATGAATCAGGCTTACCTACTCGGAATCAGGATCCTCACCCATAACGGGTGGAGTCTCAGGCGTGTCTAAAGGTGAATAGATGGAGTTCTCACCAAATACTGGCCACTGGATGTCAACACATGTGGCTCTGAAAGCAGTCCCTAATGCCTGGGTGAGATCACGTGCAATCCGACTATGGATATCATGCATCGCATCCATCCTTCTCGCTAAACGCCTATACTGTCTCGTGCTCAAACCAGCTCCAACATCTGCTCCTGCTTCCTCCTGCTCTGCTGCGATGGACCGGCCTCACCCAACTCAGCTCTCCAAGCTGCCTTGCTCGCCTGCGCTGTGCCACCAGTATATGCCTGATGAGCTGGCCTTCCACCTGGCAGATGGTCATAAGAATATCTAAGCCCCTTAGTATCGGGCTTCCCACCATACCACTATGTCATGTTCAGCAGCGTAGAACTGTCGATAGGAGTACTGGGAAGCTGCAGCTGCTCATGTGCGGGCCAATGAACACCAACTGCCATACACAACTTCGTCACAATGGATGCATAGGGTATATAACCCGTAGTACCTCCTCGCAAGAACCTCAAAATACCTTGATGGATAACCATCCCCAAATCTACATAGTCACCTGAAGAATACCCCATAACAGATGAGCACGCTCCACAATAATCTCATGCACATGAGGTGATGGCATGATGTTAGCACAGATAAATGAATTCTAAGCACGTGCAAACCTGTTCATGCATGAAGCAGGAAATGTGGAATAATCAGTTGTGCCCCTCTTGAACTTCCAATGAGTCTCAATCACACAAAGAGTAACAACTATCAAATCCAAATCAAACTCCTCCGAAGTCTTCTCATTACAAGTATCATGACCGGGCTTCCTCGCGGGTTGCTCAATCACCCTCCTTTTTGCCTCACCACTGTACTCCACCGTCATCCCCCGAACCACAGTGAAGCCATTCTTCTCTTCCTTTGTATTAGCATTAAACTCACGAACCACACTCATGAGCACAGCAGCGGGTGCCTCGCAAAAAGTAACCTAGCCCATCTCCAAGATCATCTCCAACAACTTACCATATTTCCCTGATGACAGAAAACCATGCTCCTTGGCTATAGGCTTCGAGAGAAGTCTCGTATACTCCGCTTCAGCCTCGGGAGTTGAAAACCTTGGCTTCACACCACCCGTACTCGAATAATCAGTGGTGTTGCTGCTTACTTGAGTTCTTTGTCTCTTTTGTGCCATTGGGATTTAATAAGAGAGAATAAGAGATAAGTGTTTGAAAGAGAATTGTGTTTGAGAATTTGAGAAGTGATGGAGAAGTTTGTGTATAAGTGTGTGTATATATAGGAGGTTGGAAGAGAATTAGATATGGAATAGAAGTGGGAATTGATTATGGGAAAAATGGGAATAATGGGTTTGATTTAGAGAGGGAATTTTGGGATGTGAAAGAGTAAAAATCGGGTGGAAATTAATTTTATATTGAAAACCCCGATTTTCTCTTCACAGACTGCCTTTTTTCTGAAACAGGGAACCGGCGCGCGCAAGACCAGCGCGGGCGCGCTCACTTTCTGCCAAATCAGCGCGGACGGGCGCTAGATCAACGCAGACGTGCTCGATTTCTGGAATTCCAGCGCGGGCGCGCGCTAGATCAGCGCGGGCACGCTCAGCTTCTGAAGTTAACCCTGAAATTATCTGTTTTTCTGATTTTTGTATTTTTCTCCTTTCTCCTTGCTTCCTCTATCTACTAATGTATAACAAAATTGGGTTGCCTCCCAAGAAGTACTTGTTTTATATCGTTAGCTTGACGTAGACATGCGAGATCAAACGGATGATAAAACGGCACTAACCACCTCACGGTTTGCCGTGTCACCATAGTAATGCTTCAACCTCTGACCATTTATCTTGAATGCTTGGCCCAGATCATTCTCAAAAATCTCCACCGCTCCATGTGGAAACACAATTTTGACAACAAACGGCCCTGACCACCTTGACTTCAACTTTCCAGGAAAAAGACGGAGACGAGAGTTGAACAAAAGAATTTGTTGCCCCAGCGTAAATGATTTGAGCACTAGACCCCTATCGTGCCACCTCTTGACTTTCTCCTTATACATTTTGTTGTTTTCATATGCTTGAAGTCGAAACTCATCGAGTTCATTCAATTGAAGCATCATCTTCTTTCCAACTGCATCCAAGTCCAGATTCAACTTCTTCAAAGCCCAATACGCTTTATGCTCTAGCTCCACCGGCAAATGACACCCCTTAGCATAAACCAACTGAAATGGTGACATTCCTAGCGGAGTCTTGTAAGCTGTTCTATACGCCCAAACTGCTTCATCAAGCTTCAAAGACCAATCTTTTCTCGATGGATACACAACTTTCTCTAAAATATGCTTGATCTCTCCGTTAGATACCTCAGCTTGACCATTCGTCTGAGGATGATAAGCCGTAGCAATGCGATGATTCACATTATACCTTTGCATCATAGCAGTGAACTTGCGATTGCAAAAATGCGACCCCTCATCACCGATTATGACTCTTGGAGTTCCAAATCTTGTGAATATCTGCTTGTGAAGAAAATTAAGCACTACCTTCGCATCGTTCATTGGCAACACCTTAAGTTCAACCCATTTTGACACATAATCGACGCCAACAAGATATACTGATTGTTACAAGATGAGACAAATGGCCCCATGAAGTCAATTCCCCAAACATCGAAGACTTCAACCTCGAGAAGCACATTAAGAGGAATCTCATCCCTCTTGGACACATTACCCACACGTTGACATCGATCACATTTCAAAACAAATTGATGAGCATCTTTAAACAAAGTCGGCCAAAAGAAACCTGCTTGAAGATTACGAGCTTCTGTCTTTTCTCCACCATAATGTCCTCCATAAGCCGTTGAGTGATAATCTCGCAAGATCCCCCCTGTTTCGCTGTAAGGAATACATCTCCTGATGATTCGGCTAGCTCCTTGTCGAAAAAGAAATGGCTCATCCCACATATACCACTTTATTTCATGTAGAAACTTCTTCCTTTGAGCGTACGATAAGTCGGGAGGCATGATATTACTCACAAGGTAGTTCACAATGTCTGCAAACCACGGTTCTTCCTCTTGCACTCCAAACAGCTTCTTATCGGGAAAAGACTCATTTATTAATATCTTATCCAGCGAAGTTGCACTTGGATCCTCTAAACGAGAGAGATGATCAGCGACTTTATTCTCAGTACCTTTCATATCCTTGATCTCTAACTCAAATTCTTGAAGCAAAAGAACCCATCGAATCAACCTAGGCTTCGAGTCCTTCTTCGGGACGAGATATCAAATTGCAGCGTGATCAGTGAAAACTATCACCTTCATCCCAAGAAGATAAAATTGAAATTTCTCAAACCCGTAGACAGTAGCCAAAAGTTCTTTCTCCGTAGTAGTATAATTCAGTTGAGCTCCATTTAGGGTCTTACTAGCATAGTAGACCACATGAAATATGTTGTTCTTTCTCTGCCCAAGAACTGCTCCAACTGCATAGTCACTTGCATCGCACATCATTTCAAACGGTTCACTCCAATCAGGTGCAGTTATGACATGTGTCGTGATTAAAATCTTCTTTAAGAACTCAAAAGTAGCCAAGCACTCGTTATTAAACTTAAACGGGACATCCTTCTCCAGAAGATTGGACAATGGTTTAGAAATTTTTGAGAAGTCCTTGATGAACCGCCTGTAGAAGCCCGCATGACCAAGAAAACTGCGAACTCCCTTAACAGAAATTGGTGGGGGAAGATTTTCGATGACCCCCACTTTGGCTTTGTCCACCTCAAGACCCTTACTAGAGACCTTGTGCCCAAGAATAATGCCCTGTCGCACCATAAAGTGACATTTCTCCCAATTGGGAACCAGATTGGTCTCAACACACCTCTTGAGAACGTCGCCTAGATTCTGCAAGCACTCATCAAATGAATAGCCAAACACAAAGAAATCATCCATGAACACCTCCACATTCTGACCAATCATGTCAGAGAAGATAGCCATCATGCATTGTTAGATATATTTGATAATGTCATGGCTAATATGATTTATGTTTAGTTTTCAGATCTTACTTAAACAGGATAAATCAGTACTTACTGGAAGTCAGGACTTAAGAATATCAGTACTTATATAATCAGGAGATAATCATCAGAAGATGGATATCAGAACTTAAGTACTGAAGGACGTTCAGATAAGGACATCAGCTGATTAAAGGAAAGAAGATCGAGACAAACATAAGAAGAGATATGCATGAAGAAGGAATTCTATGAAGAATAGAATACTTGGAAGAAAATATATCTGATTGATATATTTTAGGAAGCAGAATTATATTCCATATCAATTAGCGATTATCTTGTAACTGTGTAGTATATAAGCACAGACATAGGGTTTACACTATAAGTGTTATCATATTCGAGAAGATTATTCATTGTAACCCTAGCAGCTCTCGTGATATTTGTTCATCACTGAGAGGTAACAGTTCCATACTGTAACAGAGTTTATTGTTTCAATAAAGTTTGTTTTCTGTTACTTGAGTTATTAAAGTTCGATTTGATTGTACTTTACACTGTATTCACCCCCTCTACAGTGTGTGTGTGACCTAACAAGTGGTATCAGAGCCTATCTGTTAACGCACAAACAGTTTAAGATCCAAACACAATCATGTCTGACACAGAAACTCCAACTAAGCCCACCAAAACTGAAGAACCTCCAAAGACACAAATTCAAAGTCGGTATGAAACCATCAGAGTTCCCATATTGAGACCATCTGAATATGCCATATGGAAGGTGAGGATGACCATGTTTCTGGAAGCTACAGATCCAGAATATCTTGATAAAATCAAGGAAGGACCTCACAAACCAACCAAGCTCGCTGTTGCAGTTGCAGGTGAAGCAGCAAAGACTGTACCAAAGGAGAAGAGTGATTACACTGCTGAAGATATCGCATCAATTGCTAAGGATGCTAAGGTACGACACTTACTGCATAGTGCCATTGATAATGTAATGTCAAATAGGGTAATTAACTGCAAGACTGCAAAGGAGATATGGGATGCTCTGGAAACAAGGTGTCAGGGAACTGATACAATTAAGAAGAACAGGAAGACAATACTCACTTAAGAGTATGAACACTTTGACTCAAAGGCTAATGAGTCATTGACTGATTTATATGATAGATTTGTCAAACTCTTGAATGATTTATCACTGGTTAATAAGGAGTATGATCTTGAAGATTCAAACCTTAAATTCTTGTTAGCTCTTCCTGAATGCTGGGATTTGAAGGCTACAACAATAAGAGACAACTACAATCTTGATGAAACAACTCTTGATGAAATTTATGGAATGCTCAAGACTCATGAACTTGAGATGGAACAAAGAAGCAAGAGGAAAGGAGGAAAGTCAAGGACAGTTGTTCTTAAGGCTGAAGAAGAATCCCCCAAGGCAGCTACCTCAAGAAAAGACAAGAGTAAAGCTCTTTTCACAAAGTCTGATACTGAGTCATCAAGTTCTGAAAGTGATGATGACTCAGAATCTGAAAGCTTGCCTGAGACTGATGCTGATGAGGAGATGATGAAGCTGTGTGCTCTTATGATGAAAGGGATCACAAAGATTGCATACAGGAAGTTCAGGAAGGGAAAGAAGTATTCCAGGAAAGGCACAAGTTCTGATAAGAAGAATTTCAGAAGATCTGAGGGCAGAGCAGGAAAGTCTGACAGAGGAGATTACACCAATGTCAAATGCTATAACTGTGGTGAGAAAGGCCACATATCTCCTGATTGCAAGAAAGTGAAGAGTGACAAAGGCAAGGCTCTTGTCATAAAGAAGAAAAGCTGGACAGACACCTCAGACTCTGAAAGTGAGGAGAATTATGCTTTGATGGTAAATGCTGATAAAGCAAGTGCTGAAAGCAGTTCTGAAGCTGCTGAATCAAAGGTACCTCAGACTACTTATGCTTTTCATACTGATGATATTAATGAGTTGAGAAGATATCTTAAAACCATGTTTGTTAGTTATAGAGATCAAACTTTAACATGTGAAAGATTAACTTCTGAAAATCTTGCTTTTAAGAAAAGAAATGATTTCTTAGAAAAAAGTTAGTTATGTTCCATCAAACTCAGAAAGATAGAGATGATGCCTTTTATGTTAGGGATGCAGTGTTAAAAATGAATGAATCTCTAAAAACTGAGTTAGAAAAGAAAAGAGAGGTTATCAGGACTTGAACTAACTCTGGCAGAACAACTCAAAATTTGCTAAGTAGTGAAAACTGGAAAGAGGGCTTAGGTTATGGAGAGGATAAGAATGATAAAGGAACTGTAGAAATTAAGCTTGTTGTTGTTAAGCAAAAGGCTAAGTTAAAACCTGTTAAGTTTGTAACTGTAAAGTCTAATAATGAGAAATCAGAAGTTAAAAAGGGATTAACTTTTGACAAACTAAAACAGGAAAAGACAGCTGAAGTAAACATAGGCTTAATGACTAAGAAGCAGCTTAAGCATAAGCTGAAAGATGTTAAGAACGCAAACAAGGTAAAATCACCTAGGAAAAATAGGAATGGAAAGGAAGGTGTGAATAAAAGCAATGATTATAAGCCTGTTCCTAAAGCTCCTAGGAAAATGTGTCATAACTGTGGAAGTTCTAATCATCTGGCCTCTTTTTGCAGGAAGAATAAGAACATAAACTCTTTACCTTCAAAGTCAGGAGTTAAGAGTCTGTCTGTTAGATATAAGCCACAAAATCCTTGTTTTCATTGTGGTAGTTTATGGCATTCCATTTATACTTGTAAGGAATATCATAGTTTGTACTATGATTATTATCAAATAAAACCTTCTTTAAAGAAAGTTTCCATTGTTCCTTCTAGTGTAAATTCTGATTCAAAGTCTGATAGTGTAAATTCTGATAAGAAAAATGTTAACATAAACTCTGATGCTAAATCCGCTGCAAATGTTAACAAACTTGATAAGGCCAAAGGATCCAAGCAAGTCTGGGTCCTTAAAACTAATCATTAGTGGTCTTTGTGATTGCAGAGCAACAGGAAAAACATCCTGGTTCTGGACAGTGGATGTTCAGCACATATGACTGGAAATAAAGACCTGCTATCAGACTTTGTGGAGAAAGCTGGCCCAAGTGTTTCTTATGGAGATGGCAACATTGGAAAAACATTGGGATATGGCAATATCAATCTTGGGAATGTCATCATTAAAGAAGTAGCTCTGTTCTCAGGACTTAAACACAATCTGCTAAGTATAAGTCAAATCTGTGATAGAGGTTATCATGTTGATTTCTTTGAAGAACACTGTGAAGTTGTGAGTAAATTTAAAGGCAAAGTTGTTCTGAAAGGATACAGGCGTGGTAACATTTATGAAGCTAAGCTTTCAACAAGTACTGATGGTTCTGCAATCTGTCTAATGAGTAGAGCATCAATTGAAGAAAGCTGGAATTGGCACAAGAAACTCTCTCATTTAAATTTCAACAATATAAATGAGTTGGTCAAGAAAGATCTTGTGAGAGGACTGTCAAAGTCAGTATTTGCTCCTGATGGCCTTTGTGATTCTTATCAGAAGGCCAAACAAAGAAGATCCTCATTCAAGAGCAAGACTGAATCATCAATTCTTGAGCCTTATCACCTACTACATATTGATCTATTTGGTCCAGTGAATGTCATGTCCATTGCAAATAAGAAATATGTCTTGGTCATAGTAGATGAGTTCACCAGATACACATGGGTGTATTTTTTGCACACAAAAGTGAAACTGCATCTATCTTGATTGATCATGTCAAACAACTGGATAAATTGGTCAAAGATTCTGTGAAGACAATAAGGAGTGATAATGGCACTAGGTTCAAGAATTTGATAATGGAAGAGTTCTGCAAAAACCATGGAATCAAGCAGGAATTCTCTGCTCCTGGAACTCCACAGCAAAATGGAGTTGTTTAAAGGAAGAATAGAACTCTCATTGAAGCTGCACGTACAATGCTTGAAGAAGCAAAGCTTCCAACCTATTTCTGGGCTGAAGCTGTGCAGACTACTTATTTTACTCAAAATGCAACACTCATTAACACGCAAGGAAAGACACCATATGAGATGGTGAAGAAAAAGAAGCCAAATCTGAAGTATTTTCATGTATTTGGATGCAAGTGTTTTGTTCTTAAGACTCATCCTGAACAGCTATCCAAATTTGATCTAAAAGCTAATGAAGGAATCTTTGTTGGATATCCACTTTCCACAAAAGCCTTCAGAGTCTATAACTTGAGAACAAGAGTGGTCATAGAGTCTATCAATGTCTCTTTTGATGACAAGAAGATTACTGGACTTGAAGATTTTATTGATCATGATCAGCTGAGATTTGAAAATGAAGACTCAAATTCTGATACTGATAATCCTGACAATCTAAGTCCTGATACTGCAAACTCTGATGGATTAAACTCTGACATTATTGAAACTGTGGTGACTACGCCAAAGGAAGATGCACCTATACAGGGGGAGCATACTCAAGATCTTACCACATCTCAAGAAGCATCAGAACATACATCTGGCTCTTCAAGTTCTGATTCGTCAAGTTCAGATAAGCCAATTTCTGATAGTTCTGAAAATCTAAATTCTGAAGAATCCAACTCAGAGAGCATAGTTTCAAGGGGAGCATCAGAAAATGAAAATGAAGACAGCATGGATCATGGGGGAGCATCCAGTTCTAGAGAAACCTTCCATCTGCAAGGAAGTGGACTAAATCACATACACCTGATTTGATAATTGGAAATCCTGATGCAGGTGTCAGAACTAGAACAGGTACTTCAAATGAATGTCTTTACAATTCTTTTCTTTCTCAGACTGAGCCAAAGAAAGTGGAAGAAGCTCTTCAAGATGCTGATTGGGTGCAAGCAATGCAGAAAGAGTTAAATGAATTTGAAAGAAACAAAGTCTGGACCCTAGTGCCAAGACCAAAGAATAGATCTGTTGTTGGTACAAAGTGGGTATTCAGAAACAAAACTGACAGTGATGGCATAATTACAAGGAATAAGGCAAGGCTGGTTGCAAAAGGATATTATCAACAGGAGGGAATTGATTATGATGAAACATTTGCACCAGTTGCTAGGTTAGAAGCCATAAGGATATTTTTGGCTTATGCTGCTCACAAAAAGTTTACTGTCTTTCAAATGGATATGAAAAGTGCTTTTCTCCATGGAGAATTGGAGGAAGAAGTATATGTTGAACAACCTCCAGGCTTTGTAGATTCCAAATATCCAGATTATGTCTACAGGCTTGATAAAGCACTTTATGGACTTAAGCAAGCTCCTAGAGCATGGTATGAGACTTTAGCTCAGTTTCTTCTGGAAAGTGGATTTAACAGAGGAACTATAGACAAAACACTGTTCTACCTCAACCATGGAAAGGACTTACTTCTGGTCCAGATTTATGTTGATGATATCATTTTTGGGTCTACAAATGACAGACTTTCTAAAGTTTGCCAAACTGATGCAGTCAAGGTATCAGATGAGTATGATGGGGGAACTTAGCTATTTTCTGGGCCTTAAAGTCAAGCAGAATGAAGAAGGCACTTTTATTTGTCAAACTAAGTACACCAGAAACTTGCTGAAGAAATTTGGAATGCAAGATTGTTCAAGTGCATCCACTCTCATGGCCACTGCAACAAAACTGGACAAGGATACTGGTAAATCAGTAGATATTACTTATTACAGAGGTATGATTAGCTCTCTACTCTATCTAACTGCTAGTAGACCTGATATCATGTATGCTACCTGTCTTTGTGCAAGATTTCAAGCAGATCCAAGAGAACCTCACTTAACAGTTGTGAAGAGAATTTTCAAGTATCTTAAGGGAACAGCTGATCTGGGATTGTGGTATCCCAGAGAATCAGATTTTGCAGGTTGCAAAATTGACAGGAAAAGCACAAGTGAAAGCTGCCAATTTCTTGGAGGCAGATTGGTTTCTTGGTTTAGCAAGAAACAAAAGTCAATTTCCACATCAACTACAGAAGCAGAGTACATTGCTGCAAGAAGCTGTTGTGCACAGATTCTTTGGATGAAGAATCAGTTATTGGATTATGGGTTAACATATTTCAAAATCCCTATTTACTGTGATAATCAAAGTGCTATTGCTATGACAGGTAATCCAGTTCAACACTCTATGACAAAGCACATCAGCATCAGGTACCACTTCATCAGGGAACATGTGGATGAAGGTACAGTGGAATTGCACTTTGTTCCAACAGATCAACAACTAGCAGATATCTTCACAAAACCACTGTGTGAAGCTACTTTTACATGATTGGTAAAAGAACTTGGAATGGTTTCAGGTTCTTTCTCTAAATCTTCTTAGTTTTGTTCTGATGCATCAGACTTTATGATCAGTATTTACAGAAATTACTCTCTTTGTGTATTCTGTGCTTAATTGAAAATTTGCTTAAGTACTGACTATTGTCTGATGTAAGTTTCTAAACTATAATAGTGATATGTCTGTTAATGTAACTACTCAATCCTATGAGGATACCTGTGCTAGATGCTGACCTAGTAGTCTTCAATAAACTAGGGATCCCATGTAAGAAGTAATTATTTCTGTGGAAATCTATTGACACAAACAAATTCTGATATTGAGCTTAGTTGAGTTTACTTTTTCTATCTTATTACTAAGTCACAAACTAGAATATTACTTCTCATCTGTTAAGTTCTGATGCTAGTAAATTTGTTTGGATGTACTAAGTGCTGATAAACCTCACTTATCAAAAGAAAAAGAAAAAGAATCAAGGATTAAAATTCAGGTACTCCTTTGAGATCTAGAGTACAAATGTGGAAGGAACGACCTAAGTGCATTGCTAGTATTAAGTAAATATGCATCAGAAAAGTAAAATATTTTCTTGGTGACTTTTCACACTCTATGATTACTGGAGAAATACTCTGATAATAGCATAAATTCTGATAAACAGTCGTGACTCACTTACACTGAGAAGCCACTGTAAAATGGAATTTAAAAAGATGCACAAAATTAGCACAAAATAGTTGAGATGGACTCAAGCATGAACTCATTCAATAGTAGGTTTCAGAATAATGACAGGTTTTTGGTAAAGTTTTAGTTATGCCTTATTTCTAAGATATACTGAAGTGAATCAGACTTTACTCTTTGTCTGATATTTAGCTTAATGCACACACTAAACACTCCATATGAATGATGAAAATAACTGTGGTGATCTATGTTATTTTAGATGAACAGTTTCTGTGTCACATTGCACAAATTCTGAGGACAAGTTCTGATTGCATGTTCTGATGATTAAGTTCTGAAGAATCTATATCAGAATTTGTGTGAGGACTTACTAAGATAGGCATTCATTTTTCGAGTTAAGAAATTATGTTCTGATAACTGTTAAGTTCTGATATAAGTCTAAGTTCTGATAATTAAAATCTGATCTTTTACTTGACTTATTTGTGGATAAAATCTAAAAACAGTTTCATTTTAAATCAGACCATGTTTGGGTAGAATATTAACAGTCAAAATAATTAGGGAAAGTGGTTCATGTACATGTACAACAATGTTTACTTGTTACTTGTGCGCATTAAACCCTGACTTACACTTCCAATGACTGTTTTTCGTCTTCCCAGTCTAGGGAGACGAGGTAGAATTAATTCTACCTGTCAGTAATGAATTTCCTTGCGTCTCCTGGCATTATTTGGCCTATATAAACAACCACTTCATATCAGCCTTCACATCAACTCTTTTATCACAAAACTCATCTCCATTTTCTTTATATCAACAACGCCATGGTCAATTACAATATATTTTTGAACTATGAAACATTCAACATGGAGCTGAGCTGTGAAGCCTGGCAGCAGGAATGGCACGTCACTGTCATTCCTAATGAGATATGGGACTCAGTTCCCCAGGAGGTACTCACCCACCTCCCGTTCTTCTACATGGATTACCATCGCCATCTGGAGCGATTGGAGGAGGAAAGGCTGAAAGCTTTCCGCCAGCAAGAGCGAATCATACGACTCTTTATTCTGTTTGTCGAGAGTAGGAAGAAGAAATGATTTAGTTTCTTCTTCCTGTTTTTCTTCATCGTCAGCCTTGCCCTGCTTCTTGAGCTAGGACTAAGGCTATTGATGTTAGGTTTAGCAGCTTAGGATAATCTTGTAAAAGTTCTGATGTAATTTAAATTTCATGAATGTATTCTCTTAATATATTAATGAAATTTCTTTTTTTGCAAGTTCCTGTCTCTGAGATGTTCTGAAATGCATTGATAAATCCTGATAAATATTCATATTTTGATGACCATTTCAATTTTAATTTAAATTAAGTTCTGATTTTACATTATCAGTACTTGTTCCCTTGATTTATTTTGGTCATTCTCACTCGAATTTTTTTCAGAATATTGGTGTTGCAGTGAAAAATAATTGAATAAGTGGAAACAGTGTCAATTTTGAATTAAAACTGATTTACCTTGATTAATGGAATTACTGGGTAAGTGGAACGGTTTTTCCTTGAAAAACTACAAGTGGGTAAGTAATGATTACTGTTTTCCCGTGCCCATTAACTATTCATTATTACTGCATGTCTGACAGGTGTCCAACGGTTACATTTTTTTTCAAAGTATAAGTAAGACAGAGAGAGGATTTTTTTTAATCTTTTATTCACTTTTCTACTTTATCTCTCTATTTGCTTTTACTCTCTTTCTTCTCCTGACGTTGGTTTTTCATATAGACATTCTATCAAACACCTAACAGGAACTCTTAAATCTCGATTATTTTCATGGCACCTAAGGATTTGATCATTGATGGAGCTAAATTTGTTCCAAATAACTATGCTGCAATTCTAGATCATGCTGAAGCTCCATCTGAGTTGCATTTTGTGCAAGATCTTCTTGCACACAGTGAAATTGGGTATGCATTGACCCAGCCTTCAGTCTTTTCAAGCCAACAAGTTCTGACATTTTGGCGGACTGGGCACTTTGATAATGGTGGTACACATGGTACTCCCAGTATTATTTTCGAAGTGGATGATTCTACACATGTTGTAACTCCTGGTACAATTCGAAAGGCTCTCCATTTACCAGAAGGATGTACTTTTTCAACCCTAGAGGAATCAGCTCTTCAGGAGTTAATGGCCAGTTTGGGATATGAGCAGAGTTTGGCTAAGCTTGGGCAGTTGAAACGGGCTCATATCAGAAAGGAATGGAGCTTCTTCTTCGACTGCATCACTAAAGCTTTTGGGAACAAGTGTTCCAACTTTGATGCAATCCCTATAATGAGTCAGCACATCGGGTATGCAATCATTAACCAAACTTATTTCGATTTTGCAAATGCTGTGATAGGTTTCATAGGGGATAGGATGACCGAAGACAGAAATGTAGTTTATTTTGCTAGATTCTGTCAGCTTATATATAACTTTTGCTGTACTAATCCCCCTCAATTAGCCAGTACCTTAATTTCACCATTCAAAATTGCAAAACGGGCTTTTAATGACCTAGTAAATGCTTATCTTAAGAAAAGGGTGGTTAGACCCTTACAGATTCCTCAATCTGTAAAACAGATCTTAGTAAATGCTGATCCTAATACCTACAGATCTGTTTATCCTGATGTCCAACCAAGCACCACCTCCCAAACAACACAGTAACCATCAGAACATACCACTCATACTACTCGACCTACCCTCAGACAATATCTCAAATCATATCTCTCCATTTCACAAACAGTTCAACCTTCATCCTCAGCACCCACTGTGAAGCCTTCAT
Organism: Apium graveolens; assembly: GCF_009905375.1. Taxonomy (NCBI): domain Eukaryota; kingdom Viridiplantae; phylum Streptophyta; class Magnoliopsida; order Apiales; family Apiaceae; genus Apium; species Apium graveolens. The sequence goes on from NC_133648.1 coordinate 91,962,772, forward strand.
CTTCCAAGGCTAAGAGGATAAAGACTGTTTCTCAAACACCTCAGAAGAGAAGGAGGATTATTTTGAGAGATGAATCTGATAGTGAGGAACATGTTTCTACTTCAGAACCTGTTAATAAAGAAGCTGGGAAAGTTCCTTCTCAGAAGGATTCTGCAATTGGGGGATCTAGGCTTCTCAAAAGGCTTAGAAGAATGACTGTTGATGAAACTCCCAAGGAATCCATATCTTTAAAGAGATACAAGAAACAGAGGGCAAAAAGGCCAGTTTCAGATGATGAGGAAGCAGTAGCTAAGGAAGGGGATCAGGAATCTCTGATCTCATAAGAACCAGTTTCTGCTAAGGCCCCTGCTTCTCCATTACCTTCAACTAAGGAAGCTTTTACTGAAAAGGCCAACACATCTTCTGTGTCTCCTAGGACTGTCTCTCCTGTTAATTCAGGCACAAGTGCTGATATTGATATCCAGAACTTGGTTGTGCCTGAAGTACTTTACTTAGAAGCTCCAACTGCAACTAAACCATCAACTACACCTGTTACTGATGTTGTTCAAACTCCAGAATTATCTACTACAACTTCTCTGCATCTAGATGCTGAAGATCAGAATATAGGTGAACATCAGGATATGGCTGTTGATCCAGAACTTGGAACCAGATCAGCAATTAGAGGATGATCCTGAAGCCTCCATTGCTACTCATACTGTTGTTTTATCAGAAGATACTGATTCTGTAAGTTTTGATACTGCAAATGCTGGAGATACTGGTGATGCTGCTCTAACTGCAGATGCTGATAAAGCATGTCCTTCAGGACATGCTCCTCAACAAACTGTTCTTAAATCTGAACTTGTTAAGAAGTTTGTTACAAGAGAAGCACCAGTGCCTTGGAGTGAAACTCCTGCAGGACAGGAGTGGACCAAGGAATCGAACTCAGTTACCTGTGCCTGTTAGGTCACAATGCGTTTGTAGAAGGGGGGTTGAATACAAACAGTACCAAATAATCGAATAAAATGCGGAATAAAAATTGAAACAAAATTAAAGTTAAATAAGAATATTATTAAACTTGAAAGGTGTTACATCAACGATATCGATTACAAGGAATTAATCTCAAATTAATTATCACAAATCTAGAATAAATTCGACATGAACTTTTTCTATTTTTGCAATAAAAAGATTCAAATGCTAAACGCAATTTGAGATTAAGTTCTAGGGATTTTGATCCGCTAGATAGTTACACAAGAATAAGAGAATGATTTCTAGTTGATTGGATTTAACTTTACAAACTAGAAATGTGATCTTGAATTTAGCAGATGAAAAATAAAATGTTTTCTGCGGCTGCTTTTCTTTCTGTGTTCTTGGTTGTTGGATAATTATTAATGTATGCTGCTTCTGTTCTTTTTAAATCAATCAAAAGACTCTCATTTAACTGGCAAGACAATCCTGAGCTCAGCAAGACAATCGGTAGGACTATTGATTGTACAAGCAAGACAATCTGATTGAACTACAATGACTTTCGGTATGACAATCAGTTGAACTAGCAAGACAAACTCCTTCCCGTTAGAACTTTCGGTATGACTATTGAAATGACTTGGCATGACAATCCAGATTGTCATGCTAGTTCATTTTCAATTGTCTTGCTGATTTTAAGACTGTTTTTAATCCAATTAAACTTCTGAAAATTCTTAATATTAATTCTGAATTAATTAATCAATTAATTCAATTAATAAATAAATTAATCTTTGCAGATATAATTTATTTTCTTAATTAAATTATATGACTTAATTAATTAATAGAGAATTAATACTAATGCTGAGTAGCAACCATTAGGGGTGTAAACGGATCGGGTTGGGCGGGTTGGGAGAATTTAGCAACCCAACCCAATTAGTTCGGGTTTTCAAAATTTCAAACCAACCCAAACCGTTTAAATTTGTAACCCAAACCAATTTGTATACTTCGGTTTGGTTCGGTTTGGATCGGTTTGATCGGTTTATTAAATATACAAAATTAATATAAAAAATTATAATAATACATAAGGTTTCAAAGTTTAAAACACTTGAAAATAGTTCAAAACAATATTACAATCCTCCATATTGAATAGTCTTAAACATCTAATTTTCGACATCAAAAGTACTAATAATATTACTTACGCTTTAAATATTGAAATGAATCATAAATGTAAAAAATATAACACTAATCAAACATCTATTGTTATTAAGAAATGAACTACGAACACGGAGGTTATAAGTTACATTTAGAGTTAGAGATATATGGATCTATGTAAATGGCCTAAACATAATTTTGGATTAACTTATTAGCATGTACATATATATTTTAATCGGGTTGGGTTGGATTGGTTTAAAATTATCAAAAACCATATCCAACCCAATTAAATCGGGTTGACATTTTTTCAACCCAACTATATATCGGGTTGAAAAAAATCGGTTTGGTTCGGCCGAAATAGGGTCGGTTCGGTTTGGATTGGTCGGGTTGGCCAAACCGTGTACACCCCTAGCAACCATTCTTCTGAAAATCTTCTGAAAATCACTGAGAATTATGAATCAATTCCACCACTTCAATGTTGACACTCGATGTACTGTCTGGTTCATGAGTGACTAACTTCCGTGACGTTTCTTCATGTCTTGACTTTGATTTCAGATTAAATCCTTGTAATTCTTTGATACCCTGACGAGATCTCTGTCACTTGATTAAATCCACAACCTTGATTTATATCACTGAGGCTTGATTAATTTCTTGAACTTCTTCCAGTGAATTAATTCCTCAAGTCTGTAGATGAATCTTGTTTCTGAATCCTTTGACAGATGTTACTTTTCGAGATCTCTTTGACGATAGATCAACTATTTACTTATTACATTCTTATTTGAGTTGAGTTAAATCCTCGAATATACAAATAGGCTATGACATATGCCTTACAATCTCCCCCTATTTGTTTGTTAGACAATAACAACAAATACCTAGAGGATAACTCAACTAACAAATAAGAAAAAGATATAAACAGAAATGCAAAGTAAATAGCAGAAAAGTTCTGGATAACATTTAACCTTTTCCAGATTCCAAATAGATGTTCCTCTAGACTAAACATATCTTCAAGTAGTTTCATCTTCTTTTGTACAACCAAATTTCCTGTTGAGAAGCACATATCTCTCTTGCTTCTCCCCCTATGAGAATCAACTGATTAAAGAAGATCACCTTCGTTTACCACCTCTCCCGTACAATAGGATCTGCTAATAAAAACCAATGGTACTCCCCTTTTAGAAAACAGCTTATTCCCTTACTAGAAAATCACCTTGTGTTTACCACCTCTCCCGTACAATAGGATCCGTAGTTACAAACAACAATGGTGTGGTGTAGTGTACATATGTAGGATCTTTTTCTTCCTCCCTGCTATTTCTCCCCCTTAGTTGAGAAATCCTCCAAACTATTACTTAAGCTTTTATTTCCCCCTTAAAGAAGGAATGTATGTCGTCTGAAGGAGTTCTCATATTTCACTTGGTTGGAAAAGAAATAACAAGTAGTTTCTCTTTCTTCCTCACTGTGAGTGTATGATTCTGATTAGTGTACCTCACATGTGTTTCACTCTTCTCTCCACTCGTGTTTACACTCATTCTCACAAGTGTATCACTCCACTCATAGCTCCAAAAATCAGCTGTACCTGCAAGGAAAATCACCTTAGCCATCCTTAATGAGGTCACAGGTGGTGCAATGGGAGTTCACAAATCCCCATCCTTGTTAAACTCATCAGATGAATCTGAGTCATAATTTACAAGTTGCTAGTTTCCCTTTTAGGGTTCCAGATTTGAATTCTGGGAAGGTAAACAATGATCCAAAGAATTTAGCATAAAGATCAAGGTTCCCTTCTAATGTCTGTGAAGACATTTCCTTGTGACTCATCAGGTAAAATCTGAATCATTGTCAACAAGTTGCCGATCTGCACCTATGTCAGATCCACTATCTGCATATGCATCCAGGGGATTTAAGCCTGGGGAGGTAGATACTGACCACTGACATATGGCTTTTGGATCAGTATCCTCTCCTAACACCTGTAAAGGCAATTGGTCCATTAATGAACCTTAAACAATCGAATCTGACCTTAAAATGGTCGAAACTCTTATTTCCGTCAACTCATCCTTTGTGTGTGTAACCTCTCCTTGTGCATCAAGAATTGTTTATGTTTGAAGTGGTGACACTACATCGGATGCCTTGGCCGACAGGCAAATTTCAATAGACGCACCCTGTTGAGAGAATGAATCTAGTAACTGTTTTTGTGCCTTTTCATCCATTACATCTTTTTGAGAAGATGTATGGGGGCTAGCAGTTGTCTCGGTTTAAATACTACTCATCTATGTAGGAGACAGAGCTACTAGGTTGACTACAGAACCTTCCTTATGTGGTGCACTAAGGCACTATCTCCCTCACGCTCATTCATACTATATTTAGTGGTAAGAGAGTGTTGATTGGTTCTGTTTCTGTGTTTATCTTTACAGTCTGGGATAGAAGTTGTGGGTTTTCAACCTTATGACTATCAATGAAAGAAAGTCATTGGAGACTGAACCTGTATCACAGAATATAGGGCAATATAGAGAGATAAAATGTACTTAAGATCTATAATGAATGAAAATTATACATTTAATCTTTTGAGAGAGATGATGTACAATAGTGATTTCAAAGGATTTTACATGAAATAAGAAATCACTAATGTAGAAAGAAGTTTGATTTACTCCTAAAACTCACTGCACATATTAAACAATATGATTGTGCCTAGTGATTAGAGAGTTATAAATATGACGATTGCTTGAGCAGTACACTAGTTCATACCAACCTGAAGTGAGATTGTGAAGAAGAGATTGCATAGTCCAATAGATCTGCAACTGCAAAGTCCATGAACTGAGGTGCATTGACTTCCTCTTTTGACTCACCAACCAGGAGTACACTTGTACACATCTTACTAGAGTCCAATTCCAAGTGTAATGTGCATCAGGTGCCTGATATGTCATAATATTCTCAAGTCTCGTCACTGGTGCTATATGTTAGATACTGCTTCCTGATAATAACCTAGCATAATATACAAAATTTCACTGATAACATATCCAGCTTGCAAACAACCATATCCCTCAGATAAACCTTTGCTGTTATCTCCAAAGGTAATCAGGGGGCCAGCTTTCTCAACCACATTTGATAGCAGGGCTCCATCTCCGGTCATATGTCTTTGACGATCCACTATCAAGAATCCACACTACCGGTTCCACCTGTTTAATGCCCTGCACTACAAATGGATTAGACCTTCTTCGGAACCCAAACTTGGTTGGGCCCGGCATACTTGTAGAATTGTCCTTTGTCAGGCAAAACAACATTCTTAATTTTCATGGTCTCAACTTTCTCAATGACTGAACATTTGACCTTGTAAACAGCCTTAACAAATTTATGTTTAGGCTTAGGCACAAATGTCTCCTTTCTAGCCTTAGAAGGACTAGCAGTCTTAGACCTATCATGCTTCTTATTATTCACATGGTGACGAGGAGTAGTCTTATCACTAGAAACATGCATACCATTAAAATAAGCATACATCAAATTAAAAGCACAAGACATACAATTAGCAACACCACATGCTTTATAAGAGTGATTAACAGCAGGTAATTTATGCATGGTAGACATGGCATTTTTGTTATCCAACTCATGTATGTCTGAGTTAGTCTCAGTTGCTTTCATAACTTTGACTGGAACTTTCGACACACTTGACTCGGAAACAACCTTCTCATTGGCATGATCTTCAGCACGTATTTCTTCTTGAATAACAGAAGAGGTCGCATCAAATGGTTCAGCAATTGATGCTTTATAGAGGGGTTCATCAACACCCTTAAGCATATGTGGTACTTCCCTACCTTTAGCACAGACATGAGGAGGGGAGTTTATGCCTAATTCTCCAATAGCAGCATTGTAATCATAACCTATTCCAGATGTTTGATTAACAGCTTGCTTACTCTAGAACTCTTTAGCCTTCGAACAAGAATTGAAGTAGGCTCTAACCTTAGTCTCAAGACCGGTGATCTTGTATTTGAGAATAGTTTCGAGTTGTCTATAACAGTCAACTCTATTCTCTAGAAAAGATACTTGTTCTTTTAACTTGTCTTGATTAATGTGCACAAGTCTTAATTCATTGACCTCTTTCTCAAGGTCTTTGATCTGCTGACTTAATAGTTCATTATCACGATGAACACAATCTAAGGAACCTCCTAGATGATAAACTAATTCAACATCAGTAAATTTTACCTCTTTTTTTGACGATGAACCTTTTCCATCAATAGCCATAAGAGCAAGATTCTCATCTTCTTCATCTTCACTATCAGTATCATCCCAGCTTCTTCCCTTTGCCAGGTAAGCCCTTTCAGAGTTACTCTTCTGATTTGAATCATAAGAGTTCTTCCTTACTTGTTTTGGCTTCCTGCATTCTGTGGCAAAGTGTCCCAACTCATTGCAGTTATAACATCTAATGGTGCTCCGATCAACCATCCCTGTTTTGTATCCACCACTACTGGTGTTAGAGGATGAAGATCCACCTGTCTGGAATCTGTTGTAGTTAGACTTGTACTTGAACTTGGGATTTCTCTTGAATCTGACATTGGAGAATCTCTTGACAATTTGGGCTATTGACTCATCTTCCAATTGCTCCAGCTCTTCCAAGGAATAAAAATCATCACTGGATTGATTTTTAGTAGGAGGATCATATTCTGCTACTATCACATTTTCCTCAGCCTTGGAAAACTATACCATTCTCTCCGACTGTTGAGATTGTTGTTGTTGTTGACCTTTAGCTACATAGCTACATAGAGTCCCAATGGTCAGCAGTAGATGTGCTGACCATTCTATCTTTCCCATAGACTTCCTTCTGCTGAATCTGCTCCAACTCATAGGTTTTTAACACACCATAGAGTCTATCCAAAGAAATCTCACTCAGATCTTTAGCTTCTCTTATGGCAGTGATTCTATGTTCAAGATGAGTTGGCAGTGGTAAAAGGAACTTTTTATTGACCTCCCTGATTGAATAATATTTTCCATTTATGTTCAGGTTGTTGATCAATGCATTGTACCTCTCAAACACTTCAGTAATTCCTTCTCCTGGATTGGATTTAAAATGTTCATACTCAGAGGTTAGGATCTCCAACTTGTTCTCCCTAACTTCCTCTGTACCTTCATTAATCACCTCAATAGTTTCCCAGATGTGTTTGGAATTTTTACAGTTCATCACATGTCTGTTCATCAAGGGATCGAGGGAATCAACTAAAATTAACTGAAGGCTGGCATCCAAGGAGGCTTCTTCTTTTTCAGCAGGAGAAAAATCCTCAGGCTCTTTTGGATAGGTTCTAGCTTTGGTAATCACAACATCATCTTCTATCACCTCTGGTTCAATAACCATCGGAGTTTTTGGACCCTTCTTTAACAAGTTCAGATATTTGGGATTTGCAACTTGTAAAAACAAGAGCATCTTCTTCTTCCACATGATATAATTTTCTTTATCAAATAGTGGAATTTTAACGGTTCCAACTTTTTGTGAAGTCATTATGAATTTTTGAATAAATAAAAATTTAAGGAGTTGAAAAATCATGAAAGTCTAGGATCTTGATTTGTTCGTTAATCAGAAGGCTCTGATACCAATTGTTAGGTCCCAATGTGTTTGTAGAAGGGGGGTTGAATACAAACAGTACCAAATAATCGAATAAAATGCGGAATAAAAATTGAAACAAAATTCAAGTTAAATAAGAATATTATTAAACTTGAAAGGTGTTACAACAACGATATCGATTACAAGGAATTAATCTCAAATTAATTATCACAAATCTAGAATAAATTCAACATGAACTTTTTCTATTTTTGCAATAAAAAGATTCAAATGCTAAACGTAATTTGAGATTAAGTTCTAGGGATTTTGATCCGCTAGATAGTTACACAAGAACAAGAGAATGATTTCTAGTTGATTGGATTTAACTTTACAAACTAGAAATGTGATCTTGAATTTAGCAGATGAAAAATAAAATGTTTTCTGCCGCTGCTTTTCTTTCTGTGTTCTTGGTTGTTGGATAATTATTAATGTATGCTGCTTCTGTTCTTTTTAAATCAATCAAAAGACTCTCATTTAACTGACAAGACAATCCTGAGCTCAGCAAGATAATCGGTAGGACTATTGATTGTACTAGCAAGACAATCTGATTGAACTACAATGACTTTCGGTATGACAATCAGTTGAACTAGCAAGACAAACTCCTTCCCAGTAGAACTTTCGGTATGACTATTGAAATGACTTGGCATGACAATCCAGATTGTCATGCTAGTTCATTTTCAATTGTCTTGCTGATTTTAAGACTGTTTTTAATCCAATTAAACTTCTGAAAATTCTTAATATTAATTCTGAATTAATTAATCAATTAATTCAATTAATAAATAAATTAATCTTTGCAGATATAATTTATTTTCTTAAGTAAATTATATGACTTAATTAATTAATAGAGAATTAATACTAATCCTGAGTAGCAACCATTCTTCTGAAAATCTTCTGAAAATCACTGAGAATTATGAATCAATTCCACCACTTCAATGTTGACACTCGATGTACTGTCTGGTTCATGAGTGACTAACTTCCGTGACGTTTCTTCATGTCTTGACTTTGATTTCAGATTAAATCCTTGTAATTTTTTGATACCCTGACGAGATCTCTGTCACTTGATTAAATCCACGACCTTGATTTATATCACTGAGGCTTGATCAATTTCTTGAACTTCTTCCAGTGAATTAATTCCTCAAGTCTGTAGATGAATCTTGTTCTGAATCCTTTGACAGATGTTACTTTGCGAGATCTCTTTTGACGATAGATCCACTATTTACTTATTACATTCGTATTTGAGTTGAGTTAAATCCTCGAATATACAAATAGGCTATGACATATGCCTTACATTGCCCCATCTGCACAGCATCTTGTTGAGCACTTGATTAAAGCTGATGAGATCTTAATTACTGATGATTTCAAAAAATAGCTTAGAGTCACTGCATTGAGTACTAAACATCTACAAGGTCTTCATTCTACCACTCATGTAGAGTTACATAAGATTCAGGAAGAATTCATTTAGCAAGAACAAGTTCAGAAGATTGACAAGAAAAAATTCTTCCAACCTACCTTTGACAGAGTTGCTTATATTGAGAAGACTCAAGAGAAACAACAAGCTCAGATTGATGATATTCTGAAAAATCAAGCTTCTCAGCAATCTCAACTTAATGAAATCCAAGCCTCAGTGGAATTGCTTGTCTCTCTTCTCTTGCCTGCTGATGCCAAAAAGGGGGAGAAAGTTATTATGTCCAAATGCAAAACTGATAAGACACTGAAGGGGAAGGATGATGAAAAGGATGACCAAGGAAACTCTGGAATGGGTAGAGGTCATAGTCAAGGTACAAGTTTTTCATCAAGAAAAGCTGAAATCACAAGTCACAGGACAAGTTCTGATACTGGAAAAAGAATTAGTTCTGCTACTGGTAAAAGGATAAGTTCTGATGAACTTTTAGATCTTGATGAAGAAATGTCAAGACAGTTATTTCTTCAGGAAAATCCAGGAATGGACTTGGAGAGTTTAATGGAAGAAGAAGCCAGACTTAAATCAGAGCAAGTCACATCTAAATCTGAAGCTTCTGGTAAAAAGACACTTCCAAAACTCAAAGGCATTGTGATAAAAGAAAGGACAAATACTGAAGCAACATTGGCTAAATCACAACCACAGGTAGATCCAAGATCCAAGATCCATGGGTAAAGAAAAAGTTGGTGAACCTATCAAGGTTTATGTGCCTCCTGAGAATGAAGAAATCACTGATGAAAAGGATGATCTTGCTCTGACTTCAAGAAAAGTTTCTAAGACAACCTCTGACATGGCTCAAGTTGTTCAGAGTCAAGAGACAGTAACTTCTAATATTTCGAAGAAGCAAGTAACCTCTGACATAGCTCAAGTTAACTTGATATCAGAAGATAAATCAAGGAAACTCCTACCAGGATTCACTAAAGCGAAACAGACTCAACCTTTGAAGACTGCTGCAAGTGGTTTTGAAGCAAGAGTAGTTACTGGAAAGGAAGCAAGAGATAAAACTGGATTGGGAAGTGTTGATGAAAGAAGAATACAGAACACTACCAATGATCCAACTTCCTTGAGTGAACCAGGTATTGGAGCAACTCCTGAGAGATTGAATCAACTGGAATCTGTACAAATGGTTTACCATACCTACTTGAAAGAACACATCTTATTGTACTTCATGACAGATGGTAGGGTTTATCATATAAGGCAAAATGCCATTCCATTAAAGTATTTTGAAGAACTGGAGCATGTACTATTCTTACTTCAAGTGAATGACAGATTAACGGAAACTGCTGCAAACTATTTGAAGGATCGGATTCAGAGACAGAAAAGGCTTTATTATGTTAAGTCTGACAACACATATCTTCCAAAGTACAGAGATCACAAGGGTGATATAGTTGAAATGAAGCCCAACACTGCTAAGATTATAACTACCTTTCTGGGTTACAGGGCTGTGGAATTCAATCTTGAGTCTGATAAAGCATATTTGATCAGACTGGATCAGGAAATAAGAAAAGCTAAGATTAATGATCTCAGGTCTGCAATCTTTCAAATTGTTGAAGATACTGCAGAGCTTAAAGATGCTAAAAGGAGGATGATTGATGAACTTAGATATGCTGAGAAATGTTTGTTGAAGAACTATCTCAGAACAACTCTTGACATCAGAGAGATCAGAAGATGAATCCAAGTCAAGATCTACAACTACTTAAATTCTGATATTTGTACAGACTGAAGTTGTTATCAGAAATTAAAGATTGGTAAAGCTTTAAGGACTGTAAGTTGTAGTTATCTAGTCTAATTCTCATGCATTTGTACTTAATGTTTTTGACATCATCAAATATCTGTTAAACTTGTATATTATGCTAATTTACAAGTTAGGGGAGATTGTTAGATATATTTGATAATGTCATGGCTAATATGATTTATGTTTAATTTTCAGATCTTACTTAAACAGGATAAATCAGTACTTACTGGAAGTCAGGACTTAAGGATATCAGTACTTATATTATCAGGAGATAATCATCAGAAGATGGATATCAGAACTTAAGTATTGAAGGACGTTCAGATAAGGACAACAGCTGATTAAAGGAAAGAAGATCGAGACAAACATAAGAAGAGATATGCATGAAGAAGGAATTCTATGAAGAATAGAATACTTGGAAGAAAAGATATCTGATTGATATATTTTAGGAAGCAGAATTATATTCCATATCAATTAGTGATTATCTTGTAACTGTGTAGTATATAAACACAGACATAGGGTTTACACTATAAGTGTTATCATATTCGAGAAGATTATTCATTGTAACCCTAGCAGCTCTTGTGATATTTGTTCATCACTGAGAGGTAACAGTTCCATACTGTAACAGAGTTTATTATTTCAATAAAGTTTGTTTTCTGTTACTTGAGTTATTAAAGTTCGATTTGATTATACTTTACACTGTATTCACCCCCTCTACAGTGTGTGTGTGACCTAACATGCATCTCTGAAATGTGGTCGGCGCTCCACATAACCCAAAAGAAACCCTTCTAAAGGCGAAAGTACCAAATGGACAAGTAAAAGTCGTCTTCTCCTGATCTTCTAGAGCAATGCAAATTTGATTATAGCCCGAATAGCCATCCAGAAGACAGTAGTACTCATGCCCAGCTAGTCTGTTAAATATTTTATCAATAAACGGTAGAGGAAAGTGATCTTTTCTTGTGGCCTTGTTCAGCTTCCTGTAATCCATGCAAACTCTCCACCCCGTGACTGTTCGAGTAGGAATGAGCCCATTCTTCTCATTAGCAACGACTGTGATACCTCCTTTCTTTGGTACACACTGAACTAGACTCACCCAAGAACTGTCAGAAATGGATAGATGATCCCTACATCCAGCCACTTAAGAATTTCCTTCTTCAAAACCTCTTTCATGATCGGATTTAGCCTTCTCTGTTGCTCAACAGTAGGCTTGCTTCCTTCCTCTAGCAGAATTTTGTCCATGCAAAACGAAGGGCTGATTCCCTTGATATCTGCTATAGTCCAACCAATTGCCGATTTGAATTCTCTAAAAATTCTCAAGAGCTTCTCCTCGTCGCTACCTGAAAGGTCAGATGCAATAATAACAGATAAAGTAGATGCATCACCTAAAAACGCATACCTCAAATGTTCAGGTAAAGGCTTAAGCTTAAGAGTAGGAGCTTCCTCAATAGATGGCTTGAGGCATTTAGGAGCTTTGTTCAGGTCCTCCATTCCAAGAGATTCAAAAGGCATATCAATCTTCCTCTTCCAGGGAGAAGGATTCATAAATTTCAACTGCTCATCCCCTTCATCATCTTCACTATCGGAATTCCCCAACAAGGCCTTCTCTAAGGCATCAGACCTTAGTAATTGATCAAGTTCTGAAGTAACCATAGAATCAACCAACTCCACCTTTAAGCACTCCTCATTTTCCGAAGGGAACTTCATCGCATTGAACACATTAAAAATGACATCCAGATCCAACACTCGCATGGTGACCTCACCTTTCTGCACATCAATCAAGGTTCGGCCAGTCGCCAAGAAAGGTCTTCCCAAGATTATGGGAATCTTCTTATCCTCCTCGAAATCAAGAATTACAAAATCAGTAGGGAAGATGAGTTTATCCACCTTGACCAAGACATCCTCCACAATACCTCGCGGGTATGTAATAGAACGGCCGGCCAACTGCAAAGTCATATAAGTTGGCTTTGGATCAGGCAAGTCCAACTTCTTAAAGATTGACAAGGGCATCAGATTGATGCTAGCTCCCAAGTCACATAGACACTTGTTAAATGACATCTTTCCAATTGTGCAGGGAATATTGAAGCTTCCAGGATCTTTAAGCTTCGGAGGCAATTTCTGTTGCAGCACAATACTGTATTCCTCCGTGAGAGCAACGGTCTCTAAGTCATCAAGCTTCACCTTCCTAGAAAGAATACCTTTCATAAACTTCGCATAACTAGAAATTTGTTCAAGAGCTTCAGCGAAAGGTATGTTGATGTAAAGTTTCTTGAACACTTCCAGAAACTTCTCAAACTGCTTATCCAGCTTTTTCTTCTGCAACCTCTTAGGAAAAGGAGGTGGAGGATAGATCTGTTTCTCCCCTGTATTACCCTCAGGAGGAGTATGCTCAACAGCAGTCTTCCTTGGTTCCACTTCTACTTCCTTTTGCACTTCTTCTTCTTCTGCCTCAACTTCAGAATCTGGAGTCTTAGCTTTTTCAGGATTTGCAAACTTACCAGACCTCAGTATAATTGTTTTAACATGCTCCTTAGCTTCCTTCTTGCTTGGCACTTCAATATCGCTCGGAAGTATGTCAGGTTGACGATTCAGTAATGCATTAGAAATTTGCCCAATCTGGTTCTCCAAGGTCTTGATGGATACAACTTGGCTCTTGCACATAAGCCTCAACTCCTCCAATTCAGATTTTTCATTAGCTTGCGGTAACTGCTGAAGTTGAAGTTGTTGTCTAGGGGCATATTATGGTTGCTAAAAACCAGGAGGGTTATAATGCTTTGCTGTATATGGCTGATAAGATTGTTGTACCGCATTCTAATTGTTACTCCAGCTGAAGTTAAGATGATTGCGGTTATTTGGATGATAAGTGGCTGGAGCTTGTTGCTATGATCTCTGAAAGTTACTCACAAATTGAGCTGATTCTCTAAAAATAACACACTGCTCAATTTCATGTACCCCCGCACAAAGTTCACAAACACTAGTGATTTGATTAACTCCATAATTAGCCAAAGAGTCCGCTTTCATCGTCAAAACTTAAAGTTGAGCAGCTATATCAGTAGCTGTATCCACTTTTAGAATTCCTGTTTCTTTGCCTTGCAACATTCTTTGCGTAGAATTCTGGTATTCATTAGCTGCCATAAGCTCAATCAACTCATAAGTTTCATTATAGCTTTTGGCCCATAAGGCTCCACCAGATGCTGCATCGAGCATAGGTCTAGATTGTGCGCCCAAACCATTGTAGAAATAGTTTATAATCATCCATTCAGGCATGCCATGATGTGGGCACTTCCTTAGCATCTCCTTATATCGATCCCAAGCCTCACACAGAGATTCTCCAGTTTGCTGTGCAAACTGAGTAAGAGCATTCCTGATTGCAGCAGTCTTCGCCATAGGAAAGAATTTAGTGAGAAACTTTTGAGCAAGATCCTCCCATTTGGTGATAGACCCTAGTGGTAGAGAATGTAACCAGCACTTTGCTTAATCCCTCAGAGAGAATGGGAAGAGTCGCAGCTTGATAGCATCTTCAGTCACCCCATTGAACTTGAAAGTGTCGCAGATCTCAATAAAATCCCTGATGTGTATTTTGGGGTCTTCTGTAGGAGAACCCCCAAACTGAATTGAGTTCTGTATCATCTGAATCGTGCTCGACTTGATCACAAAAGTGTTAGCCGAGATAGCTGATCTGATGATGCTCGACTGAATATCATTGATCTTATACTGAGAATAGTCCATCAGAGCCTTAAGAATTTCTGCTTGATCTCCCATCACTACTAAAGCTGGTTCCTCGACTTTCTCTTCGTCCTCAAAAACTTCCCTTCGAATCACTACAGCTTCTTTCTCGGCTTGATTTAGAGTTCTCTTACGAGCCCGCGAATGCGTATGCATACACGCTCGCTAGAATACCCGAAACACGACAAGGAAAAGAGTAGGTAAGCAACAATGTCCGAGTCAATGAACTTTTACGATCACTGATGACAAACATATAAACTAAAAGTTAACACCGTGTCCCCGGCAGCGGCGCCAAAAACTTGTTAGTCGCTAAGAACGCGCTAATAATTCACGCAAGTATACGCGAACGCAAGTAATATAGAATTAATTCTAGTTCATTCCCACAGAGACTGGTTAGATTAACTTTGTGATTTATGCACTTATGCAACAATGATATGGCTATTATTCAATGTTAAGACGAATAACAATTTGGGTTTTTATCATACTACGATTAACTATTGAGAATAATATTAAAGAACATTAACTAAGAGATTAAAAAGAGTTGAATAATATATGACACAAACATGGAATTCTAACTTCATTAAATACTTCATTCAATAGCCTTTTCGTTCTTAACCTTAGCATGTAATGGTGATGACACTAATCAGATAACACGAAACTGATAAACGCCAACTTTCGTTGTATGAATACCATACTACCAGACATCCACAAAAGAGATAGAAGCTGAATAGACGCCAATTATATTGAGACCCTATATGTCTATAGAATTTGACAACATAACACTTTAATGCACAAGTTATCTATCGTGATTATATAGGGCAAGTAAGATGGTTAAAATTACCTACGAATCATGCATAACAATAACACACGAACCTATGCTAGCATGACAAGTTCTAAATCCCTAAATTCACTGTCGCTTAATTAAGAATTAACACGCTATCTTATAAGTTCGCGACGCTCATAAGATGAATAAGCACAACCAATACTAGGTTATCATACAATCACCACACACTAAGGTACCGAAACAAATTAACTAAAGAAATCCATAAATAAATCCGCTAGAACCCGACGATAACGATTAGCCCATAATCAGACTCATCATCAACGTGGGTTCCGATGAAAACATGGTATAATAAACGTAATATTTATACTAAATAAATAATAAACCAAGTACGAAACAAGGGTATAGTTTCACGAATAAGAAAACTAGCATCCAAAGTTACAACTTAGAATAAAGAATCACAAATATAAACTAGATATTCTTCGTCTTCGTTGAATTGCGCTAAAACGGTCTTCTTACGCCTTCTCCTTGTGCTCTGGTACGTCTTCTTATGAAAAACGACCTTTATTTAGGTATATATAGCAGCCCATGTATAGTAAAAGTCCTCTAATCAGAAGCCCATAAGAATCAGGATTTAAATTTCCCAACCCGGCGGCGCGCGACCGCGCTGTGTCTCTGTACTTCGGGTGCGGCTGCGCGCTGTGACAGCGCGGGCGCGCTGGCCTTCTGGTGAAAATTCCATTTTCTTCTTTTCTTACTGCAATGAGTTGGTCTTCACGAGCTTTATTCCTTGGACACCATCCTAACACCATATTAGCATAAAATCAATGCTAATTCACCTGAATTCCGGATTAATGCCTGAAATGCAAAAATACTAGAAAACATATTAAAACACCAACAACTTGAGTACAAATACACCAATTCAAAGTTTAATGAAGCGTTATAAAGTATCATAAATACCACTCAACACCTTTCACGTGCCATACAGAAACCCTTGACCAAACAATTATGTTCATCTAACATCTCCAACAACGACTGTACAATATCTTCATCCACGGTATCGCTTCGTCCGTTAACGGCGTTTATTCTGTTATTTACTTCATCTTTCGGTGAAAGTATACACTAACGTCATAGACCCTCAGCCCATATCCATCGAATACAGAATAGGTGAAGAAGTCCGGTAAAGCCCAATGACCCAAAAATGGGCCATTAAGACTCATAATAAACGGGTATAAACCTAAACCAAATTAGAACCCCTGTGCTAAAACCCTAAAAATCTTCTAGCATTCAACCACTCTCTCCTCCATTTTCTTCAGGTAATCGCACCTTCTTCACCATTGTTTCTCAATTAAACAAAATTTTTACGTTTAATTAGTATCTGTAACTTATATACAAAGTGTATAAAAATCTGATCTTGAATTGTTTGATTGTCAATAGAGTTCAAAAGATGTATCTTCAATTTTATATCAATGACAACGGTGACAAAGTTTACACTACCAAGGTCTGTTCCTTTATTTCCCTAATTCTTGAGTTTTATTTACTATCTGGTTTATTAATTTTTTTTTTATTTTGTATGTTTGTTTATTATTAAAAGCATCTGTTTATTGAGCCTCTAATGTTTGAATGTTTTCCGGGTTGTATAGGCTGAAATTTGTTTCTAAGGAAGAAGGAATAGCTTTTATCTTGTATTCTCGAGTATTTCTTTCTGCATTTTTTAATTTGATTTCGTATTTTTACATGAGGTTGACCTATGGTGAAGGTTGTGTAAATATAGCTGTGTCATGTGTGTGTTTAATTGCCAGTTGATAGAGAATCTTGTATTGTACTGTGAGCTGTGAGCTTGCTATTTTAGGATTTTATTGTTTTAGATTTTTGACAAAGTACACGGGGGATATTGTATGCCGAAGATTATTTGTCTGTGTGTGTTAATTGCAATTTGGAATATTTTCTTGATTTGTCATGTAAACTTAGTATTCACAGATTGTCGGTGATTAATTCATATTTGCATAAAAATAATTTGTATGATGATTTTAGGTTTACTTTACTGTTTTCTATGTTCTGCTCCCTCCGTTTTTTTGATAATATTTTAATAATGCAGAAAGAAACACCACTCGGGTTGGCCACAGAATCTGCTCATCCAGGTAGCATGTTACAAACTTTTAAGTACATTTGTTGTATTCAGTGTAGTGAGAGGTTTTTTTTTGGGGCGGGGGGTTATGATGAAATTTACATTGACTTATACAGAGATCCTGAAAACCGTGGTCATAGTTAAGACGTTAGAAGACAGAGTGTAGACGAGGGCAGTAATGAATATTGGTAATATTGAATACAATGTTGGGCAAACTACAAAATGTTAGTTTGAAGTAGATAGGGTAAATAGTTGATGTTTATAATTTCACCAAGCTGAAAGTGTTTTACTTGTCTTAAAAGTATAACCTGATGAAAAAAGCAGTGCCCCGTTACCTTTGTGAATGGGACACTCGTTAAATTCAGGAAAAATGACTACATTTGTTGTATTCAGTGTAGTGAGAGGTTTTTTTTTGGGGCGGGGGGTTATGATGAAATTTACATTGACTTATACAGAGATCCTGAAAACCATGGTCATAGTTAAGACGTTAGAAGACAGAGTGTAGACGAGGGCAGTAATGAATATTGGTAATATTGAATACAATGTTGGACAAATTACAAAATGTTAGTTTGAAGTAGATAGGCTAAATAGTTGCTGTTTATAATTTCACCAAGCTGAAAGTGTTTTACTTGTCTTAAAAGTATAACCTGATGAAAAAAGCAGTGCCCCGTTACCTTTGTGAATGAATGGGACACTCGTTAAATTCAGAAAAAGTGACTCGTGAATCGTTATTGGGTGAACCTCTGTTATATTAAGTGGCTGAAGGTTCAGTAAATGATTCAACAGTAGAAAAGTTAAAAACACTTTAGATTTAAACAATTATCGTAAGTCTAGTTGTCTGCTAGTATAAGTTATAATATAAGTTTGTACGACTGCAATAAATATTATGGATCATGAAGAGAGATACAAAATCAAAAGTGTTATATTCTTTGTTTTCTAGCTGTATAATATTTTGTTATCACATGCTAGCATAAAAGCAGAAATTTTAGAAATTTTCTAGCTGTTCAACTTATTTTATAAGAATATCTGGTTAATTTAAATACCAAAAATGTTGAAGTACTTAAAGTCTACACAGTTAAATCTTCTAATAGGTCTGTACAAATGGTATTTACCAACTCTAGAAACTTTTTGCAGTAAGTTTGTTGACATAGAATATTATCACTTACAATTCTGGTCAAGAAGATAATCATTAAAGTTAATATCAACAGAGCTTGTACTTGTGTTACCGGGACAAGTTGGTAGAAACAAGTCTATATTTGAGTGCTTGTCTGGTACCTTACCAAATTTTCCTTGGTGGCAGTGTTCATTAACATTAAGAAATGAACACTGGTGTACTTTTAAAAAAGCATTGTATTGACCATTGCATTTGTTTTCTTCAGCTCGTTTCTCTCCTGATGACAAGTACTCGAGACAAAGAGTTCTTCTGAAGAAGAGATTTGGATTGTTGCCAACCCAGAAGCCTGCACCGAAATACTAAGAATTTCACTTGCTTTGCATTAGTGAGTGTTCATTAATGTGTAACAATGTGTCTGTAGCCATTCCATTCTGCTTTTGCTTTAGCTGTATAACTAGTGACAGGGTATCCAAGTGAATTTGGGCCACTGGCCAAATTTTAAACTGCAGTGTAGCTAGATATATAAAAGTTGAAAGGCTTGCCAGCCGATCTTTGACATTGTAATATTTTTATGGCTATCAATTCTAATGCATTCAACTCCTTAAATATAGTCCCAATTCAAAAGAGCTCCTTGTGGCCTTTGTATTGGCCTTCCTGTTGCAACAATAATTTTTTTTTTCTTTTAAGAAGAAAAAAATATGAGAATGTTAATTAGGAACATTTACATGCTCTGAGATGCTCATATCATTCTTTAAAAATATTATTGATCAACATTTCACGGTGGCTTTATGATTTTACATTGGAAACTGTCGATTCTATTCATCATCTCTGATTTAAAGAGTTTTTGTTATGTCAATTTTATCAGGGCTTGTGTTTTTCATTTGTGTATCGCACAAATTGAATAATGCTTTGATTATAATATGCTCATTTCCCATGTTACGCTTGATACATTTCTTGTTCTCTAGGGGAATTGATCAATTAATACTTGCAGTCGTTACCAGATATTAAAAGAGAAAGGGTATCCATTGAACTGCAATCTCTTAGAAAGTTGACACACTTGCAGACTCGGAAGCTGTATTACAGATTAATACAGGATGTTCCAGTTATGGGAATAAGATGCGTTGTTTTGTATTTCATGTTGTATATTTTGCCTTCTTAATTTAGTCGTCAAACTGTTGTTACTGGTGGTCTGTTATTGATTCAAATTCGCTGTCCACTTCTGAAGTACAAAAAATTAAGAAGCATCACATATACTCAATATGTTGTTACATGCAATTTGGTGCCCCCAAAAATTTGTTATCGAATACCAGAGAGACTTTTATTGGTGGCAGCACAGAAATTGAAATATACACATTTATCGGAACATCATGAGTTACACCATAAGCCGGTGAGTACGTGTGCATTATTACTGAAGCTCCAAGCAGGAGTTCTTTCAGTTGTTAGAACCTATTGTAATCTGTTCTTGTATCTGCGCTGGTTTTTGCATTTGTTTATGTATTTATAACCAGCCAAAACTGTTGTGCTATAAGTTTTTCGATCCTAAACATATAGAATGTGATCGGAGAAACCTCTGGGTTGACTTGTGCAGCATTGCATCTATTACTTTTGGTAAACCATGTTGTTGTGGAGGTGATTTTAATGTTATTTTGGACATAGATGGATAATCCCATCTATCATAAGTTGGATAGTATTGTTGTAAACGGTGACTGGTTGAATCGTGTCCCTATGTCGTTTGCTCAGTTTCTGCCTCGTCTTCTATCTGATCAAATAAAATCATTTCCATTCAGGACAAGGATGGGCAGGACTCATTTTGGGCACGCGAATGTGGCGGCAGTAGCTATCAAATACTTTGCTCGGTCATGAATGTTAGAATATATATTCGTAATTTAGCTCGTAACAGTTTATTATATAAATATTGAGACATGTATTCTGATTATTAGTATTATAATAAAACCCTAGTTCTTTATTTTGTCTTTCAACTTTTATCATCACATGTCTCCAATTTTATCATCTTTTATATCTTTGTATTCTACCGCATCTTTGTCCATTATGACTGCTGATGGTTCTCCCATGTTATTGGAAGGCGTTGGTTCTTTTATCACACCTAACGTGTCCCTATCTGATGTATATTATGTTCTCAATCTTAAGATGAATTTGATTTCTGTGAGTCAGTTATGTGCATCTGGATACTTACTCTTATTCTCTTCTTCCACTTGTTGTGTTCAGGACCCAAGATCTCAGAAAGTGATTGGGATAGGTCGTAGGTAAGGGGGACTCTATGTTTTGGATGAACTGAAAGTCTCGAATGTTGGAGCTTCTACTGTTGATTTATCATCTTTTCGTTTGAGTAATTCTTCGTCAGATTTTTATCTTTGGCATTCTCGTTTTAGCCATGTGTCTGCCCCTCGTTTACAGTATATGGTTTCTACAGGAGTTTTAGGACATTTAAAAACTCATGATATTTCTGATTGTAGTGGTTGTAAACTGGCTAAATTTGCTGCTTTGTCATTCTATAAAAGTGTTTCTTTTATCGCTGCACCTTTTGATGTTATTCATTCTGATGTGTGGGGACCTTCACCTGTACCTACAAAGGGGGGTTCTAGATATTATGTGTCCTTTATTGATGATTATACTCGATTTACATGGGTTTATATTATGAAACATAGATATGATTTTCTTGATATATACAAGGAATTTCGTGCTCTTGTACATACTCAACATTCTGCTGTTATTAAATGTTTTCGTTGTGATTTGAGGGGTGAATACACTTCTAATGAATTTTTCCAGTTACTTGCTTCTGATAGTACTATACGTCAAACCTCGTGTATAGATACGCCTCAGCAAAATGGAGTTGCTGAAAGAAAATATCGTCATATTGTAGAAACAACTCGCTTCTTCTTGTTGTCCGCTCAGGTTCCTAGTGTGTTTGGGGGGAAGCAGTTCTTACTACGACCTATGTGATTAACATGATTCCTACTTCTCATAATTCAGGTTTGTCTCCCTTTCGGAAATTATATGGAGATGTTCCAGACTATTCCTCGTTGCGTATTTTTGGTTCCACTTGTTTTGTCCTTCTCCCACATGTAGAGCATACAAAATTAACTCATAAATCTGCTTTGTGTGTTTTCTTGGGTTATGGTATCAGTCAGAAAGGATATCGTTGTTTTGATCCTGCTAGACAAAAGTTATATGTTTCTCGTCATGTTGTGTTTCTTGAGCATATTCCATATTTTTCTGTCCCTGCTAGTTCCCATAATATGACACATGCAGATCTCATTCGTATTGATCCTTTTGACTCGGATGTTGAGGAAACTTTGCCCACAACTCCTAGTACTTCAGTTCCTGAGACATCTTAGACTCCCCCATCTTCGCCCCCGTCTACGACTACTCAATCCTCTCCAGAGATTTTGGATCCTCCTCCTCCCACTCGTCAATCTACTCGTATTCGTAAGTCCACTTGACTTCCTGATTTTTCTTATTCATCTTATTCTCCTTAATTTTCCTCATTTGTTACATCTATTCACGGTTTATCTGAACCTGTTTCCTATAGAGATGCTGTTCGTGATCCTCTTTGGCAGGCAGCTATGGCTGAGGAACTTACTGCTTTACATCAGACACATACGTGGGACTTGGTTCTCTTACCACCAGGGAAACATGTTATTCGTTGTCGTTGGGTCTATAAAATTAAGACCAAATCTGATGGTTCCGTTGAGCGCTATAAGGCTCGGCTTGTTGCTAAAGGCTATTCTCAGGAGTACGGTTTGGATTATGAGGAGACCTTTGCACCTGTTGCAAAGATGACGACGGTTCGTACTGTAATTGCAGTTGCTTCAGTTTCCAAATGGAACATATTTTAGTTAGATGTTAAAAATGCTTTCTTGTATGGTGATCTACATGAGGAAGTTTATATGACACCTCCTCCTAGTTTTCCTCATCGGCCTGTTTATGTTTGTCGACTTCGTAAGTCACTATATGGTCTACAACAGGCATCTCGTTGTTGGTTTGAGAAATTTGCCACTGTACTTATTTCACTCGGTTTTCATTCTAGTCATCATGATTCTGCTTTATTTGTTCGGTGTACAAGTGCAGGTCGTATTATCTTGGCTTTGTATGTTGATGATATGATTATTACTGGTGATGATTGTGTCGGTATTGAGTCGTTAAAATAGGAGTTGGCTCGTTGTTTCGCTATGAAAGACTTAGGTTTGCTTCGTTATTTTTGGGGATCGAGGTTGCTACTTCATCACAGGGTTATCTTTTAACACAGTCTAAATATATTGCTGATTTATTTGATCGTGCTCGCCTTACTGATAATAAGATTATGGATATTCCTCTTGAGATGAATGTTCAATATTCATCATCTGATGGTCTTCCTTTGGCGGATCCTACTTTATATCGTACTATTGTGGGTAGTTTTGTTTATCTCACTGTTACTCGTCCAGATATTACACATGTTGTTCATGTTGTTAGACAGTTCGTCACTTTTCCTACTACTGTGCATTAGGGAGATGTTCATCGTATTCTCAGATACCTTCGAGGGACTCAGTTTCAGAGTCTATTATTTCCTTCTACTTCATTTTTAGAGTTGCGTGCTTATAGTGATGCTGATTGGGCTGGAGATCTAGAGGATCGCAAGTCTACTACTGGTTTTTGTATTTTTCTTGGTGATTCTTTAATTTCATGGAAAAGTAAGAAATAAGATGTTGTTTCTCGTTCATCTTCGGAAGCTGAGTATCGTGCAATGGCTTCTACTACTTGTGAGGTTGTTTGGTTACGTTGGTTGCTTGCAGATTTGGGTATTAAGCTTACGCATCCTACTCCGCTATATTGCGATAATAAGAGTGCAGTTTATATTGCTCGTAATTCTGTTTTTCATGAATGCACTAAACATATTGAGATTGATTGTCATGTTACCCGTCATCACTTGCATCAGGGTACTATCACCTTACCTTATGTCTCTTCTTCACTTCAGATTGCAGATATTTTTACCAAAGCTCATTCGATTTAGTGCTTCCGGTTCTTGTCTGACAAACTCTCAATGCTTAATGGTGCAGTATCGTGAGTTTGAGGGGGGATTTTAGAATATATATTTATTATATATTATTAGTGATATATTATATTAAGGGTGTTTTCGTAATTTAGCTTGTAACAGTTTATTATATAAACATTGAGACATGTATCCTGATTATTAGTATTATAATAAAACCCTAGTTCTTTATTTTGTCTCTCAACTTTTATCAATGAAAATGCTGTTTGTGACATCCCTGCTAATATCTGTTTGCTCCACTCTCTTTAAACATCACTGCTAATGAACTATTTAATACTATTAAAGGTACTAGCTTACGGCCCGTGCGATGCACGGGTCTTGATTAATATTTATATATTTTTATTTCTAATTTATATAATTTTATTAAAATTCTATAAGAAAATAAATACTAGATAATGATTATATTATTATGCTTTTATTGTGTATAATTCTAAGTTAAGTTTAAATAGTATATCATTGATGAAATCTTATTCATAAATAATAATGTAAATATTTGTTGTTGGTGAGATTCGAACCTCAAAACTTATATGCATTTTTATAAATAATAATATAAATATTTGTTGTTAACGTTATTCGAACCTGAGAACTTATATGTATCTTTATAGTAATAATATATATGTTTGTTTTTGACGGGATTCGAACCTGAGAACTTGTGAAGTGTATTTTTTAGTATTTAAATCTGACGGCTTTTATTATTTGATGAAGAAGATCCGACGGTCGTGATGGAAAGGGATAACCAAAATGAGGGGTTAACCAAACTACAAATTATACCCTATTCCGGTTATTATAGTATAGTATAGTATAGATAGTATAGACAACCAAATCCAAGTCACGCGGTCCCTACGATTATACGGTAGAGTTCTTTCTCTCAACCTGGAGTATATATAGTTGGAAATGACGTTGTGAAAAGCATTCTCTATTTTCTTTTTTGCGCTGAAGTTGCCAAAGTTTTTCAAGGCACGACCCTTGCTTTAGTTCCTAAAACGAATGCTGCTACTAGTATGAACCCATTGCTTGTTGCAGTTTTCTTTACAAAGTTATTGCTAAAATTCTAGTAAATCAGTTAAAGTCAGTTCTTGGTGGTTTAATTTCTCCAAATCAAGCTCCGTTTGTCCCAGTCGTTTAATGGGGGGTAATATTTTTCTTGCCCAAGCTTTGTGCAGGGACTACCATTTAGATAAAGGTCCTCCCAGGTGCACAGTTTAGATACATTTTTTGGTTAAAAGCGGTCTGGCACCCTGCTATCCCGACATGTCCTTTTCTTCTATGGCTAACGTTCAAAAGCCGTTTGCTGATAAGGATCTGATAAGCTTTATAGAGTAAGCTCTTGAAGATATTGTTACTGAACTCTAAGAACACACAGTGAGATGAAAACAATATTCATTAACTTGAGAATGTATGACAAGACCACACCCTTGCTATATAGCCAAGGATGTGCACTACAGATAGAGACCAAGTCTTACAGCTAATAATAACAAAAAGTACTAATTGAATTTGTCTGGATATTGACACAAGCGGTTCCAAAATTAATGTGGCAAAGACAGAAAATAACATAAGTACTAAAATGATTGAAATAGTTGTGTTCTCCTCAATACTCCCCTTCAAGATGAGAGGTGATCAGTGTGAACAGCTCCAAGCTTGGCTAGAATAGACTAATGTTGATTTACTGAAAGTATATTGGTCATTATATCTGCCAGTTGATCCTTTGATGCCACTTTAGTTGTCTGAATGGTCCCAGCTTTAATTTGATTACGTACATAGTGACAATCGATTTCCACATGCTTGGTTCTCACATGCAACACGGGGTTTGCAGCGATGGTTAGGGCTGCCTGACTATCACACTTTAAGACTGTAGGGGGTAGATTTGTTAAGCCCAGATCTTTTAATAGATCAGTTAACCAAGTTATCTCACAAGCTGTCACAACAATTGCCCTATATTGCGCTTCAGCTGACAACCTAGCAATGACATTCTATTTCTTAGTTTTCGCGGACAGAAGTGAGTCACCAAGAAATATGTAGTATGCAGTATGCAGTATGCAGTAGTTGACCTCCTTGTAATTGGGCAACTAACCCAGTCACTATCACAGTAGGCCGTAAGCCTTGCAGCTGATGCGGAAGCCAGTAAAATGCCTTGATGAGTAGAGCCAGCTAAGTAGCTGAGAACTCTTTTACCAGCCTGCATGTGTACAGTTGTTGGCATGTGCATGAATTGACTTAAAATCTGAACAGTAAAGGCCACATCTGGTCTTGTGATTGTCAAGTAAATCAGCTTGCCCTCCAATCTTTGATAATTTGAAGCATCAGTCAACAAATCTCCTTTATCGTGAGTCAATTTCAGTTGTGTGTCCATTGGTAGCTTCAAAGGCTTGACATTTGACATTCCATACTTTTTAAGTAAATCCACTGTATACTTGGTCTGTGAAAGAAAAATACCAGATGGATTCCTGTCAATCTCTATTCCCAAAAAAATATCTCAGAGCACCCAAATCTTTCATATTAAAATGTGAAGATAACATAACTTTTAGATTTTGTATCTGCAGAGCACTATTGCCACAAATCAACAAGTCATCCACATAGATGAGACAAACAGTGATAGTATCTTCCATAATTTTAGTAAAGAAACTATAGTCTGCTTTTGACTGTAGAAAGTTACTGTTAAGCAAAGTTGTGGTCAATTTAGAAAACCAGTTTTTGGGAGATTGTTTCAAACCATATATCGATTCTTTCAATTTACAGACAAGCTTAGAATTTAACCTTGCACTTAACACATTCTCATGAGAGATTCTATAGTCTAAATGGGTGTAGCCTTGAGGCATTTTCATATATACATCTTCTTGCAAAGGTTTATTTGACACGTCCATTTGACACGCCTCCCAGTTTTTTATTGAAGCCACAACCAAGAGGGTTCGAACAATAATTAATTTTGCGACGTAGGCAAAGGTTTGATCATAGTCTACCCCTGCTTTCTGCCTGCAACCCAGTATTACTAACCGTGCTTTGTGCCTTTCGAGTGTGCCATCTGGGTTGTATTTCGACTTCTAAATTCACTTGCTTGCTATGGAAGTTTTATTAGAGGGCAACTCCGTAACCTCCCAAGTATCATTTTGTTCTAAAGCCTCTAGTTCTAAATTCATGGCCTTAATCCAATGTTCTTGTTGAACATCAACTTTGTAGTGTACAATGTCAGGGTTATGTGTAAGATTGGTAACAAAGAACTGAAAATCAGGCGTTACTTGAGTGTAAGCTAGATTAGAGATGTATGTGGTTTGGTTCGACACATAATTAACATGCCATTTTGGAGTAGTGTGAAGTCTAAAGCTTCTTCTAGGTAGGGGTGGTGCCAACTCAATAACAGCAACATCATTAAAATGTAGTGATTCAGTTTTAGAGTGTGACTCATTAGACAGATCTAGTGAATTTACAATTGGTGAATTTGGGATTGAAGTAAATGGGTTCTCATCTAACTAGTCAAAATCATCTAGAAGTGGTTGTGCGGGAACAATGTTTAGCACAGGGTTTATGTATGATTTTTGTGACTGAGAATTAAAGGAAAAAAGTGACTCTTCAATTCTGACATCCCGTGACACAAATGGTTGTTTGGTGATCAGATTCAATAACTTATATCCCTTTTTATTGGCTAGATATCCCAAAAATACACATGTCACCCCATCATAAAGAATTTATCAATGTGGATATCTTGGTTGTATGCAAAGGCTAAACAACCAAAGGTACGAACAAGGCCATAGTCAGGCTTTGTGCATGGAGTGCTTCATAAAGGGTTTTAAAGTTTAACACATAGGAGGGATGTTAGGCCCTTAATTAACTGTAAGGGGGGTGAATACAGTTAATACAATCTATTCGACAAAGCTTCAACAGAATCAACAGTTTTTATATTTACTGATAAAAACTTATTACAAACTTACACTCTCGAAAGGATGAACAATTATCCTTGAGAACTGCTAGGTTATGTGAAAGATATAACAATGTCGCAATTCATATATCATGAACCTAATATGTGCTTTATATAGAGCACGACTACACAATATATAAGGAATACTATTCTATTAACAACAAGGAAACCTATACAATGCTTCTGAGATAAAGTCCTTCACCGTCTTGAGTTCCTGTTTCCTTTTCCTTATCGAAGATCAACTGATGTGACAAATACTGATTTCATCATCCGTTGATATCATCATCCATTGGTATCATCATCCGTCGATATCATCATCCGTTGACATCATCATCATCCATTGATATAAGTTCTGAAGTGAACTTCTGATAGTTTCTGCTTGATATCATCAATTGCTCCTAACAATCTCCCCCAACTTGTTCATTATGGAAATATGGACAAGTTCCAATTGATGATGTCAAAACTATCTAAATACAGGAATCAAGTATGCATATTCAATCTTGCTTCAGTGAATATCAGACTATACTCTTCATTCTGAACTGCTTCTTTAACTTGAGAAATGTTAGAGGTTAACTTCAGTTCATCAGCCCAGTTAGCTCTATAAATCTTCCTTCTTTGGTGAGCTTGAATGATTTCTTTTTCTTCACATTTTTCTTCAGTATAATAAGCTTGAACTACTGTATAGATTGGATCTATCAGTGTTTGAGATTTAGATTCCTTAGATACTGATTTCTTCTTTGCAACAGCTTTGGATTTAAGCTTTGAAAGCTTTGATTTTTCTTCTATTTTCTCTTTTTCTTTAAGCTTCTTGTCAGCAGTTTCGATAACTTGTATCCTGAGTGATCTTTCATGTAATAACCCCAATTTTTAGAAATTTTTGAAACCCTTATGAATAGTGTTTTTGCTGAATGAGAAAAATTTTCATGCCACGCTATGTAGGGGTTCTGTTATTGATCTTATGGAATATTATTAGTACTCTATGTGGTATATAAGTGTATGTAAAGATCGTCAGAATCCAATTCCGAACACTTTGATTTTTCCCGGAAATCCAATAGATACGGAAAGAATTGAGTATAAGGTAACAGGATAAAAGGATTTAAATTAAAGGATTATAATAGAGGATCATAAAAAGGAATTTAATGTATTGAGAAAGGTTAAGGGAATCTAAGTAATAAGATCCCGGGTATGATCCCTCGAACGATAACCGAAAACGAAAGTTAAGCGAACCGTATAACAGATCAGCGATCATTAGGCAAACAATTAAAAGCTAATCAAAGGGATTAGTGGGGGTGATGTCATCCAACCAATAGAAAGAGGACAAAGGAGGGGTGATGACATCACAAAGTGATGTAGGCATGACATAGAAGGGAAGGAAGTGTGGTTGAATTATAACCACACAAAATCAAGGTTAATTAAGTCATTAACCAAAAACAACACAAAAAATCAACCAACCAAGCAAATCATTTCATTTTCATCAAACAAAACACAAAAACCTCTTTCTTCCCAAGCTAACTCTCGGCTTCTTTCTTAAAATTTGAAGATCCAAGCTCCACCACTTACTATTTAGCAAGGTAATTATCTAAGCTTCCCCATGGATAGTTACATACTTCCTATAAGTTTAAGCTTCTAATTCCAAGCCAATCTTTTTCTATAAATCAAGGAAGAAGATGGTGAATAGTAACCTTCAAGAAATAACTTTAGTTTTCTTGACTTTTTATGAAAGATTAAGGTGATACAAGCAAGGATCAAGGTTCTTTAGGCATTCAAAGCTCTTGTGTTGTGTTAAAAAGCTTCAAGGAAGGTATAATCTCTTAACCAAGCTTTGTTATTGAATGTTAAGAGCATAATATGAGTATTTTAGTTCATGAGAGGCTTGATGGTTGTGTATGTAGAGATTAGTGAGTTTTGGGATGTTGTTGGATTGGTAAATGTTGTTGTTTTGATTAAAAGAACTTAAGTATGATTAAAGTTAAGCTTAGGCATAAGTATGAATGATTAAATTGAATTGGTTGGGGTTGTTATGATGTGAAAAGGATGGATGTTGGTTGTATGTTGGATTTGAGGTTGATTTGGGATGGTTTTGAATGGTTTAAAATTGGGAAATCGCGTAAACATAGCCGTCGTAACGTCCGATTTTCTTTGGACTGTTTTTGTGCATAGCATTAGGACCCGAGAACCCCCTGCTAGATTATGACCACTGCCATGTTTAGATAACTCATGTTACGAGCTTCGTTTTGATATGTAGTTCGTTCGATTCCGATGCACGGTTTAGGAGAAACGACCGTTTCAAGTAACGGCGTTTCGCGAACGAAACTTTTCCCCTCGCCTTACTTTGAAACATAGGTTAAAGACCAAAAAGGGTTAATTAATGTATGAAACATTTATGCTAAGTGTTTTAGGCAGTTGGTAAGACACTCGCGAAGGAATCGCTTTAAAACTCGTAAAGGTTAAATTATTAAAAATGGTGGAGCCGAGGGTACCCGAGTGACTTAAGCGAATCAGTGAGCGCAAAACAAGCGTTAGAGTCTAAGTTAGTTAAAGTATAGATTTACAAGTGATTTTGGTTTAATTCCAACTTACTTGTTGTTTATAGGTTACCAGACTCGTCCCGAACCTTTTATCACCCCAAGTCGCTCAGGCAAGTATTCTATCCGTTATACTGTTGTTGTGATGTATACATTTGTATATGCATGATCTTGCGATAAATGCATATTGGTTATTTAGCAAATTCTTGCGATATATTGTAGCATGTGATATGGTATATATGCATGCCTGTTTCATATTCTTGAAATATATATCTGTTGGTTCAGTTGATAATACCTATGCTAGAGAATAGCGGTAACTTGAATATACCCTTAGTATAGGGACCCAAAGGTGAAAATATTTTCTAAAACCGGGAGTCGAGGATCCCGAGTAGATTTTGTATATATGGATATGGATATATATATATATATATATTTATATATATATATGGTTATAGTTTTCCAAACTATTAATCGAATAAGGTTTATTCGATAACTTTAACTTTATTTTATTATTGAATATTATTTCGAATATTATTCGAAGGCGTATGACTCCTTTTATTTATTTATTTGAATATTATTTGAATATTTATTCGAGGGCTTATGACTCTTTTATTTATTTATTTGAATATTATTTGAATATTCATTCGAAGGCTTATGACTCAGTTTATATTATTTAATGAATATTATTTGAATATTCATTTGAGGATCTATGACTCCGATTATTTGCTGAGGTATATTCTTTATTTTATTAAAGAATAAGGTGTCAATAATCAAACTTATTTTCGATTATTCAAATAAAGATAATACTTTCATATAAGTATATCTTTGGTTATTTAATACTCGTTTCAAGTATAAGTTTTAATACTTCTACTTCAATTATTTTTATAAAGATTATTCTTTATGGGAATATTATTTACATAATAATATTCAGTCATTTTCTAAATATTCTGGGGACTGATTTACTTCATTAAATCAGCTTTACTCCAAACACTCTATAAAGTGTTTTCGAGTCTTCAAAATGATTTTTAAAGTCAGAGCGGATCCCAAAACTCATTTTTATATTTAAGATCTTCCTTTTTAAGGGGATTTAAATACTCGCTCAAAACCTGGGGAATCCGGCTCTGTGGTGTATTTTATATTCGCAACGAGGTTGCAGTTTTGGTAAATGAATTGATTACTTGCCCAATGTTCGGGAAGTAAGCCCATCTAATTGAGTCGGCATAAGCGACAGGCCGGGGTACGGTCTATGAAAGTGTAAGTGGCTGGGTGGCAGTCCATCAACGCGTAAGAGGCCGGATGGCGGTCCAGCACAAGGTCCTTATGTGGCCAGGGTGATGACCGGTGGGGGATTCATCCATCTACTAGTAGAAAAGGTTACTTATTGGTATCTTTGCCTGATCAGCAAGATATCTGGTTTATGCCAAAATTCTTTCCTTTCCAAATTTATTGGATATTGCAATTCTGTTCATACTTTACATGACAGAGGTTTTCAGGAAATGTATATATATATATATAGGTGTATATATATGTCGGGACTTAATGAAGTATCTCGTAACTTCATTATTTATAATGATATTCAAAGCTTGAATCTATTCAAATCTTGTCTTGTAGTCTCATCTATGTGATGAACTTTTGAAACTAATTATAACTTGAACGGTGGTAGTTCAAGTAGTATTTGGGAAAGATATAAGTATATTGGGGTATCTTGTAACTTCATCTTTTAAACTTATATCTAATTAATAATTGTCTTATGAATGACAAAGATTTTCAGAAAAACGTTGAGACAAGGTTAGATATATGAGATCACCTTGCAAACGATATTTTTTTTATACAGTTATACACTGGGACTTTGTGTATATTATGCATGGAAGAGGACTTCCAATATTTTGAAAAGTATATATGTATATATACTGAATATTTTGCGACTTCATCGCATTAAGATATCAAACTTGGTTCATTTCTTTTGACCAAGACTTTCATGAGTATTATGAGTAGGCTCATATACTGTTAATCATTATACATATTATTTTGGTGGGCTTGCTGCTCACCCTTGCTTTCTTCTTTCATCACACAACAACAGATAGAAAAGATGAACAGAACCAAGCTCCCGATTCGCAAGCGATTAGGAGACGTTCCGCAGTTTTCTAGAAGCATTGATGCCGCCGTAGCTGAGGTAGGAACTACCAATAGGCTAGACTTTCAACTTTTGATGGACCAGATTTATTTATATTTATGAATTGTAATAATGGCAAAGAAATGTAAATTTATTCAGAAAACCTTTTAAGGTGTATTGGTAGATAATTGTGGAATAAAATGACTTGTGGTTATTTTTGGATGTTCATCTCTGAGACTATAACGTGTGGTATGTGTGTTTATTGTGGGGTCACAGTACAGAGTAGTTGAGTAATTATTAAGATTGGGTGTTATTAAGGGAAATGGAACTCGTGACGACCCGGATCCCCGACCCCGGATCTGGGGGTGTTACAGAAATGGTATCAGAGCTAAGCGTTATAAACCTCAGAGATGATGGGACGTTAAGATAATAAGTTCACTAAGATAATAAGAACTCTTGCCAAGTTCATAGTCGGGCTACCTAACGTAGCACTGACAGTTAAAACCCTTATGGGAACCCTTATAGGTATCGTGATAGTAACATAGTTTGTTCTCGTATAGGGCAGCGGGGCACCAAACCTTGAGGTTCAGGAGCATCAGCATGAGGATCTTTTATTACAAGTTGGAGATCAAATTGTGAATCCGATGGAGTACCCTAATGAGGGACCGGATGAGGTTCAGATAGAGAATGCTGCGGTTGAGGATGTTATTCCGGAAAGGATTGTGGCTGAGGAGGATCTCATGGAGGATCCTGATGAGAATGAAGAGAGGACCGTTGAGGAACAGATGACCGTAGTCAGGGCGACTACCAGAGCAAGAATGGCCGCGAGGGTGGCACTAGAGGATGAAGAGTTACCAAGGGCACAAAGGTTAATGAGGGCAGAAGGAGTGGGGCCTTCCACGACCCCAATTATACCAGTATCAGACCCTCTTCCAGAGGCTCCTGTAGACATCCATGAGGTTCCACCAATTCCTGTTCCCTCCCCTGTACAGAGCCCAGCACATACTGAGGAAATGCCACCTTTATCCCCTGCACCATTGTCACCTGATACCGTGCTTGGTTATCCATTTGGATCTCCTGGGTCTGCACCACCTGCCCCCCATGGACTGCTAGATGCTACCACTCAGGCTTCTCTTATCGCTGATTATCATATGACTTTGGGTGGCCTGTCAGAGGCCCGGAATGTTAGGAGTGATCTGTTGGATCGACTTACTGCACCAAGGATTGAGGGTGGGATACTTCCGGCAGGATTAGCGTATAGCATGGAAAGGATTGAGGCTACCACCCGTGTTACAGCTAGGGGCCATCTTGAGGGTCAGGTTAATCCAGCTCTACTTGCGACTATCTTAGACCTCATCACCTCTGTGATGGAGCAGGTTAGGAATGTCGTGCGTGCTCGCATCTCTTAATCCATGGTAGTGTGCAGAGCCAGAGCAATCAAACAAGGGTCTCATGTAGCACCGCTTTTGAAGGATTAGCCTAAGTTATGAATGATTAGTTTTAATGACGAGATGACTATCTATGGTAGTACTTTTGGGATAGGAGCGATAAGTTCATATGATGTAATCCTCTTTAATATGTTCAGTTGTTGTACCCTCGAACAAATGGTTATGTATATATTCGTTAATTTCAGTTCAGGTCAGTTTGTTTGTGATAAATCACATTGTTAATTGCTCTATTAACACTTAAGAGAGTGTCATGAAGTTTATCGAACTTAAGAATTCATAATTTGCAATCGTGCAAGGACTAAACGAGGGGAAGACTTAAGCAAAGTAAGTAAGAAAAATATCCGGAGATTCTCAAAAAAAAATTTCCAAGTAATATGCCCCCACAAGGAAAAAGATTAAGCGCAAACCTGGAACGTGATAATCAGGGAGGTTGCAATTAAGATATAAAGAACCCGGAATATAATAAAGTGGAAAATGAAGATTTTAAATTAAAAGATGACTCCAATTATGGGGAGTAGGAAGAAATATTTAGACTAAGAAAGCAAAAGTCGAGCGAGATAAGGAGACCCGAGACGGTACTCCTATACGGAAATTCATGAACCTGTCTAAACAGAACTTATATTTTATTCCCAACCACCACCCTGAGGAGACAGTGCGGTGGGAAATTCTTTCAGGATCTTTAGATCGCTAAGCTCTCAGAGTTCCAAGGAACAAGCTGACCCAGTCAAGGCAAGAGCCTGGCTAAAGGAAATATAGGAATCATTTGAGATTCTAAATGATTGACGAATCACAAAAGACTGTTTTTATCACTTACCCTCCTAAGAGAGAGACCACCCGCCGGTGAAAGGCCAAGGAAGGCATGAAGCAAGAGATTATAATAAACTGATTTAAGTTCAGTCAATTGTTTTCGGGAAAGTAATTCCCAAAGATAAGGAGATAGTGTAAAAGCTTTAGAGCCAGAACAAAGGCAGACGAGTATGATAAATTATGAATCTAAGTTGTAAAAGTTATCAAGATTCGTTCTGAGGACACAAATCCAGAATGACGGGATGTTTGAAATCAATGCTTATGTTGTGTTGGTTTAAAAAAAAATGGTAAGAGAAAGGAAAATAAAAAGAAAGTGAAGTGGAAAGGAATACAAGGGCAATAGAGTTGAGGTATGATAAGGGAGTTGGGTATGAGGAAACCCTAAAGACTCGTAGCAATAAAAATAGAAAAGTATGTAATCGTCAGGATGAGGGTGATTCACCATGAGTTAAAATAGATGGTTGAAGGTGTAAGAGATACATATATTTTATCCCCTGTAAGTTGGGAGGATTCGAGGAAACCTTTAGATAGTTCGAAGGATAAATAATAAGACGCGGATAGACTAAGGAGACAAGAAAGTAAGAAAGTAGGAAAGTTGGATGAAGGAAGTGACCTTCAATAATGTGAAATGTAAGACCGGTGGCTCGATACCCAGAAAGGGAGGCGCCAGGTATGAGAGATATCCCAACATTGAGGTGACTGTTGAGATAAACAACGAAAGTAAATAAGGAATTATTAAGAAGAGGTTCACGTTGAACACGACCAATATCTTCCAGAACATCCTTGTTATCGTTACCAAATTAGGCAAGACAAGCGGATAACCGTTGCTATCTTTTGGAGGCCATATTGATTGACCCCATTTTGAATACAGATGTTATGGTGGAATTAGACATATACTATCAAGGTGGGAATGATTGAATAAGACACCCTTATCAGGGATATATGACTTGATTTATCCATGGAAGGATGCAGGTACCTTTTAAAGGTGGAATTAAGGATAGAACATCGGTAACTTAAAATGAATCCTAGGGGAATGCATAAAGGTTGGCATTTCACCCTTAATAGGGACAATATGAGTTTTGACAGGATGAATTGGAAAGGGTTAAGGTAACAACAACCTTTAAGGATCAGTGGAGAATTTTTTTCAGAAGTATATAGACAATGGTTCTAGTAATAGTGAATGGTATTTTGATATGCCCTGTATCTAGGGAATACAGGAGGAACGATTGAAGGATAACCTTAGAGGTTTTACAAGGAGAAAGGTAATATTCAAAATTCTCAAGAATAAAAATGTTGATAAAAGAAAAATGATGTAATTATAATGATGCCAAGTGGGGCACGTGTTAAACCACAAGAAATTATGGATCGAACCAGTAATGGTCGAAATTGTTCAGGGTAATTAGGACTTAAGAAAAAAAAATGTTCTAAGTATGATTGAGAGTCAGTCTTGACAGTGATTAGCCTCTAAAGACTGAGGCAATAACTTATGGAAAAAAATGGTGATATTTTTTTTCCATCTGATTTTAAGGAAAACATCTTCACTCAAGCAGTGATCGGAAATAAGGTAGAAAATTTATTTGGAGGTGGTTAAAATGACATTGACTGTAAGGAAATTTTACTATCAGGAAAGGCCAAAGAGGTGGCCGACACTTTAAAGGTAAGTGGATAATTATAGGCGCGTGTGCCAAAAGAATACAGTGATGATGGTTAAAAATGTGAAGGTTGAATTATGGTTTGGAAGATTGACATTCCTTCTGATGACTGTGCAATACCCAACCGTAATAGTAGTTGGTAAAGGTTTAATTCGTGTAATCGCCATGAACGGGCTATCTATCTTAGAAGGTCCTATCTTGAGATAAGCCAGGACCATGTTTCAAAAAGGACTAGACGAACCTTTGAGTTAAGTCTTCTATTTAAGGCATATGATTAAGAATGGTATTAACCTGCTATCGTTGCTTTGATTGAAACTCTTCTGCACTTTTATCTGCTTCATGTCATGAAAGTACGTCAGAGTTTGGAGTGTTCTTCATGAATTGTGATTGGTGGTTATGTTAACTCCTTAAGAGAATTAGATACGAGATGTATGGACTCCGTATGGTTAGCTATTAAGACTTCATGGAAAATGAATGACTACAGTAGGTCAGTGGTGGACCATAGTAAGGCAGCAATGATTCTGCGAGTAATGAGCTGATTACAACCGTGAGAGTTGTATTGGAATGGGTGTTGAGATTGAGTACCACTAATCGGGTCGTGGTAGTGTATAAGTTATCATTGATAGACTAATTAAGTAGAGTATCTACCTATTGAATATTTATTCTTTCTTATCAATAGAGAGTCGTATTACTATACGAGGAAGGTTGCAGTGCAAGCATAGAATCCGAGTAACGGTGATATATAGAAGGAGGTCCCAGATTCGATTTTCGATGTCGAAGGAGTTTCAAAGGTGATTATGTATAAGCTCGAGGAAGAGCATGGGTCCATAGAATGATGGACGGAATGGCGAAAATATTTAGGCATGGGAAATACGATGCTATAATACTTGATGCTGATATAAATACGTTTATGTTTTGTTCTCCTATGACAAACCTCTATAGTTCAGAGTTAAGTTCCAAGCCAGATATTTTGTGGAAGTATATTTTTCATATATACAATTCTCTTCAATTCGTTCTTTTCTCTTCTTTTCATTTCATGTAAGCTGAGAAGAACAACCCTTCCAGAAAGGGGAGGTATTGCCGAATGACTATCTATCTGTGTGATAGAAGCCTAGTAGGATACCAGCTATTGTTTAATCGCTGGTCAAGTACTAAAGGCTGGCCACCTTCTGTACTAACTAAGCGATATAACAAGTGTTCATGATCATAGTGATCTCTCAACAAATTCCTTTACTTCTATTTGATTGATCAAATTTTGGAAAATAGAAACAACTGAAAAAGGAGTAATAAAGTGGTGGTAGTATGCGGAATGGGAACACATTCGTGATACTAAGGTTGACGTGGTTATTAAAAGGTTATAGAACGCTAACGAGCAAAAGTATAACCAGTATAATATTAGGAACGGAAGGTAGTAGCGATTACGAACTGGAAAAGAATGGGTATTGAGAAGCAGAAGCTCTAATGCTAAAAGCTATAATGAGAGTCTGTGCAATAGACTTGAAAGAAATTGGAATGATCACTTAACACGGATTGAGTTTTCTTACGACAATAGATCATATGTCAGTATTGAGATGTCACCTTATGAGATCCTTGAGGGAAGACAATGTCGATCTCCCTTATGTTAAGATGAAGTTGTAGAGCGTAAGATGCTCGGATCCGCAGTAGTCCAAAGGACCAAGGATATGATAGATCTAATCAGAGGACGGCTGGTAGTAGCCCAAGATGGACATTACACGAAAGGACAAAGAGTATGAAATAGGGGACCTAGTAATGTTATAGGTATCCCTTGGAAAGGATTAATGAGGTTCGGAAAGAAAGGAAAGCTAAGTCTACAATTTGTTGGACCCTCGGATATATTAAGAAGTATTGGGAAGTTAGCATATGAGCTAGCCTTACCCCAGAGCATGTAGCAAGTCATAACGGGTTTCACGTATCAATGTTAAGAAAGTGTAATTCGGATGCTAGACAAATAGGGGCATATGAGCGCATAGACATGCAACGAGACGTAACCTATATGGAGCAACCAGGAAGGTTATAGAGTGAAAAGGAACAAGTGCTTAGGAGAAGGATTATCAAACTAGGCAGAGTTGGTGGTAAGACCACAATGTCGAAAATTGACTAGAGAGTTAGAAGGCACAATGCTAGAAAAGCATCCCCAACTGTTTTCTATCTGATTCCGGGACGGAATCCTTTAAAGGAGGGGAGACTGTAATAACCCCAATGTTTGGAAATTTTTGAAACCCTTATGAATAGTGTTTTTGCTGAATGAGAAAAATTTTCATGCCACGCTATGTAGGGGTTCTGTTATTGATCTTATGGAATATTATTAGTACTCTATGTGGTATATAAGTGTATGTAAAGATCGTCAGAATCCAATTCCGAACACTTTGATTTTTCCCGGAAATCCAATAGATATGGAAAGAATTGAGTATAAGGTAACAGGATAAAAGGATTTAAATTAAAGGATTATAATAGAGGATCATAAAAAGGAATTTAATGTATTGAGAAAGGTTAAGGGAACCTAAGTAATAAGATCCCGGGTATGATCCCTCGAACGATAAACGAAAACGAAAGTTAAGCGAACCGTATAACAGATCAGCGGTCATTAGGCAAACAATTAAAAGCTAATCAAAGGGATTAGTGGGGGTGATGTCATCCAACCAATAGAAAGAGGACAAAGGAGGGGTGATGACATCACAAAGTGATGTAGGCATGACATAGAAGGGAAGGAAGTGTGGTTGAATTATAACCACACAAAATCAAGGTTAATTAAGTCATTAACCAAAAACAACACAAAAAATCAAACAACCAAGCAAATCATTTCATTTTCATCAAAAAAAACACAAAAACCTCTTTCTTCCCAAGCTAACTCTCGGCTTCTTTCTTAAAATTTGAAGATCCAAGCTCCACCACTTACTATTTAGCAAGGTAATTATCTAAGCTTCCCCATGGATAGTTACATACTTCCTATAAGTTTAAGCTTCTAATTCCAAGCCAATCTTTTTCTATAAATCAAGGAAGAAGATGGTGAATAGTAACCTTCAAGAAATAACTTTAGTTTTCTTGAATTTTTATGAAAGATTAAGGTGATACAAGCAAGGATCAAGGTTCTTTAGGCATTCAAAGCTCTTGTGTTGTGTTAAAAAGCTTCAAGGAAGGTATAATCTCTTAACCAAGCTTTGTTATTGAATGTTAAGAGCATAATATGAGTATTTTAGTTCATGAGAGGCTTGATGGTTGTGTATGTAGAGATTAGTGAGTTTTGGGATGTTGTTGGATTGGTAAATGTTGTTGTTTTGATTAAAAGAACTTAAGTATGATTAAAGTTAAGCTTAGGCATAAGTATGAATGATTAAATTAAATTGGTTGGGGTTGTTATGATGTGAAAAGGATGGATGTTGGTTGTATGTTGGATTTGAGGTTGATTTGGGATGGTTTTGAATGGTTTAAAATTGGGAAATCGCGTAAACATAGCCGTCGTAACGTCCGATTTTCTTTGGACTGTTTTTGTGCATAGCATTAGGACCCGAGAACCCCCTGCTAGATTATGACCACTGACATGTTTAGATAACTCATGTTATGAGCTTCGTTTTGATATGTAGTTTGTTCGATTCCGATGCACGGTTTAGGAGAAACGACCGTTTCAAGTAACGGCGTTTCGCGAACGAAACTTTTCCCCTCGCCTTACTTTGAAACATAGGTTAAAGACCAAAAAGGGTTAATTAATGTATGAAACATTTATGGTAAGTGTTTTAGGCAGTTGGTAAGACACTCGCGAAGGAATCGCTTTAAAACTCGTAAAGGTTAAATTATTAAAAATGGTGGAGCCGAGGGTACCCGAGTGACTTAAGCGAATCAGTGAGCGCAAAACAAGCGTTAGAGTCTAAGTTAGTTAAAGTATAGATTTACAAGTGATTTTAGTTTAATTCCAACTTACTTGTTGTTTATAGGTTACCAGACTCGTCCCGAGCCTTTTATCACCCCAAGTCGCTCAGGCAAGTATTCTATCCGTTATACTGTTGTTGTGATGTATACATTTGTATATGCATGATCTTGCGATAAATGCATATTGGTTATTTAGCAAATTCTTGCGATATATTGTAGCATGTGATATGGTGTATATGCATGCCTGTTTCATATTCTTGAAATATATATCTGTTGGTTCAGTTGATAATACCTATGCTAGAGAATAGCGGTAACTTGCATATACCCTTAGTATAGGGACCCAAAGGTGAAAATATTTTCTAAAACCGGGAGTCGAGGATCCCGAGTAGATTTTGTATATATGGATATGGATATATATATATATATATTTATATATATATATGGTTATAGTTTTCCAAACTATTAATCGAATAAGGTTTATTCGATAACTTTAACTTTATTTTATTATTGAATATTATTTCGAATATTATTCGAAGGCGTATGACTCCTTTTATTTATTTATTTGAATATTATTTGAATATTCATTCGAGGGCTTATGACTCTTTTATTTATTTATTTGAATATTATTTGAATATTCATTCGAAGGCTTATGACTCAGTTTATATTATTTAATGAATATTATTTGAATATTCATTTGAGGATCTATGACTCCGATTATTTGCTGAGGTATATTCTTTATTTTATTAAAGAATAAGGTGTCAATAATCAAACTTATTTTCGATTATTCAAATAAAGATAATACTTTCATATAAGTATATCTTTGGTTATTTAATACTCGTTTCAAGTATAAGTTTTAATACTTCTACTTCAATTATTTTTATAAAGATTATTCTTTATGGGAA
Source organism: Apium graveolens (assembly GCF_009905375.1). NCBI lineage: Eukaryota > Viridiplantae > Streptophyta > Magnoliopsida > Apiales > Apiaceae > Apium > Apium graveolens. The sequence continues at coordinate 92,003,661 of NC_133648.1, forward strand.
TATTATTTACATAATAATATTCAGTCATTTTCTAAATATTCTGGGGACTGATTTACTTCATTAAATCAGCTTTACTCCAAACACTCTATAAAGTGTTTTCGAGTCTTCAAAATGATTTTTAAAGTCAGAGCGGATCCCAAAACTCATTTTTATATTTAAGATCTTCCTTTTTAAGGGGATTTAAATACTCGCTCAAAACCTGGGGAATCCGGCTCTGTGGTGTATTTTATATTCGCAACGAGGTTGTAGTTTTGGTAAATGAATTGATTACTTGCCCAATGTTCGGGAAGTAAGCCCATCTAATTGAGTCGGCATAAGCGACAGGCCGGGGTACGGTCTATGAAAGTGTAAGTGGCTGGGTGGCAGTCCATCAACGCGTAAGAGGCCGGGTGGCGGTCCAGCACAAGGTCCTTATGTGGCCAGGGTGATGACCGGTGGGGGATTCATCCATCTACTAGTAGAAAAGGTTACTTATTGGTATCTTTGCCTGATCAGCAAGATATCTGGTTTATGCCAAAATTCTTTCCTTTCCAAATTTATTGGATATTGCAATTCTGTTCATACTTTACATGACAGAGGTTTTCAGGAAATGTATATATATATATATAGGTGTATATATATGTCGGGACTTAATGAAGTATCTCGTAACTTCATTATTTATAATGATATTCAAAGCTTGAATCTATTCAAATCTTGTCTTGTAGTCTCATCTATGTGATGAACTTTTGAAACTAATTATAACTTGAACGGTGGTAGTTCAAGTAGTATTTGGGAAAGATATAAGTATATTGGGGTATTTTGTAACTTCATCTTTTAAACTTATATCTAATTAATAATTGTCTTATGAATGACAAAGATTTTCAGAAAAATGTTGAGACAAGGTTAGATATATGAGATCACCTTGCAAACGATATTTTTTTTATACAGTTATACACTGGGACTTTGTGTATATTATGCATGGAAGAGGACTTCTAATATTTTGAAAAGCATATATGTATATATACTGAATATTTTGCGACTTCATCGTATTAAGATATCAAACTTGGTTCATTTCTTTTGACCAAGACTTTCATGAGTATTATGAGTAGGCTCATATACTGTTAATCATTATACATATTATTTTGGTGGGCTTGCTGCTCACCCTTGCTTTCTTTTTTCATCACACAACAACAGATAGAAAAGATGAACAGAACCAAGCTCCCAATTCACAAGCGATTAGGAGACGTTCCGCAGTTTTCTAGAAGCATTGATGCCGCCGTAGCTGAGGTAGGAACTACCAATAGGCTAGACTTTCAACTTTTGATGGACCAGATTTATTTATATTTATGAATTGTAATAATGACAAAGAAATGTAAATTTATTCAGAAAACCTTTTAAGGTGTATTGGCAGATAATTGTGGAATAAAATGACTTGTGGTTATTTTTGGATGTTCATCTCTGAGACTATAACGTGTGGTGTGTGTGTTTATTGTGGGGTCACAGTACAGAGTAGTTGAGTAATTATTAAGATTGGGTGTTATTAAGGGAAATGGAACTCGTGACGACCCGGATCCCCGACCCCGGATCTGGGGGTGTTACATTTCATCTTTTGTATGACTAATTTCCCTTATAACTATACCTCTAATTGGTCTGGTAGAAGGATCATCTTCATAAAGTACTTGATAAATAACGTCAATATCAGCATTTCCGTCTTCATGTAATTCTTGAACTCTTCCTCCATTGCCTTAGCTGTTCAAGATCAACTCCAGGATTTTCTTTTACAAATATTCTTCTACTCACCTTAGAGTCAAATAATTGAATCTTTTGATCCTTGTAGAACAGAGTTATCTATCTTCCTTTAACTTTCAGAGTTTGAAGTTATTGACTTGCTTCAACACCAGTTTCTATCTCCAGAATACCTTGGTCTTCATCAGCAACAATTGTGACATGAAGATTGTTGCATTTTAGTAGTCACAATCAAATCTTCTACTCTTCTTTCATTCTTACTCTCTCCACCTTGTCTAGACTGAAATCTAGTGATTGATTTTGATGAACCACTAACTCCAACTAACTCTTCACCTCTTCTCCTTTTACTATCCTTCTGTCCACCTTTATTACCTCCATCAGGATTTTCATCATCAGTATCTATCAATGTCAGCTGTTTACATTTAGATTTAACAATTTTCTCCCCCTTGTTGGCATCATCACCAAGCAGTAGAGAAAGAATCAGCTCCATTGAATTCTGTACTTCTGGAAATAGGATATGTATCATCCTTCCAACGAGCATTCCAGAGATTATCAAAATAACCCTGCTTTTTCTTAGCATCTAACTCTTTCATTTTCTGTTGTCTCACATGCATAGACATATCTTCAGGGAAGAAAAGATCATCCTCAGGATCTAAAATAACATTAGAAATATTAGCTTCTTCACCATCATTAGATTCTTCAATAGCAACTGGATTTTGCACTAATTGCCGAACTTCATCACCAGCTTCATCATGTAGAATAGAACTAGAAATTGATGCAATATATGATCCAGTAACTTCAGAAGATTCCACACCTTCAGTAGTTAACTCCACATTCAAGTATTGTAGATAAATGAATTGGAGCTTCAAAATTTAGTTTCAGGACCTTAGTTCCTGTAGAATGCTGTGGTGTTCCTGAAATAGATGAAACTTTATGAATGGACTGTTGTGCTACTACATCTTTAGCAACAACAGGGATTTTCTTAATTGATGGTAAAGTAGAGTAAATGGACTGTTATTCAACAAAAACATGGATTGTCTCTTGTGGTGGAATAGTAGAATGTATGGACTGCAAGAAAGTATTAGTACTTATACTTGCAGGGAGATTAATAGCCTTTGGTACATCAGAGTTTTCTTGAGGTTCAACAGACTATTTTTCAGCATCTATTTCTTTAGAACTCCGAGCACCTGGACACATATAGCAAATAAAACTTAATCTCTCTATTCTTTTAAAGTAGTTTCACTTCTCCTCACACTACACATCTCATGACTTTTAAAAGTTAGGGCTTGCTCACAAGGATTACTAAATCCTATCTCTCATCTACCTCTCCTTTTTCCAGGAAGGATCCTGCCTCTCTTAAATTCTGTTTTTCTCTCAATCTTTTCATACGTCTCACAGAAAAAGGCTCAGAAAGATTGTCCTACAGAAATAAGAGGTGGCTAAAGAAGGGTGATTTGTAGTCATACCACTAGAGGTAGTCCTTAAATAAGGTCTAGAAGTAATCATACCAATAGGATTTATATCATGAAAAATATAATAAATGTTAAAAAGACTGAATCAGTATTTAGAATAAATGCTGATAAAGTAATAACAATATATATACCTTGTGAATTCACAATTAAGCTCACAGTTAAAACTGTGGTTATGACAGTTGTTGTTCATCAATAATGAGAACCTCCATTTGAATTGGAGAGGATTTTATCAGGTTACTGTCATGTACCATGATCTCAAACCTTGTTCTTCATGCAAAGAACTAACACTTGAATGTGTTTATCGAAAGCTATCATAGAGTCTTCAGTTAAAACTGATGAAACCTCTGTGTCTCTGTTAGTATCATTAAGATCTACCTCAGCAAGTAGTTTTAACCATCTAAATGTTGTTTCTGAGTGGTGCACACAATTCAAGAATTATGTCACTTGGTTTTTGGCAACATTTGAGAAAAGAATTCAAGTGTTTCAGTTGTGAGAAGAAATTTAAGATATAAGATGTGTTACTTTAAGAAATGAGTGTGAACAACTTTCTTGAATAGAAAAAGAAAGTCTCAAAAGTATGTCTTGAATGGACATTTTGGATAGTCAAGTACACTCAAATATAATAATCCTTATTGAATAAGAATTAAATCTTCCATAAATTTCTTCTTTAACAACAGTTACCTCCTGTAGTGTTCGTAATCTGTACTGAAGTGATCACATGAACTTAAACAGAGAGTTGTTTATTTACATGCACTATTAAAAACATCTGAAGTTAAGCATGCAGTACAGATTTGGATATAACATTTAAAAGCATTCAAGCACACACCAAAAAGTAAACAAGTAGTCACTTAGAGAATCAAAGAAGGTAAAAATATTTCGTTAATCATTAAGAAGTAGAGTACAAGATTTTATAGAATTTTAAACATAAAAACCTAAACAATATAACTATTTGGACTTCTTCTTCTTTTCTTCTTCCCACTTCTTCATCGACCTCCGATGGAAGATACATGACATAGAACCTGCAAGATAAATGATATCTTGAAATGCCAACATACGAGGCGATGTTGTTCTTCCTCGAGGCATCGTTGCGCAGCCTCCTCAGCTCTTCTCATATCTTCAAAGCGGACGTCTAATCTAAAGAGATAGTGACTGAGTGTCATCCGAGTTAAGTCGATCAAGAATCGATTGTGGGATCTCAGAAAGAGGATAATCTTGGCCGTTAAAGACTACCATGAGCCGAAAGATGTCAAAATACAATCTTCCATATTCAGGAATTACAACTGGACGATAAACTCCATGCGAAAGAGAATAGGAAGTGGCCATATATTCTGAATGAAGAAATTGAGTATGTTTGGAGTTTGTGAGTGAAAAGGCAGTGAGAAGTTTTGAGAGTGGAGGGTTGTATTTATAGAAGAGAAGTTAGAAACTGAAGAGACTCTTTGATTAACCATGTAATAATTATTCATAATGCAAATACACAATTACGTGTATCTAGATAAACAAAAAGTAATCTCTCTCTTCAGATTCCTGTTCCCAATGTAAATACTCAAGTATTACAAAATACCTGCATCAGTAGCTAACCCATTTAAGCAATTAAAAGATATTCCACTAACTCACTGATTAATTAAAAATACTGTGTAACAATTTATTTCGAATAAATTCAAAATAATCAATGAAGTATAACAGTCAATCATGCTTTAACTAATATCAGTATTTTAATTACGACTATCAGGACTTATCGACTACTAACATAAACTATTAGTCAAACTAAGTTTAACTAATAATAGAGCATGTAAGCATAATCGGTAGTTCAACATACAGTTTTCATATAAGATCATTTAGCACAATTTGCATGCTATCATGGCATCAACATTTAGTACAATAATCAATATCTAATAAGTACTGACACATAATAAGATACCATGCTTCAAAAATATCAGCAGACTTAATTATCAGAGTTTGAGAATTGTCCTGATATCATTCCCAATTCATTCACCAATCTTGTGAATGTAGCTTCACAGAGAAGCTTGGTGAATATATATGCTACTTGCTAATCTGTTGGAACAAACACCAATTCCACTGTATCTGCTTCCATATGTTCCCTTATGAAATGGTACCTGATGCTGATGTGTTTAGTCATTGAATGCTGTAATGGATTTCCTGTCATTACAATAGCACTTTGATAATCACAATATATAGGAATAGAAGAATAGTCTAACCATAATCCAATAACTGATTCTTCATCTATAGAATCTGAGCACAACAGCTTTCTGCAGCAATGTATTCTGCTTCTGCACTTGATGTGGAAATTGACTTTTGTTTCTTGCTATACCAAGAAACCAATCCGCCACCAAGAAATTGGCAGCTTCCAGAAGTGCTTTTCCTGTCTATTTTGCATCCTGCAAAATCAGCATCTGAATATCCAATTAGCTTAAAGTTTGAATCTCTAGGATATCATAATCCCAGATTCATGGTGCCTTTGAGATACTTAAAAAATTCTTTTCACATATAATAGATAAGGTTCTCTAGGATCAGCTTGGAACGTTGCACAGAGACATGTAGCATACATGATATCAGGTCTACTAGCAGTCATATATAGGAGTGAGCCAATCATACCTCTATAGTTAGTTATATCTACTAAAGAACCAGTATTTAAATCTAACTTGGTTGCAGTGGCCATGAGAGTTGATGCAGTTGAGTAGTCTTGCATTCCAAATCTTTTGATAAATTCTTGGTGTATTTGGATTGATTTATGAAGATCCCTTCATCAGTCTGTTTAACTTGTAACCCCAGAAAATAATTAAATTCTCCCATCATACTCATTTGATACCTGGACTGCATTAGTTTTGCAAATATCTCACAGAGTTTATCATTAGTAGCTCCAAAAATGATATCATCAACATATATCTATACTAACTACAAGTCCTTACCATGGTATGTATAAAAGAGAGTTTTATCAATTGTATCTCTTGTGAAACCACTCTCTAGCAGAAATAGAACAAATGTTTCATACCAGGCCCTTGGAGCTTGCTTCAGTCCATAGAGTGCTTTATCCAGTAAGTAAACATGATCTGGATACTTTGGATTAATGAACCCTGGAGGCTGTTCAACATAAACTTCCTCTTCAAGTTTTCCATTTAGAAATGCACTCTTCACATCCATTTGGAACACCCTAAACTTCTTGTGAGCAGTATAAGCAAGAAAGATTCTTATTGCCTCTAGCCTTGAAACTGGAGCAAATGTCTCATCATAACCAATGCCTTCTTGTTGTGAGTAACCCTTGCAACCGGTCTTGCTTTATTCCTTGTGATAATGCCCTCACTGTCAGTTTTGTTTCTGAACACCCACTTTGTGCCAACTACAGATCTGTTCTTTGGTCTTGGCACAAGAGTCCAGACTTTGTGTTATTCCCAGTGGACTAACAATGAGATTTACAGAAAGGGGGTTGAATGTAAATCTCAAAACTTTTTCAAGTTTTGAGCAGTTTCTAAGGCTAAGTGTTTGAGTGATCAAATGTGTGTGAATTGCTTGAAGCTGATGCAGACAGATATATATTCAAACACAAATGTAATGAGCACAAAGAACTTAAAAACTTTTCTGGTGGATTTGTTGTTCCACCAGAGATGTGTTATTTCAGAAAATCTGTGATTCAAAGAATTAAATCACAGCTGCTTCCTAGTACAAACTAGATGATTTTCTCTTTTGATATTTTTAAACAGCTCAAGTAAAATTCATGTCTAATTACTAGCTGCTATTTGGTTTATATATCACCAAGTTTACAAGTGAAGACAAACTGTAAAATACAATTGAAAAGATTCTTCACATGTTTCTTCTTCATTTCTCTATCCAATGCAATCTAGGATAATCTGTAAATCTTTGAATACTTCCTTGTTTGCATCAGAATGGAAATGCTGCATTTTCTTAATTCCTCCTAGAGGCTTCCACATTCCAGTATGTCTCTGTCAACCCATGTGCCTCTGTCAGCTTGTGAATTGTCACTATCAACTGCTAATGAACTTAGCATACATTGAAGCTTTCATCCATTGATGCCTTATCCGTTGAGGCTTTATCCGTTGAAGCTTTATCCGTTGATGCATTATCAGTTGAAGTCTTCATCCGTTGAAGCACTTATCCGTTGATGGATATTATCCGTTGAAGCATTAGAGACATCCGTTGAAGCTTTGTTTCTTATCCGTTGAAGGTCTTCAATATCCGTTGACACTTCTTCACTTATACAAAATTACAAGGCATGAAATATTTACAATTAGCCCTCCTATTTGTACATCCATTAGTAGCCAACATGACTGACTATTTCCTAACAACATCTAAGAATTACAGCTTGAAACCAGAGAGAGAAATGTGCTACAATACTAAACTTATTGCTAAGTAAAGCTACTCCTTCAACGGATAGCCAAGATGGTCTTATCCGTTGAGGCTACAAACACTAGATTTCTACTTAAGTGTTTTGCTTAACTTATCATCAAACTAATACACATATTCCTAACAATCTCCCCCTATTTATGTCTACTAGAACTGTAGGCATAAATTTGGGTTTAGCTTGATGATAACAAAACACTTAACAAATATATAAACTGTAATAAAGCAGAAATTCAAAAGTGCTACAAAAATGTATATGCTGAGATGGAATTGAAGAATTACATTGTTTCCAAGGGTGCTCCTTTAGCCTGAGCAAATTACTTTCTTTTCCTTTGATCCATGGTTTTCTTTCCTAGCCTCCTGTCATTCTCCTCTATTTGAAGTTGAAGTTGTCTGTAGAATTCAGCTTCATCTTCTTCATTGATATCTAACTTAGATTGCATATCCTTGAGAGTTTCATTACTGGCAATCTTTAGCTGATCTTCAATTCTGAAAAATCTTCTGACTCCTTTGTTGTCTCTGAACTCCATCAACCAATGAGGTGATTTGTGAATTGTAATTCCTCTTTCTTGAATGAGTAAAGTTCTAGGCAAAGCATTGGGCTCCCTCCAAGTTTTCCTTATGTTGGCAATCTTGTTGAGAATCTCAGTCTTGGCAGTCCTGGTAAAGCCAGAATCCCTTTGTATGGCTGAGTGGACTCTAATCAAGGTAGAGTAGCCTTCATTCAGAATTCTGTGAAGAGGCCATGTTCATTCCCCATCTCCTTTGTATTTGAACACTAGTCTTTCTGGTAGCTGTCTGTAGGCAGCTATTCCCCTTACTTCCTCCAGCTCATCCAGATAGAGTTCAATGTCTGAAAATTCTTTTATGTCACAGATGTGAACATAATCATCTTTAGAGGTTTGAGGTTTAGGCTTAGGCTTCTGTGTGAATTTGATTGAGGCTTTAGAGGGTGTTGATTTGATTTTTCTTTTCTGCTTCTTTGATGGTGGAGAAGAGGTTAGGAAGGTGGGCAATTTGATGGTGTCCCAATCAATTGGTTCCTCCTTGGGAATGATTGTTTCACCATGAATGTTTATGAAAGGGTCAGGTACAATGGGTTCAGGAATAGAGGGTAGTGGTTTGGATATTGATTGGGTTTCTTCAGTCTTATCTACCTTCTTTCTCTTTGCATTGACCTTCTTTCTTTTCCCTTTCTGCCATTCTTCCTTACTTCTTTCCTCCATCTCAGTACCAACCATGTCCCCCATAGCTTCATCTTCACCTTTGTCTTCAATTTCTTTCTGTTCTTCAGCCTGACTTGACTTTAGCTGTTTTTCAAGCTTTGTTTGTGCTCTTTTGTCAGCCTTTAGCTGTTTGGCTTCTTCCTTCAACCTTTTGGTTTCTTCCCTCTTGGCTATTGAGAATTTGGGATGTCCTTGCATCACACATATGCTCTTTCCCTCTCTGAAGATAATAGCCATGTTTCTCCTTACAGCCTCATCCATGGTCTCTTTGAGATATGCAATACTTCTACCTAAAAGCTTGTCCTCATCAGCTTTTAGAAGAGGAAAATCCACCTCTTTTAGAGGATTCTTTGTAGAGTCCTTATTGGATCTGTTGTTGGGCTTGAGAACCATAGGTTGCAGATCTTTGGAAGAAGTTTCTCCATCCTTATGCCTCCCTACTGGCTTGAGTTCCAAAATAATTGATTCCACTTTTGTGCTATGCTTCACAGATTGTGATTGAGAAGTTGTAGAACCAAATATTAGTTGCATCTTTTCATCAATCTTCTTCCTTTGCTCTTTGACTTGCAATTTAGCTGCTGCTATCTGGATTAGATCAATTCCATCTAGCTTTCCTTTGACTTGAATAGTTGGAGAAGTTGTGATGACAGGAACTAGCACTTGAGAAATCTGAACTATTGTAGATGGCTCTCCTTCCCCTTCCCCTTTATTCTCCCCCTTTTTGTTATCATCAAGGGTATGGGTCAAGCCTTGTGCTTTTGCCAGCTGCATGAGTAGATTTGTTTGAGTTTGTTGATTCTGAAGAATGGTGACCATAGAGTCTTCAATGATGTGAACCCTATCTTCCAATCTGGCCAGCCTCTTGTCAGCATCAGATGCTTTCCTCAGTCTCCCCAACAAATCTTGCATAGTACCATAGGGTATAACTGAATCCAATTTCTCAGCATTGTAGGATTTCAGATCAGCAATGTCTTGCTTGAGCTCATCCACACTTAGATTTTGCTGGTAATGCTGCAACTGCAAGAGATGCAGAGATTCCAGATGAGCTTGAAGAATTGCCTTGGTACCAGCATCTTGAGTCTCCTGAAGGGCCTTCTGAATTGTCATGACTTGTCTGACCAAAGTGACACCAAACTCTCCTGGTGTTGATGGTTTTGCCCATGCCCATTCAGGAAGATCAGGAACAGAACTTGGGCCTGCTACTCCCCCTAAGTTCATGCTCTCATTCAAAGAATTAGAGTCATCATCATTAGAATTTACTCCAAATTCTTCAGATGGCTCACCAGCTTGAGAAGGCAGCCTGTTGACAGCAACTTTGTCTCTGAGAAGAGATGCTGAAGTGTGTACAATGTGTAGTGTCTGTTCTGCCTCCACATTGCCCTGTGCAGCCAATAATTGATAGACTGAAACAGGGTGAGTAAAAGTGTCAGCATCCAAGGAAATGTTATCAATGACAGCTTTGTAATGTTGCTGAAATTGTCTTCCCTTGTCTGCATCATCCACTTTCATTAACTCACTAGCAATGGCTGGATCCACCCTTATAGCTTCTGTACCTGCCTTTCTCTCAATTTCTCTCTGTTCTTGCATCAGGGGCTCCCCCTGGCTCACACACACCCTCACACCCTCACCCTCACCTTCTAAGGTGACACTCCTCTCACTCACTTTTGCCATGCTGGAAGAAATAGCATGCATATGGTGACTCTCAACCTCTCCTTTTGCCTGGGAGCAACCCAGCCTCTCACTCAAAAGATCACTCCCTTCCCTCAAACCTAAAAGTGATTGTACAGTTGCCATGTCCTCTACAGTTGGAATTGTTTCTGTTAAGTGTGTAGAGACCATCAACGGATAGGGAATATCCGTTGAAGTGGAAACTGATGGTATCAACGGATAACTGCTGTTAAGCTTATCCGTTGAAGAACAACCACTTGTCAACGGATGAGAGATATCCGTTGAAGAAGGAAAAGATGTAGATATGGAAAGTGATATAATTGTGGAATCTGTGTAGATTGATTTTAAGTGTGGTGACACAGATTCTGCAACTACATCTGAAATAATTGGCTGATGATCCAACAAATCATCTAAAAGATGATGATCACCAGGTTTTGAGTGGGGCTCCTCCCTGAGTTTTAATGAGGGAGAATCAGGAATTGATGTGAATATCATATCCACATCCAGAGAGGGTGTTGGAGAGTTTGATGAATGGTATATTTCTATATTGAGAGAATGGGGCTGTGATTCCACATTTGCTGGAATCACATCAAGCTGAATTTGAGAAGGCACAGATACAGGTGGATGTATATGTGCTGTGTGTGTCCCTTGTGTGGAAACTAGGGTCTTGGCCTTCTTCTTCCTTGAAAAGGCTTTAAATGGTGAATGTGTGGCTTCAGTGTCCCTCCCTCTTTTGTTCTGTGTCCCTGGTTGGGGACTATTTTCGATAGTTACAACCTTTTGGGAGGATGCAACTAGGGATGTGTTGGACTCTTTTTGAACCACCACAGTCTTTTGAGAGACTGTGGCTTGGCTGGTTTGGGTACCACTCACCTCTCCCACCTTATCCTGGGGGGCTTTTTGATGTTCACCCCTCCCCTCACCACTCACACCCTGTTCACTCCCTTCAGGGTTTATGGTAGTTGTTACAACTGTTGTCTTTTGAGAAACAACAGAGGTAGGTTTCTTTGACTTGACTTTGGAAACTTTAGATTTGTTGGCTTTGGTAGGAGCCTGTTTGGACAAAGACACAGGTTCCATAGCCACACTAGAAGGCAAAGAAACATTGGGGTTGGAAATAGTAGGAGTTATAGAAGTATTTACCTCACTAACCTGTGGTGCATTCATGATTGGCAAGTATACCAATGACACCTGGCTGTTGAGGTTCATTCTCAAAAGGTCTGCAAGGACCCTTTTCTCTTGTGCCCAGCATTTAAGTTTATTATTCTCATTGGATATAACCAAACCTTCAGCAACATGGTTAGCCAATAACATAAAGAATCTAGCATAGTAGATGTTATGTGGTCTATTAGCTTTATTACCTAATCTGGAACCTAATTCTAGCATAACACAGTTGCTAAAATTAAAGTACCTATCAGAAACTAGCATATAGAGCATATTAACAAGAGATAAAGTGATAGCATCAAAATTTCTAATCTTCCCAGAGAAAACCTTAATAAAGGCATCTCCAAGAAAACTCCATTCTTTCCTAAGGCCTTTCCTTCTAATACTACCTAAACTAGCAGAATCAAAAGCATAGCCTATGGAATCTAGCATAGCAGAGACATCTTTATCAGTGTGTGGTGTCATGGCATTATTCTCAGGCAACTTAAAGCAAGATTATATATCATCACAATTAATGCAATAGTCCTTACCTTTGAGAGAGAAGGCAATAGTCATATCTGTGGAGTTGAACTCCGCAGTTGTCCAAATCTCCTCAATCACCTCACAGTAGATGGTTGGGGCTTCCAGCATTGCATAGCTTAGTTTGCAGTTTTTGATGAAGTCCATCATCTTGTGATAATCAGAATGGGCTTCATTCTTTTTAAACAAGGCTATGAAATTATTCTTTTCATAAACAAATCCTGTTTGAGACATGATTTTGACTACTGGTGCCATTGTTGTGAGTAGAGGTTGCAGAGAAAAACTTGAGAATTTAGAGAGAAGGAGAATAAGAATTGCAAGAAAGTGTAAAGTGAGAATAAGAGTTCAATTGGGCTTTTATACTTTCTTGAATTAAAACGTAAATAAAATGATTAAATGATACTTTTAAGTAAGTTACAACCGTTCAAGAATAAATAAAACTGTAGAAATTCTGAAAACTACCTTAAATACAAATACATACAACACTGTATATATGTATCAACGGTTGAGTAAAAGAATCAACGGCTGTGACTCACTTATAGTAACTGACGTGACACTTCAACGGATAAGGGAAATAGTTATCCGTTGATGAACAACACCATTTTATCCGTTGAAGGATAAAATTACCAGAAATGTATTTGTCTTTCAACGGATAATGAACATCCGTTGATAGAACAATTTTAGCTTTCAACGGATAGAGAATATCTGTTGATAGGATAAGTCTTAATTAAAGCCAGCTTTGTTCTTGCAGCAAATTCATTTCAGGCTTCAAGACAGATTATATAGATGACATAGATTATGAATAATTAAGCATACCTAACTCACTTACTAATCTTGTGAATGTTGATTCATCAAGTGGCTTGGTAAATATGTCTGCAATCTGCTTTTCACTTGGAACAAAATGAAGTTCCACTGTACCTTTCATCATATGTTCCCTAATGAAGTGGTACTTGATATCAATGTGCTTGGTTCTTGAGTGCTGCACTGGATTTTCAGTAATGGCAATGGAACTTGTGTTGTCACAGAATATTGGAATTTTGTCAACAGTCAGACCATAGTCAAATAGTTGATTCCTCATCCATAGTATCTGTGCACAGCAACTGCCAGCAACAATGTACTCAGCTTCAGCTGTTGATGTGGAAACAGAATTCTGCTTCTTGCTGAACCGTGACACAAGCTTGTTCCCTAGAAATTGACAGGTGCCTATTGTGCTTTTCCTGTCTATTTTGCAACCTGCATAATCTGCATCTGAGTAGCCAATTAGATCAAAACCAGACTCTCCAGGGTACCAAATTCCTAGATTTGGAGTCCCTTTGAGATATCTGAAGATTCTTTTAATAGCCACTAAGTGGGATTCTTTAGGGTCAGCTTGAAATCTAGCACAGAGACATGTAGAAAACATTATATCAGGTCTACTAGCAGTTAAATATAGAAGTGAGCCAACCATGCCTCTATAACTTGTAATATCCACAGACTTTTCAGCCTTGTTTAATTCAAGCTTAGTGGCAGTGGCCATGGGAGTTTTTGCAGGTGAATAATCCATTAAGTCAAACTTCTTTAAAAGATCATAAATATATTTAGTTTGACTAATGAAAATACCACCACTAACTTGTTTAACTTGTAAACCAAGAAAGTAAGTTAGCTCTCCCATCATGCTCATTTCATATTTACTTTGCATTAATTTAGCAAACTTTTTACAAAGCTTATCATCTGTAGATCCAAATATAATATCATCTACATAAATTTGTACAAGTATCTTAGAGCCATTAACATTTCTAAAGAAGAGAGTTTTTTCAACAGTACCTCTTGTGAAGTGATTATCTAGAAGGAACTTTGACAAAGTCTCATACCAGGCTCTAGGTGCTTGCTTTAGTCCATAGAGTGCTTTCAACAGATAATACACATAGTCTGGAAAATTTGGATCTTCAAAACCTGGAGGTTGGCTTACATAAACTTCTTCCTCCAATTCCCCATTTAGAAATGCACTCTTGACATCCATTTGATAGACTTTGAAATTGGAATTAGCTGCATAGGCTAGAAAGATTCTGATGGCTTCAATTCTGGCAACTGGAGCAAATGTTTCATCAAAATCTATTCCCTCTTGTTGAGAATAGCCTTTAGCAACCAATCTGGCTTTATTCCTTATGACAATGCCATTTTCTTGTTTCTGAATACCCATTTTGTGTCAATAGAACTCTTGTTCTTTGGCTTGGGTACCAGCTTCCATACTTTGTTCCTCTCAAATTGGTTTAGCTCCTCTTGCATTGCTAAAATCCAATCTGGATCCAATAGAGCTTCTTCCACTCTCTTAGGTTCCTCCTGTGATAGAAAGCTACTATATAGACATTCATCTTGAGTAGCCCTTCTAGTTTGTACTTTTGATGTAGCATCACCAATGATCAATTCAAAAGGGTGATTCTTGGTCCATTTCCTTTGAGGTGGTAGATTAGCCCAAGATGAGGTTGCCTCAGTATTGTCATGATGTGAGATAGAATGTTGATTTGTTGAAACTCCCCTTGAGTTGCTGATCCTTTGAAAGGAATTGGGAGCTCTATCAACTGATGAAGTGAATTGATTATCCGTTGACAGACTGTGATCAACGGATGCTTCATTATGAACTTCAACGGATGATGCACTTTATCTTTCAACGGATGCTGCATTGCTTCTTTCAACGGAAGCTGAATTATGACTTTCAACGGATGCAGCATTCTGTGCATTATCCAAAGGCAGATTTTGAATTCTTCTTGAGATGCCTTCTTCATCATTCTCATCTTCACTATCATCACAGTATATCTCAATGTTGTCAAATTTGAGTCCTTCAGGATGTCCCTCATCTGTTAGTCCATCAATCTTTTTATCATCAAACACAATATGTACAGATTCCATGACAATGTTGGTTCTTAGATTGTAGACCCTATATGATTTTCCAGCAGAATAACCAACAAATATTCCTTCATCAGCCTTTGCATCAAACTTCCCTTTGTGATCAGATTGATTCCTTAAGATGTAGCATTTGCAACCAAAGACATGTAGAAAGTTTAAAGTTGGTTTTCTTCTCTTGAATAATTGATAGAGAGTCATGCATTTTGTGTAATAACCCCAATTTTAAGAAATTTTTGAAATCCGGATGAATAGTAACGTTTGCTGACAATGCTGATTAAGAAAAATTATCAGACCATGATATATAGGAGTACTGTTATGGAAATTCTAAGATCGTATTAGTATTCCATAAAGAAAATAAGTGTATGTAAAAGTCGTCGGATTTCGAAAACGAGCACTTTTATTTTTCCCCGAGATTTCCACCAGGCATTAAAAGATTTAAGAAATTAATATTAAGATGAAGGATTTTAAATTCAAGGATTATAAAGGAAAATTAATTTAGGTATTAAAAATACCAAGAAGATTTTATCAATAAAACCATTAAGGTATTTAACCAAACGATCAACGAGATTGAGTGATAACCGGACAAAGAAATGAATAACGACTCTTGTAAATACCTTTGCAAGTGGCAAGACAAGTGGATGGTTGATCAAACAAGAAACCAAGTGATAGTTAGGAAGGAATGACTAGTTAATTATATAGTTAACTAGGGATGATCTCATCTCACCACAAATCACCAATACATGGCAAATGGTGAGATCATCTTCCACTAACTCCTTTGTTTATTATTAACCTAGCAAAATATCAAGACAACCCATCATTATCCACCACATTATTCCTCCAACACAAGAAAGCAAAAGCATTTCCTCCCCCATTTCCATTGCTCTCGTCCAAAACAGAACCAGCACATTAAAACTACTGTATCTCCTTCATTTCTCACTCAAATGTTGTGTTCTATAGCTCGTTGGAAAGGTATTGAGATGGACTACAACTCTTGTTCACAAGTCTTGTCCAAATAACCAAGGTAAGATCCTCAGTTTTACAGTTCTTTCAATCGGACTTTTAGAAACTTCAAAGCCTAACTTTGTGTTCTTGATTTCTTTGGAAAGATCAAGCTTGTAGGAGGCTCTCTAAGGTTTCCTAGCAACTTAACACCTCCCAAGGAAGGTATAAACTTCAAAACCTAGCCTTTAATTTATTTTTTATTAAGTTTAATGGTTGGTTTTGTGAAATGAGAAGCATGGATTGTGATTATTAGTAGTTTGGTTTGATTTGGAAGTGTTTTGGTAATTGAAGCTTGATTATAGTTCATAGGTCTTGATTGTGGTTGTTTGAGTTGAAAATCTTGGAGGTTATGGACTGATGGGGTATGGTTTGGGAGAAGTTTTGTTGTATTGATGGTTATGAGATGGTTGGTGGTTAATTGGAGTAGTTTAAATATTGGTAATCGCGTAAACATAGCCGTCGTAATGCCCATTTTTATTCAACTGCTTGTTCTTAGTGTTCAGGAAATAAAACTTAACAAAAAATCTGTAACATTGCCATGTTTAGCTAGAGCGTGTCGTAAGCTTCATTTTGATATGTGGATCGCTTGGTTCCGATATACGGTTTAGGAGAAACGACCGTTTTAAGTAACGGCGTTTCGCGAACGAATCTTTACATCTCGCTTTATTTTGAGACCTTGTTTAAGTCCCCTAAAGGACTAATTGGATTACAAAACAATTATGTAAGGTAGATTAAGAAGTTGGTAGAGTACTCGCGAAAGATTTGCCTTAAAATTCATAACGATTAATTTATTAAAATTGGTGGAGCCGAGGGTGTGCGAACGATTAACGCAAATCGTTAAGCGTATAAGCGAACATTAGGGTCTAAGTGGATAAAGTCTAGTTTCTTAAGCGACCGTGGTTTAAATCCGGCTTATGTTGTTGTTCATAGGTTACTGGACCTACTCTAAGCTTAAGTCTACCCCAGAGCACTCGGGCAAGTTTTCTACCCGTTATACTGTTGTTGTGATGTATATATGTATATGCATTATCTTGTGATAAGTGCATGATTGTTATTAGCAAATCTTGCGATATATTGGAGCATGCTGATATGGTATATATGCATGTCTGTTTCATAATCTTGATATCTAATTGTTGATTCAATTTCTTATAAGTTGCATAATACATATGCTAGAGATAAGCAGTAGTTGCGTATACCCTTAGTATAGGGGACCCAAAGGTGAACATATTTCTAAACCGGGAGTCGAT
The DNA here is from genome assembly GCF_009905375.1 of Apium graveolens. Classification (NCBI taxonomy): domain Eukaryota; kingdom Viridiplantae; phylum Streptophyta; class Magnoliopsida; order Apiales; family Apiaceae; genus Apium; species Apium graveolens. Next base: position 92,020,944 of record NC_133648.1, read on the forward strand.
GTTCCCGAGTATTATATATATATATATATATATATATATATATATATATATACAGATATAGTTTTCAAAACTATTAATCGAATAAGGTTTATTCGATAATTTTATTTTATTTAACGAATATTATTTTGAATATTCATTCGAGGACTTATGACTCCGCTTATTTTATCTAATGAATATTATTTTGAATATTCATTCGAGGACTTATGACTCCGCTTATTTTATTTAATGAATATTATTTTGAATATTCATTCGAGGACTTATGACTTCGCTCATTTTATTAAATAATATTCTTTATTTTATTAAAGAATTATGTTTCGATAATCAAACTTATTTTTGATTATTCAAATAAAGATCGCACTTTCGTATAAGTATATCTTTGGTTATTTATTATTCATTTTAAGTATGAGTTTTAAAACTTCTTCTTCAATTATTTTTATAAAGATTATCCTTTAAGGGAATATTATTTAAATAATAATATTCAGATATTTTCTAATATATCGGGACTGATTTATTTCATTAAATCAGCATTACTCCAAACATTCTTAAAAATGTTTTCGAGTCTTCAAAATAATTTTTAAAGGTTAGAGCGGATCCCAAAACTCGTTTTCAAATTTAAGATCTTCCTTTTTGAAGGGGACTTGAATACTCGCTCAAAAATCTAAGGGATCCGGCTCTGTGGTGTATTTTATATTCACAATGAGGTTGCTGTTTTGATAAATGAATTAATTACTTACCCAACGTTCGGGAAGTAAGTCCATCTATTTGAGTCGGCATAAGCAACATGGGCTCAGTGGGAGTCCATCAATGCGTAAGTGGCTCAGTGGGAGTCCATCAATGCGTAAGTGGCTAAGTGGCAGTCCAGCATAGGTCCTAATGCGGCCAGGGTGATGACCAGTGGGGAATTCGTCCATCTACTAGTAGAAAAGGTTACTTATTGGTATCTTTGCCTGATCAGCAAGATATCAGGTTTATGCCAAGGTTTTCTTATTCCAAATTTATTGGATATTATAACTCTGTTTATATTTTTCATAACAGAGGTTTCCGAGGAAAGTATGAGATATATATATAGGTGTATATATATATATATCGGGACTTAATGAAGTATCTCATAACTTCATTTCTTTTGAATGATATTTCAAAGATTGAATCTATTCAAATCTTATCTTGTAGTCTCATCTATGTGATGAACTTTTAAACTGGTTATACCTTGAACGGTGGTAGTTCAAGTAGTATTCGGAAAAGATATAAGTATATTGGAGTATCTTGTACCTTCATCTTTTCAACTTATATCTAGTAAATGATTATCTTATGCATGACAAAGATTTTCAGAAAAACGTTGAGACAAGGTTAGATATATGAGATCACCTTGTAACGATATTTTATATAGTTATACACTAAAACTCTGTGTGTATTATGCATGGAAGAGGACTTCCAAGATTTGGGAAGTATATATGTATATATATACTAAATATTTTGCGACTTTGTCGCATTAAGATTTCAAACTTGGTTCATTTCTTCTTGACCAAGACTTTCATGAGTACTATGAGAATGCTCATATATTGTAAATTATTATACATATTATTTCGGTGGGCTTGTTGCTCACCCTTGCTTTCTTCTTTCATCACACAACAACAGATAGACAAGATGAGCAAGACCAAGCTCCCAATTCGTGAGCGGATAGGAAATGTTCTGCAGTTTCCTGTAGGCGTTGATGCCGTTGTGGCTGAGGTGGGAGCTACCAATAGGCTAGGCTTTCAACTTTTGATGTACCAGACTTATGTATATTATGAATTGTAATAATGGCAAAGAATATGTAAATTTATTCAGAAACCCTTTTGAGGTGTAATGACTTATAATTGTGGAATAAAATGACTTGTGTTATTTTTGGTATTCATCTCTGAGACTATAACTTGTGGTGTGTGTGTATATTGTGGGGTCACAGTACTCAGTAGTTGGTTGACTGTTAAGATTAAGTATTGATAAGGGAAATGGAACTCGTGACAACCCGAATCCCCGACCCCGGATTTGGGGGTGTTACAGAAATGGTATCAGAGCTAAGCGTTATAAACCTGAGAGATGATGTGACGTTAAAATAATAAGTTCACTAAGATAATAAGAACTCTTGCCAAGTTCATAGTCGGACTACCTAACATAGTACTGACAGTTAAAACCCTTATGGGAAACCTTATAAATATCGTGATAGAAGCGTAGTTCGTTATCGTATATGGTAGCGGGACTCCGAACCCTGAGGTTGAGGAGCAACATCGCGATGATGTTTTACTACATATTGGGGATCAGATTGTGGATCCGATAGATCATCCTAACAAGGGACCGGATGATGTTCATATTGAGGATGTAGCGGTTGAGGATGTTGTCTTAGAAGGGATTGTTGTTGAGGAGGATCCCGTGGGGGATCCTGACAAGAATGAATAAAGGACCACTGAGGAATTGATAACCATGGTTAGGGAAACTACTAGAGGTAGGATTGGTCGGTCACTACCGGAGGTTCGTTCAAGTTCGTAAAGATAGTAGCCCCTTTAACGCGGCTTACTCATAAGACTGAGAAGTTCGAATGGACAGAGAAATGCGAGAACAGCTTTCAAGAACTGAAGCAAAGGTTGGTGACGGCTCCTATGTTGGCGTTACCGGATGGAAAAGGAGATTTTGTGATTTGTATTGACGCTTCGCATAAGGAATTAGGGTGCTTCTTATACAGCACAACAAGGTAATCGCGTATGCGTCAAGATAATTAAGGGAATATGAAAATCCGATATTCTACCCATGAGCTTGGGCTCGTGGCAATAGTTTTGCCCTAAAGATTGGAGGCACTACTTGTATGGAGAGAAGTGCGAGATTTACACAAGCCATAAGTGCTCTAGTATATTTTAACGCAGAAAGTGCTCAACATGCGCCAGAGGAGGTGGTTACAGCTAATTAAGGATTACGATTATGAGATTCTTTATCATCCAGGGAAAGCCAAAATGGTGGCTAATGCCCTTAGTAGAAAGGAGAGACTAAAGATGAAAATGTCTTTGGGAGAATTGATAAGAAATTTCGAGAAAATGGAAATTAAAGTAAAGGTAATCGGAGCCAGAACTGAAAAGCTGTTTGAGATTGTAATACAGCCCGAATTATTGAAAAAGATCATATTGTGCCAAGAAAAAGTAATGAATGAAGGCAGAGAGTCAATGACTGGAGAAGAGATCCATATCAAGAAAGAAAGAACCCATAACATAATGAAATGGAAAACAAGGATTTTAACGTATAAGATAACCCTGATTATGGGGGAAGGATGAAACATTTCATATCGAGAAAACAGAAGTCGAGCAAGATAGGGAAACCAGGACGGTACACCTATGGGGCAATTCATGGAGCTGCCTAAACAGAACTTATACTTTTACCCCCCAACCACCACCCTAAGGAAACAGTGTAGTGGGAAATTCTTTCAGGACCTTTAAGTCACTAAGCTCTCAGTGTTCCAAGGAACAAGTTGACCCAATCGAGGCAAGAGCCTGCCTAAAGGAAATATAGGAATCATTTGAGATTCTAAATGATTGACGAAGCGAAAAAGACTGTTTTTTTCACTTACCTTCCTAAGAGAGAGGCCACCCGTTGGTGAAAGGCCAAGAAAGACACGGGGCCAGAGGTTATAATAAACCGATTAAAGTTCAGTCAATTGTTTTCGAGAAAGTACTTCCCAAGATTATAGAGATAGTGTAAAAGCTTTAGAGCCAGAACCAAGGCGGACGAGTATGATGAATTATGAATCTAAGTGGTAAAAGTTGGCAAGATTCATCCTGAGGACACGAATCCCAGAACAACGTGATGTTTGAAGTCAATGATTAATGGGTTCATGAAATGATTGTAATAAAAAAAAAGAAACTGAAGTGGAAAGGAATATAAAGGCAATAGAGTTTGAGGAATGATAAGGGAGTTGGGTATGAGGAAACCCTAAAGACTCGTAGCAATAGAAATAGAAAAGTATGCAATGGTCAGGATGAGCGTGATTCACCATGAGTTAAAGTTGATGGTTGAAGGCATAAGAGATACATATATTTTATCCCCTTTAAGTTGGTAGGATTCGAGGAAACCTTGAGATAGTTCGAAGGATAAATAATGAGATGCAGATAGACTGAGGAGACAAGAAAGTAAGAAATTAGGAAATTGGATGAAGGAAGTGACCTTCAAGAATGTGAAGTGTAAGTAACGCATGTGAATTGATACCCAAAAAGGGGGACACCAGGTATAAAAGATATCCCAACATTGAGATGACTGTTGAGATAAATAAAAGAGGTAAATGAGTAGTTAGAACTAAAAAGTTCACGTTGAACACGACCAATATCTTCTAGAACATCCCTGTTATCATTACTGAATTAGGCAAGAAAAACGGATAACCATTATTATCTTTTGGAGGCCATATTGATTGAATTCATTTTGAATACAGATATTATTGTGAAATTAGGCATATACTATCGAGGTGGGAATGATTGAATAAGATACCCTTATCAGGGATATATGACTTGATTTATCCATGTAAGGATGCAAGTACCTTTTTAAAGGTGGAATTAAGGATATAACCTCAATAGCTTGAGATGAACCATGGGGGGATGCATAAAGGATGGCATTTCACCCTTAATAGGGACATTATGAGTTTGGGTAGTACGGAATGAAGGACTAAGGCAACAACAACCTTTAAAGATCAGTGGAGAAAGTTTTCAGAACTATACAGACAATGATTCTGGTATTAGTAAATGGTATCTTGATATGCCATGTACCTAGGGTGTACCTGATGAAGGATTTAAGGATAACCTTAGAGGTTTTACAAGGAGAAAGGTAATATTCAAAGTTCTCAAGAATAGAAATTTTGATAAAGGAAATATGACTTAATTATAATAATGCCAGGTGGGGCACGTGTTGGACCATAAGAAAGTATAGATCGACCCAATGAGGGTCGAGATTGGTGAAAACGAGAAGGACCCAAGGTAAGAGACGTCCTAAGTATGATCGAGAGTCATTCGTGACAATGTTCACATCTAAAGACTAAGGCAATGACTTATGGAAAAATGGTGATTTTTTTCTCACCAGGACTTAAGAATAGCATTTTCACATAAGCAGTGATTGAAATGAGGTAGAAAATTTAGTTGGAGGTGGTTAAAATGACATTGATTGTAAGGAAATTTTACTATCAGGAAAGGCCAAAGAGGTGGCCGACACTCTAAGTGTAAGAGAGCAATTATAGGCGCTCGTGTCAGAGGAATACAGTGACGATGGTTAAAGCCGTGAAGGTTGTATTATGGTTTGAAAGATTGACATTCCTTCTGATGATTGTGCGATACTCAACCGTAATAGTAGTTTAGTAAAGATTTAATTCATGTAATCGCCGTGAGCGGGCTATCTATCTTAGCCTATCTTGAGATAAGCCAGGACCATGTTACGAAAGGACTAAATGGACCTTTGAGCTTCATGTCTCCCAATAAAGACATATGGTTAATAATGGTATTAACCTGATATCGTTGATTTCATTGAAACTCTTCTGCAATTTTATCTGCTTCATGTCATATGTACATCAAGTTCAGGAGTGTTCTTCATGAATCATGAACGGTGATCATGTTGACTCCTTAGAAGAATTGGATACGATAGCTATGGACTTTGTATGGTTAGATATTAAGATTTCATGGAAAACGAATGACTATAGTAGGTCCGTGGTGGACTATTTTAATGTAGCAATGATTCTGCGAGTAATGAGCCGATTACAACCGTGAGAGTTGTATTGGAATGGTGTTGAGATTGAGTACAACTAATCGGGTCGTGGTGATGTATAAGTTATTAATGATAGACCGACTAAGCCGAACATTTACCTATGATATATTTATTCCTTCTTATCGATAAAGAGTAGTATTACCCATACGAAGAAGGTTGTGGTATAGAAATGGATTCTAGTAACGATGAGGTCTAGAATGAAATCCCAGATTCAATTTTCGTTCTCAAGGGAGTTTCAAGGGTGATTATGTATAAGCTAGAGCAAGAGCAAGGGTCCATAAATTGATGGACGGAATAGCAAAAATATTTAAGCAGGTGAAATGTGATGCTATAATACTTGATGTTGATATATATACGTATACGTTTTGTTCTCCTATGACAAACCTCTATAGTTTAGAGGTACATTCCAAGCCAGATATTTTATGGCAGTATTTTTTTCATATATACAATTCTCTTCAGTTCGTTCTTTTCTCTTCTTTTCATTTCATGTAAGCTGAGAAGAACAACCCTTCCAGAAGGGGAGGTATTGTCGAATGACTATCTATCTGTGTGATAGAAGCCTAGTAGGATACCACATGTTGTTTAATTGCTTGTCAAGTACTAAAGGCTGGCTACCTTCTGTACTAACTATGCAATAGAATAAGTGTTCATGATCATAATGATCTCTCAATAAATTCTTTTACTTCTATACGAAGGACCAAGCTTTCAAAGATGGAGGCAGCTAGAGATGAAGTGGTACCAAGTACGATGGTATTCCGATTCTAACACGTTCGTGATACTAAAGTTGACGCGATTATTAAAAGGTTATAAAACTCTAGCGAGTAAAGGTATATCTAGAATAGTATTCTGTACGGAAGATAGTACCGATTACGAACTGGAAAAGAATGGGTATTGAGAAGCAAAAGCTATAATGCTAGAAGCTATGATGAGAGTCTGTGAAATAGACTTGAAAGAATTTGGAATGATCACTTAACGCGGATTGAGTTTTCTTACGATAATAGATCATATGTCATTATCGAGATGTCGTCTTATGAGATCCTTGAGGGAACACAATGTCGATCTCCCTTATGTTAGGATGAAGTTGCAGAGCGCTAGATGCTCGGACCAGCAGTGGTCCAAAGGACCAGGGATATAATAGATCTAATCAGAGGGCGGCTGGTAGTAGCCCAAGATGGACATAAAAAGTATGTTGATTTGACACGAAAGGACAAAGAGTAGGAAGTAGGGGACCTAGTGCAGTTATAGGTATTCCCTTGGAAAGGATGGATGATGTTCGGAAAGAAAGGAAAGCTAAGCCCTCGAATTATTGGACCCTTTGAGGTATTAGGATGTATTGGGAAGTTAGCATATGAGATCGCCCTACGCCCGAACCTGTAGCAAGTTCATAACGTGTTCCATGTATCAATGTTAAGGAAGAGTAATTCGGATGCCAGACAAATAGGGGCGTATGAGCGCATAGACATGCAACCAGACGTAACCTATATGGAGCAACCAGGAAGGGTTATAGATCGAAAAAGGACAAGTGCTTAGGAGAAGGGTTATCAAACTAGTCAGAGTTTGGTGGTAGAACCATAATATGGAAAATTGACTTGAGAGTTAGAAGGCACAATGCTAGAAAAGCATCCCCAATTGTTTTCTATCAGATTCCGGGACAGAATCCTTTTAAGGAGGGGAGACTGTAATAACCCCAATTTTTAGAAATTTTTGAAACCGGGATGAATAGTAACGTTTGCTGACAATGCTGATTAAGAAAAATTATCAGACCATGATATATAGGAGTACTGTTATGGAAATTCTAAGATCGTATTAGTATTCCATAAAGAAAATAAGTGTATGTAAAAGCCGTCGGATTTCGAAAACGAGCACTTTTATTTTTCCCCGAGATTTCCACCAGACATTAAAAGATTTAAGAAATTAATATTAAGATGAAGGATTTTAAATTCAAGGATTATAAAGGAGAATTAATTTAGGTATTAAAAATACCAAGAAGATTTTATCAATAAAACCATTAAGGTATTTAACCAAACGATCAACGAGATTGAGTGATAACCGGACAAAGAAATGAATAACGACTCTTGTAAATACCTTTGCAAGTGGCAAGGCAAGTGGATGGTTGATCAAACAAGAAACCAAGTGATAGTTAGGAAGGAATGGCTAGTTAATTATATAGTTAACTAGGGATGATCTCATCTCACCATAAATCACCAACACATGGCAAATGGTGAGTTCATCTTCCACTAACTCCTTTGTTTATTATTAACCTAGCAAAATATCAAGACAACCCATCATTATCCACCACATTATTCCTCCAACACAAGAAAGCAAAAGCATTTCCTCCCCCATTTCCATTGCTCTCGTCCAAAACAGAACCAGCACATTAAAACTGCTGTATCTCCTTCATTTCTCACTCAAATGTTGTGTTCTATAGCTCGTTGGAAAGGTATTGAGATGGCCTACAACTCTTGTTCACAAGTCTTGTCCAAATAACCAAGGTAAAACCCTCATTTTTACAGTTCTTTCAATCGGACTTTTAGAACCTTCAAAGCCTAACTTTGTGTTCTTGATTTCTTTGGAAAGATCAAGCTTGTAGGAGGCTCTCTAAGGCTTCCTAGCAACTTAACACCTCCCAAGGAAGGTATAAATTTCAAAACCTAGCCTTTAATTTATTTTTTATTAAGTTTAATGGTTGGTTTTGTGAAATGAGAAGCATGGATTGTGATTATTAGTAGTTTGGTTTGATTTGGAAGTGTTTTGGTAATTGAAGCTTGATTATAGTTTATAGGTCTTGATTGTGGTTGTTTGAGTTGAAAATATTGGAGGTTATGGACTGATGTGGTATGGTTTAGGTGAAGTTTTGTTGTATTGATGGTTATGAGTTGGTTGGTGGTTAATTGGAGTAGTTTAAACATTGGTAATCGCGTAAACATAGTCGTCGTAATGCCCATTTTTATTCAACTGCTTGTTCTTAGTGTTCAGCAAATAAAACTTAACAAAAAATCTGTAACATTGCCATGTTTAGCTAGAGCGTGTCGTAAGCTTCGTTTTGATATGTGGATCTCTTGGTTCCGATGTACGGTTTAGGAGAAACGACCGTTTTAAGTAACGGCGTTTCGCGAACGAATCTTTACATCTCGCTTTATTTTGAGACCTTGTTTAAGTCCCCTAAAAGACTAATTGGATTACAAAACAATTATGTAAGGTAGATTAAGAAGTTGGTAGAGTACTCGCGAAAGATTTGCCTTAAAATTCATAATGATTAATTTATTAAAATTGGTGGAGCCAAGGGTGTGCGAACGATTAACGCAAATCGTTAAGCGTATAAGCGAACATTAGGGTCTAAGTGGATAAAGTCTAGTTTCTTAAGCGACCGTGGTTTAATTCCGGCTTATGTTGTTGTTCATAGGTTACTGGACCTACTCTAAGCTTAAGTCTACCCCAGAGCACTCAGGCAAGTTTTCTACCCGTTATACTGTTGTTGTGATGTATATATGTATATGCATTATCTTGTGATAAGTGCATGATTGTTATTAGCAAATCTTGCGATATATTGGAGCATGCTGATATGGTATATATGCATGTCTGTTTCGTAATCTTGATATCTAATTGTTGATTCAATTGCTTATAAGTTACATAATACCTATGCTAGAGATAAGCAGTAGTTGCGTATACCCTTAGTATAGGGGACCCAAAGGTGAACATATTTCTAAACCGGGAGTCGATGTTCCCGAGTATTATATATATATATATATATATATATACAAATATAGTTTTTAAAACTATTAATCGAATAAGGTTTATTCGATAATTTTATTTTATTTAATGAATATTATTTTGAATATTCATTCGAGGACTTATGACTCCGCTTATTTTATCTAATGAATATTATTTTGAATATTCATTCGAGGACTTATGACTCCGCTTATTTTATTTAATGAATATTATTTTGAATATTTATTCGAGGACTTATGACTCCGCTCATTTTATTAAATAATATTCTTTATTTTATTAAAGAATAATATTTCGATAATCAAACTTATTTTTGATTATTCAAATAAAGATCGCACTTTCGTATAAGTATATCTTTGGTTATTTATTATTCATTTTAAGTATGAGTTTTAAAACTTCTTCTTCAATTATTTTTATAAAGATTATCCTTTATGGGAATATTATTTAAATAATAATATTCAGATATTTTCTAATATATCGGGACTGATTTATTTCATTAAATCAGCATTACTCCAAACATTCTTAAAAATGTTTTCGAGTCTTCAAAATGATTTTTAAAGGTTAGAGCGGATCCCAAAACTCGTTTTCAAATTTAAGATCTTCCTTTTTGAAGGGGACTTGAATACTCGCTCAAAAATCTAAGGGATCCGGCTCTATGGTGTATTTTATATTCGCAACGAGGTTGCTGTTTTGATAAATGAATTGATTACTTACCCAACGTTCGGGAAGTAAGTCCATCTATTTAAGTCGGCATAAGCAACATGGGCTCAGTGGGCGTCCATGAAAGTGTAAGTGGCTCAGTGGGAGTCCATCAATGCGTAAGTGGTTAAGTGGCAGTCCAGCATAGGTCCTAATGCGGCCAGGGTGATGACCAGTGGGGAATTCATCCATCTACTAGTAGAAAAAGTTACTTATTGGTATCTTTGCCTGATCAGCAAGATATCAGGTTTATGCCAAGGTTTTCTTCTTTCCAAATTTATTGGATATTATAACTCTGTTTATATTTTTCATAACAAAGGTTTCCGAGAAAAGTATGAGATATTTATATAGGTGTATATATATATATATCGGGACTTAATGAAGTATCTCGTAACTTCATTTCTTTTGAATGATATTTCAAAGATTGAATCTATTCAAATCTTATCTTGTAGTCTCATCTATGTGATGAACTTTTGAACTGGTTATACCTTGAACGGTGGTAGTTCAAGTAGTATTCGGAAAAGATATAAGTATATTGGAGTATCTTGTACCTTCATCTTTTCAACTTATATCTAGTAAATGATTATCTTATGCATGACAAAGATTTTCAGAAAAACGTTGAGACAAGGTTAGATATATGAGATCACCTTGTAACGATATTTTATATAGTTATACACTAAAACTCTGTGTGTATTATGCATGGAAGAGGACTTCCAAGATTTGGGATGTATATATATATATATATATACTAAATATTTTGCGACTTTGTCGCATTAAGATTTCAAACTTGGTTCATTTCTTCTTGACCAAGACTTTCATGAGTACTATGAGAATGCTCATATATTGTAAATTATTATACATATTATTTCGGTGGGCTTGTTGCTCACCCTTGCTTTCTTCTTTCATCACACAACAACAGATGGACAAGATGAGCAGGATCAAGCTCCCAATTCATGAGCGGATAGGAAACGTTCTGCAGTTTCCTGTAGGCGTTGATGCCGTTGTGGCTGAGGTAGGAGCTACCAATAGGCTAGGCTTTCAACTTTTGATGTACCAGACTTATGTATATTATGAATTGTAATAATGGCAAAGAATATGTAAATTTATTCAGAAACCCTTTTGAGGTGTAATGACTTATAATTGTGGAATAAAATGACTTGTGTTATTTTTGGTATTCATCTCTGAGACTATAACTTGTGGTGTGTGTGTGTATATTGTGGGGTCACAGTACTCAGTAGTTGGTTGACTGTTAAGATTAAGTATTGATAAGGGAAATGGAACTCGTGACAACCCGAATCTGTAATATCCGGGATATAACGTGTAATTATTTTTACTATTAAACAATTAATATGTGTGTGTAGTATCTATTCTGTGAGTTAATTGTTAAGTGATATATGTACTTGAATATTCAAAAATAATATTAATTGAGTATTTTAATTTTTATATGCCCAAAATAAAATATAGATAATTGTCATATCTTCCTAATTATTTTTATGTTGATTTATAGATTTATAAGAATCATATGAAATTTTTAAAATCTTTTTCCGGGTAATTAAAATCTATTTTATAAAAACGGGAACCAACCGACGTCAACCGTTGTTACGTTTTTGGAACCCGAAACTCTTCCGAGAACTCCTTCCTAACCTAATTATAATATTCCGAGCATTTTCCATGTTTCGACTTTTTCGATCCGGCGTACGGTTTGTCCTGCGCGGGTCCCGACGCAACATTTTCGATACAATATTCGTTTCGGTAAATCAATAAAACCCGTATTTTCGATAAACGGGAGCTTTTTATTAAACTATCCCAATTATCACTTCGTAGTACGTGTAACTGGGCGCTGAGACCAAGACCGCAGTACAAATTGTACTGATTTGGATAATTATCCCGAAAACCGATACCGTTTGGATCAGTTTTTATAAATAAACGTACCATTTTATATCCGGAATGATCCAACGGGATACTAATTTTCCGTAATTATAAATAGCCTTTTACCGTATTTTATTTCGTATTAAAATCATTTGCAGACAGATAAATATATAATTTTACAGAGAAAAATCATATATTCATAAACCTTTCTGAGAATCAAACCAACTTTTGAAGGTGTTAGTGATCTTTGTTTGAAAAGCTCGAGTACTGGATTTGAAGGTCTTGAGAAGCTCTATCAGAATCTGTAATTCATACACCTGCAGAATCAAAGGTTGAATTTCTAAAAATTTAATTATTTTCGAATTTATTTTATTAAAAATATGAATTTTTGTTCGGATGATTGTTTGTATGATTTGATGATTGTATGTTGTAGAGCTTGTTTTCCTGATGATTTTCATATGTCATACGTCTGATTTGGAGTTCAATAACATGTTCAAATTTGAGTTTGATTTTCGAATTTTAAAATTAGGGTTTATAACCCGTATGAATGTTCTTAATTGAAATTTGGGGGTTTCTTATTCTGTGATAGATTGATGTTGTGTTATAGTGGGTTGTGTTCTCTGTGAAATTTGCAATCCAGTCGTATAAGTTTCATGAACCAACGAGGTCTGTAGAGAAGGGAGTTGTATTTTGAAGTTTTCCGATGTTCACCGGAAACTGGGAAATTTCACGGCTAAATTCCGGCCAACTCAGGGATTGTTAGGTTGTTTTGATTGCATGGTTGTGTTCCTGGTGTTGTGTAAATGTGATCTGGAGCTTGTGGCAAGGTGAGGAAGCCGGAATCGTGTTCTCCGGCGAACCCCTGTATTTTCCGGCGACTGACTGTAAAAATTGCAGTTTGGTCCCTGAACTTTTGAAAACGATGCAGTTTAGTCCCTGTAGTTTCCAGACTTTGCAAAAATAGGATTCCTGTTTTAAAAATGTTTAAAAATCAGATTTCTCATTTATTTTTATTATAAAAATTCGTTTTTAATTTCTGAAAATTCTAAAAATTATTATTTTAATTCCGAAAATTATTTTTAATTCACAAATAAATCTGAATTAATTATTTAATTAATTTCAATTAATTTTTAATTGATTAATTAGTCAATTAATTCAAAAATTAATTGATTAATTGATTTAATTAATTATTAATTGATTTTTAATTAATTATTTAATTAGATTTAATTATTAAAAATGATTTAAAAATTCTGAAAAATAGTTTCGAGCTTTAAAATATTATTCTAAATTATTTTCAAGGCTCGATAATTATTCTAAAATTATTTCGGAGCCAGAATTGGCCAACCGAACCCTGTTTATTAACCCGAAATTGATCCAACGACCCGTTTTAATTCCGAAAAATGTTTTAAAAATTATTTTAAATACCAGAAAGCCTATTTATGACCCGAGACTTCTTTATAAATGATATGTCTTTGATTACGTGATGTATTATGTGTTATACGTGACCTGTTGTTTGACTATCGGTCTATATATTCGATATTTATTTGATTAGTGCGTAGATTTCAATCCGTTAATCGGATTTGGGTAAAACGAAGGGTAGATAGAAGTGTGTGTTGAATAGAATCTTGTGAGTTGATGATTAATAGATGTTTATGATATGTGAGCAGAAGAGGCAAGGCGTAGAAAAGGGAAACAGATAGTTGAGGAGTAAGACGATTGTGATTGAAAGCGAGTGCAGTGTAGTAAGCTAATACCAGGCAAGTGTTCTGAACTTTCTCGAGATATTGAAATTCTTGATAGTCTTGTTGACATTGCAAGTGCTTTGAAGCACGGAAACCTAAACCCTGATTTCAGTTATTGTTCTTGAGCCATGAACCATATTCTTTCTAAGCCATTGATTATTGTAAACCCAAACTCGAACCTTAAGTATACAATACTATTCCATAAATACATGCAAACAAAATCCCAAACACTGAACTGAATTACTTGTACATTTAACCATTGTATCCTATGCTTTGCAAGCCCAAATCTTTGAAATCCTGAATTGTTGATTCTTTTGTATCCAATTCTTTCATTACCCAGCAATCAAGCTTCTAAACTATTTTCAATGATCCTTACAAAGATTGAAACCCTTATTATTGTGAAACACTCATTGTTGTTAATGGTTTTGGTTATTGTTTATTATTGCATATTCTGTTATTATGTTAGAATTGGATTGTTTTTATAAAATTATGGACCAGATTCGTGGTCAGACCATATAATGGTCAAGTTAGGCCAATGTGTGCCTTGGATCCAGTAGTTAGAGCAATGTTGTGTGCCTTGCTCGGGGTTAGTGCGTGACTGATCAGCAGCCTAACCTTGGTTTTTAAATTGAAAGTATAATATCCAATTCTAAATCATAATCCATTGTTCACTTGATATCATAATCATAGTCACTTGATGATCATTATTCTCAGTTTTGTCATTGTGACTTGCTGAGCTAGTTAGCTCATTCGTGCGATGTTGTTTATATTCTTTCCAGTTAAAAAGGAACCAGTTGGTAGCGAGGATCCCCAGTCCAGCGCGAGAGCTAGGGGTTCAGGTTGAGGAAGCTGAGCTAGTAGGCTTCTTTTGAATAATTTAAGTTTGTAAAAGGTTGTAATAATGTTTAATACGTAGTTGATTTTGAGATAGTTGGGATTTGAACGGTTTGTAATATAGTAGTGTGTGTGGCTTGTGTGCATACTTTAACCTGTTGCGATCCGTGGTAGTTGGTAAATAGGGTCACTGCATATATTATTATTATCTTTATTATTGTTATAAGCAGGTTATAATTAAGGTGTGTGTGTGTGGACCCCAAACTTCTGACCCGGGTTTGGAGGGCGCCACAGGTTGGTATCAGAACTACAGGTTATAAGTCACTTGCACAAGCCTAGGTTAACGGGAATGGGTAGAGGGTTAAGATTAGAAGTAAGGCATAGGATGATAGAACGATGAGAGGTTGAGTGCTTCGATATATCAGGTATTAGTATAGTTTGCGTTATGGAACGAGATTCTTATATTGCGATATGATTTCAGATAGCAGAGATGGCCGACTCTTTTATTTCCGTATCAGCTGATCACTCAGAGCCTTCAGTAGGAGTGCCGCCTTCGGATCCACGTCCTGTTGTTCCACCAGCATTGGCTATTTTACCTCCACCGGTGTTGCAGCCCGTACCACTGCAGGCTATTCCACCTCCAGGCATGAGGCCACCTGTTAGAGGACCCCCACCTGCGGATTCAGGCTTTACTAGTCATTCAGTCACAGGAGTACCTTTCCAGTTCTCTTCCTATCCTGTCCCATATCATCAGTTTGAGGCTTGCCTTATGGAGCAGCGATTCCTTCAGGGTCAGATTCAGGAGTTACTACATATCATGCGTACCAGAGAGATGGGGAGTGGTGAGAGGCGACTTAGAGAGAGGCTCCAGGCGTTTCGTAGAGCAGCTGCTGTGAGGATTTCTGAGGCTACACATGAGGACATCACCCCTGACTTCCTAGTGGAATGGGCTAAGTGGGTTCTAGAGGAGCTTGAGGAGATTGGAGGTCCAGACTTGCCTTGAGTTAGAGATTCAGAGATGGAGATGCTGAGTAGTGTTGTATGGTTATATAGCATGTACAGTAGTATGTAGTGTGTATCAGTAGACTTTTGAGTTATATTTATAGACTAGCTATGCTGACTAGTGAGTAGGTTGTTGTACCCTTTTTGCTTTTATTTTCGAAGCGTCTATACGCTTGTACTACCCTAAAACTTTTGATCTATATATATATCAGTACCTTTTTCCTTTCCAGCACTGTCATTTATTTTATTGCACCTGTTTTACCTTATCTTATTTATTGCACCAGCTATACCCTGTGATACCATGTACCCTGTTTTCCATAACTGTTTATATTCTGTAAAGAAGCATGCAATTTACTTAGTTACAACTGTTTTCAAAAAGAGATATTCCTGTTTTACAAAACTTTTCTTTTATGCAAATATTTGATTTAAAAGCTAAATAAATTGATTGATTCTTTACAGAAAATGCCTCCCAAAAGAAATACCCGCACCAACACCAGAAATGAAGAAACCAACAACAACAATAATCAAGATGATATAAACCCGAATGTGAACCCAGGACCTATGGACCCAGCAGTAGCCCAGATTCTTCAAATCTTGGCTCAACAAACAGTTCACCTAGCACAACAACAACAAAGACAGACCAATCCCCAGGTAACCTTCAAAACTTTTCAGGCAATAAACCCACCAGAATTCAAGGGTTCCTTAGAGCCAATTGAAGCAAATGTTTGGTTAAAGGAAATAGAGAAGGCATTTGCCTTAGTGAAAGTGAAGGAGGAACAGAAGGTGGAGTTTGCAAGTTACTATCTGAAGAATGAAGCCACCTATTGGTGGGAGATGGTGAAGACATTGGAAGGTACGGATGTTATTACTTGGGAAAGGTTTAAGGAATTGTTTCTAGAAAAGTATTTTCCTCAGTTTGTTCAGGATCAAATGGAGTTGAAGTTTTTAGAGTTAAAGCAAGGGAATATGTCGGTAACAGATTATGAGGGGAAGTTTGAGGAATTGTCAAGGTATGTGCCGTCGTATGTTGATACTGATAGAAAGAAAGCTAAAAGATTCCAGCAAGGCTTGAAGCCATGGATCAGAGGGAAGGTAGCTATTTTTGAATTGGAGACTTATGCAGGAGTAGTACAGAAGGCTATGATCGCAGAGACAGAGAGTGAGATGTTCCAGAAAGATAAGGAAAGCAAGAAAAGGAAAGTTGAGGGAAGTGAGGGTCAGTCACAAACAGGGAAGGTTCCAAACTTCAAGAAGGGCAAGTTCCAGCCAGGAAGAAATTTTAATTTCAGAAGACAAAATGCAGGAGACGGAGGCCAGGGCAATCGTCCAGCTAATGTGAATCAGCCGAATCAGTTGAGATTAACTTTTCCAGATTGTCAAGTTTGTGGAAAGAAGCATGGAGGAGTTTGTAACAAGTTGAATGTGGTATGTTTTAAATGCAACCAGAAAGGGCACTATTCAAGGGAGTGCCGAAATCAGCCAGCAAATAAAGATCAGCCTATCCGAAACCCAGCAGTGAAGGTTCCAGTCATTGGATTTACATGCTTTAAATGTGGGAAGCCAGGACATATGGCCAGGGATTGCAAGACACCAGCCCCAGCCAGTAATGCATTGAGGATTACGGGATCTACCCCAACAATGAATGAGACTCCAAGGGCTAGAGTTTTTGACATGTCGGTGAAGGATGCTATCCAGGATACGGATGTCGTGGCAGGTACGCTTAATGTGAATTCTTTATGTGCCAAAGTGTTAATAGATTCGGGAGCAACTCGATCGTTTGTGTCACAAGACTTTGTTAGTAAATTAAATTGTCCAGTTGAATACTTAAATGAAATAATGACTGTGGAATTAGCAAATCAAGAACGTGTAACTGTGAACCAAGTTTGTGGAAATTGTGAGGTTGAGATTTCTGGTAGTAAGTTTTGTGTAGATTTAATACCATTTAAGTTAGGAGAATTTGATGTGATATTAGGGATGGATTGGTTATCTAAGCATGATGCTCAAATAGATTGTCGAAATAAGAAAGTAATGGTGAAAACGCCAGACGAAAGAATTATAACGTTCAAAGGTCAAAAGCAAGTAAAGAAGTTCTTAACAATGATTCAAGCCAAGAAGTTATTACGGCAAGGATGTGAGCATTTCGTAGCTTATGTAATCGACAGGAGTCAGGAGCTAGCAAAACTTGAAGATATTCCAGTAGTGAATGAATTTCCAGACGTATTTCCCGACGAATTACCAGGACTTCCTCCAGATAGAGAAATTGAATTTGCGATCGACTTAGCACCTGGAGCAGAACCGGTGTCCAAGGCCCCGTACAGAATGGCGCCTGTTAAGATGAAAGAGTTAGCAAAGCAATTGCAGGAATTGTTAGAGAAAGGAGTAATTAGACCCAGCGTATCCCCGTGGGGAGCCCCGGTATTATTTGTCAGGAAGAAAGATGGAAGCATGAGACTGTGCATTGACTATAGGGAGCTCAACAAGCTGACAATCAAGAACAAGTATCCGTTACCCAGAATCGATGATTTGTTTGACCAATTGAAGGGAGCCAAGTATTTCTCCAAAATTGATTTAAGATCGGGATATCATCAACTAAAGATCAAGCCAGAAGATATACCAAAGACAGCTTTTAGAACAAGGTATGGGCATTATGAATTTTTAGTGATGTCTTTTGGATTGACCAATGCCCCAGCAGCATTTATGGACCTGATGAATAGAATTTTCAAAGAGTATTTGGATAAGTTTGTTATTGTGTTTATAGACGATATTTTAATCTATTCCAAGACGAAAGAGGATCATGCGAAACATGTGAGAACGGCTTTGGAGATTTTAAGGAAAAAGAAGTTATATGCTAAACTATCGAAGTGTGAGTTTTGGCTACAGGAAGTTCAATTCTTAGGACACATAGTCAGTAACGAAGGGATCAAAGTGGACCCAGCAAAGATCGAAGCAATTACGAATTGGGAGAGACCAAGAACACCCACTGAGGTAAGAAGTTTCCTAGGATTGGCAGGATATTATCGTCGATTTGTTCAGAATTTCTCAAGGATTGCCACACCATTAACAAAGCTTACACGAAAGAATGAAAAGTTTATATGGAACGACAAGTGCGAAGAAAGTTTTCAAGAATTGAAGCAGAGATTAATCACGTCACCTGTTTTGTCACTTCCAGACGATCAAGGGAATTTCGTAATTTATAGCGATGCTTCTCATAAAGGACTAGGATGTGTTCTTATGCAGCACGATAAGGTGATTGCTTATGCGTCAAGACAATTGAAACCACACGAACAGAAATACCCTACTCATGACTTAGAGCTAGCAGCTATAGTTTTTGCTTTGAAGATTTGGAGACATTATTTATATGGAGAAAAGTGTGAGATTTTCACGGATCACAAAAGTTTGAAATATATATTTACCCAGAAGGAACTTAATATGAGGCAAAGGAGATGGTTAGAATTGATCAAGGATTATGATTGCTCGATTAATTATCATCCCGGTAAGGCGAACGTTGTAGCAGATGCGTTAAGTCGGAAGGAAAGGTTAAATATGTTATCTGTACCTGAAGAAATATATAAAGAATTTCAGAAATTAGAATTGGAGGTTAGAATTTGCAAACCTGAGGAAGCAAAAGTATACAGTATGATTTTCCAACCGGAGTTATTGGAGAAGATAAAGAAATGCCAGAAAGAGGTAATGGATCAGGATATAAATAGTTTGGTAGGTGAGGAATTATGCACGCAACAAGATGATCAAGGTATTCTTAGGTTTTCTTCAAGAGTTTGGATTCCACCAGTGACGGAGTTAAAGAATGAAATTTTACAAGAGGCACATAGTTCAAGATATTCCATCCATCCAGGGAGTACCAAAATGTACAGAGATTTAAAGAAGAATTATTGGTGGCCAAATATGAAAAGGGAAATTGCAGAATGGGTTAGCAAATGCTATACCTGTCAGAGAGTTAAAGCGGAGCATCAGAGACCAAGCGGATTGCTACAGCCATTGGAGATTCCAGAATGGAAGTGGGAACATATTACCATGGATTTCATAGTTGGATTACCAAGGACAAGGGCTAATCATGATGCCATTTGGGTTATAGTGGATAGACTTACCAAGTCAGCTCATTTTCTGCCTATAAATGAAAGATTTTCGCTCGACAAGCTAGTCCATATGTACCTAAAAGAAATTGTAGTTCGTCATGGAGTTCCAGTGTCTATCGTATCTGATCGAGATCCAAGGTTTAATTCAAGATTTTGGAAGAGTTTTCAAGAATGTTTGGGAACAAAATTGAATATGAGTACGGCCTATCACCCGCAGACGGACGGCCAAAGTGAAAGAACAATCCAGACAATCGAGGACATGCTATGTGTTTGTGCTATTGATTTCAAAGGAAGTTGGGACGAGCATTTACCCCTGGTAGAATTTGCTTATAACAACAGTTATCACGCCAGCATTGGGATGCCACCTTATGAAGCCCTTTATGGACGCAAATGTAGATCTCCATTATATTGGGACGAAGTAGGAGAACGCAAAATACTCGGACCTGAATTGGTGCAACAGACAAAAGAAGTTGTTGAACTCATCCAGAAAAGATTAATAGCCGCACAAAATCGTCAAAGAAGATATGCAGACCAGTCAAGGAAAGACATGGAATTTGAAGAAGGGAGCTTGGTATTATTGAAAGTATCACCGTGGAAAGGACTAACGAGGTTTGGAAAGAAAGGGAAGCTAAGCCCAAGGTATGTCGGACCTTTTGAGATCCTAAAGAGCGTTGGCAAAGTAGCTTACGAATTAGCGTTACCTCCGCACATGGAGCACATTCACAATGTTTTTCACGTATCGATGCTCAAGAAATATAATCCAGACTCCAGGCATGTAATAGAATATGAGCCAATAGAGCTTCAGGCAGATTTATCATATGTAGAGAGTCCAATAGAGATTTTAGAGGAAAGAGAGAAAGTATTGAGAAATAAAGTGGTAAAGTTAGTAAGAGTATTGTGGAGAAACCCAAAGGTTGAAGAGTCAACCTGGGAGTTAGAAAGTGATATAAAAGAAAAGTACCCTCATTTGTTTTCTTAGGAGATTCTGAGGACAGAATCCTTTTAAGGGAGGAAGGATGTAATATCCGGGATATAACGTGTAATTATTTTTACTATTAAACAATTAATATGTGTGTGTAGTATCTATTCTGTGAGTTAATTGTTAAGTGATATATGTACTTGAATATTCAAAAATAATATTAATTGAGTATTTTAATTTTTATATGCCCAAAATAAAATATAGATAATTGTCATATCTTCCTAATTATTTTTATGTTGATTTATAGATTTATAAGAATCATATGAAATTTTTAAAATCTTTTTCCGGGTAATTAAAATCTATTTTATAAAAACGGGAACCAACCGACGTCAACCGTTGTTACGTTTTTGGAACCCGAAACTCTTCCGAGAACTCCTTCCTAACCTAATTGTAATATTCCGAGCATTTTCCATGTTTCGACTTTTTCGATCCGGCGTACGGTTTGTCCTGCGCGGGTCCCGGCGCAACATTTTCGATACAATATTCGTTTCGGTAAATCAATAAAACCCGTATTTTCGATAAACGGGAGCTTTTTATTAAACTATCCCAATTATCACTTCGTAGTACGTGTAACTGGGCGCTGAGACCAAGACCGCAGTACAAATTGTACTGATTTGGATAATTATCCCGAAAACCGATACCGTTTGGATCAGTTTTTATAAATAAACGTACCATTTTATATCCGGAATGATCCAACGGGATACTAATTTTCCGTAATTATAAATAGCCTTTTACCGTATTTTATTTCGTATTAAAATCATTTGCAGACAGATAAATATATAATTTTACAGAGAAAAATCATATATTCATAAACCTTTCTGAGAATCAAACCAACTTTTGAAGGTGTTAGTGATCTTTGTTTGAAAAGCTCAAGTACTGGATTTGAAGGTCTTGAGAAGCTCTATCAGAATCTGTAATTCATACACCTGCAGAATCAAAGGTTGAATTTCTAAAAATTTAATTATTTTCGAATTTATTTTATTAAAAATATGAATTTTTGTTCGGATGATTGTTTGTATGATTTGATGATTGTATGTTGTAGAGCTTGTTTTCCTGATGATTTTCATATGTCATACGTCTGATTTGGAGTTCAATAACATGTTCAAATTTGAGTTTGATTTTCGAATTTTAAAATTAGGGTTTATAACCCGTATGAATGTTCTTAATTGAAATTTGGGGGTTTCTTATTCTGTGATAGATTGATGTTGTGTTATAGTGGGTTGTGTTCTCTGTGAAATTTGTAATCCAGTCGTATAAGTTTCATGAACCAACGAGGTCTGTAGAGAAGGGAGTTGTATTTTGAAGTTTTCCGATGTTCACCGGAAACTGGGAAATTTCACGGCTAAATTCCGGCCAACTCAGGGATTGTTAGGTTGTTTTGATTGCATGGTTGTGTTCCTGGTGTTGTGTAAATGTGATCTGGAGCTTGTGGCAAGGTGAGGAAGCCGGAATCGTGTTCTCCGGCGAACCCCTGTATTTTCCGGCGACTGACTGTAAAAATTGCAGTTTGGTCCCTGAACTTTTGAAAACGATGCAGTTTAGTCCCTGTAGTTTCCAGACTTTGCAAAAATAGGATTCCTGTTTTAAAAATGTTTAAAAATCAGATTTCTCATTTATTTTTATTATAAAAATTCGTTTTTAATTTCTGAAAATTCTAAAAATTATTATTTTAATTCCGAAAATTATTTTTAATTCACAAATAAATCTGAATTAATTATTTAATTAATTTCAATTAATTTTTAATTGATTAATTAGTCAATTAATTCGAAAATTAATTGATTAATTGATTTAATTAATTATTAATTGATTTTTAATTAATTATTTAATTAGATTTAATTATTAAAAATGATTTAAAAATTCTGAAAAATAGTTTCGAGCTTTAAAATATTATTCTAAATTATTTTCAAGGCTCGATAATTATTCTAAAATTATTTCGGAGCCAGAATTGGCCAACCGAACCCTGTTTATTAACCCGAAATTGATCCAACGACCCGTTTTAATTCCGAAAAATGTTTTAAAAATTATTTTAAATACCAGAAAGCCTATTTATGACCCGAGACTTCTTTATAAATGATATGTCTTTGATTACGTGATGTATTATGTGTTATACGTGACCTGTTGTTTGACTATCGGTCTATATATTCGATATTTATTTGATTAGTGCGTAGATTTCAATCCGTTAATCGGATTTGGGTAAAACGAAGGGTAGATAGAAGTGTGTGTTGAATAGAATCTTGTGAGTTGATGATTAATAGATGTTTATGATATGTGAGCAGAAGAGGCAAGGCGTAGAAAAGGGAAACAGATAGTTGAGGAGTAAGACGATTGTGATTGAAAGCGAGTGCAGTGTAGTAAGCTAATACCAGGCAAGTGTTCTGAACTTTCTCGAGATATTGAAATTCTTGATAGTCTTGTTGACATTGCAAGTGCTTTGAAGCACGGAAACCTAAACCCTGATTTCAGTTATTGTTCTTGAGCCATGAACCATATTCTTTCTAAGCCATTGATTATTGTAAACCCAAACTCGAACCTTAAGTATACAATACTATTCCATAAATACATGCAAACAAAATCCCAAACACTGAACTGAATTACTTGTACATTTAACCATTGTATCCTATGCTTTGCAAGCCCAAATCTTTGAAACCCTGAATTGTTGATTCTTTTGTATCCAATTCTTTCATTACCCAGCAATCAAGCTTCTAAACTATTTTCAATGATCCTTACAAAGATTGAAACCCTTATTATTGTGAAACACTCATTGTTGTTAATGGTTTTGGTTATTGTTTATTATTGCATATTCTGTTATTATGTTAGAATTGGATTGTTTTTATAAAATTATGGACCAGATTCGTGGTCAGACCATATAATGGTCAAGTTAGGCCAATGTGTGCCTTGGATCCAGTAGTTAGAGCAATGCTGTGTGCCTTGCTCGGGGTTAGTGCGTGACTGATCAGCAGCCTAACCTTGGTTTTTAAATTGAAAGTATAATATCCAATTCTAAATCATAATCCATTGTTCACTTGATATCATAATCATAGTCACTTGATGATCATTATTCTCAGTTTTGTCATTGTGACTTGGTGAGCTAGTTAGCTCATTCGTGCGATGTTGTTTATATTCTTTCCAGTTAAAAAGGAACCAGTTGGTAGCGAGGATCCCCAGTCCAGCGCGAGAGCTAGGGGTTCAGGTTGAGGAAGCTGAGCTAGTAGGCTTTTTTGAATAATTTAAGTTTGTAAAAGGTTGTAATAATGTTTAATACTTAGTTGATTTTGAGATAGTTGGGATTTGAACGGTTTGTAATATAGTAGTGTGTGTGGCTTGTGTGCATACTTTAACCTGTTGCGATCCGTGGTAGTTGGTAAATAGGGTCACTGCATATATTATTATTATCTTTATTATTGTTATAAGCAGGTTATAATTAAGGTGTGTGTGTGTGGACTCCAAACTTCTGACCCGGGTTTGGAGGGCGCCACAGAATCCCCGACCCCGGATTTGGGGGTGTTACATTTTGCCTGATTGATTAGAGAAATATTCTGAGTGTAACATGCACAGTTAACAGCCTCAGCCCAAAAATAAGTTGGGAGTTTTGACTCTTCAAGCATTGTCCTTGCAGCTTCAATTAGTGATATGTTCTTCCTTTCCACCACACCATTTTGTTGTGGAGTTCTTGGAGCTGAGAACTCATGCATGATCCCACTTTCTTCACAGAACAACTTCATGGTTGAATTCTTGAACTCAGTTCCATTATCACTCCTAATATTCCTTACTTTGAAATCAGGATGATTGTTGACTTGATTGATATGATTGATGATGATTTCACTAGCTTCATTCTTTGATCCAAGAAAATAAACCCATGAAAACTTTGAGAAATCATCTACAATCACTAGGCAGTATCTTTTCCTTGAAATTGACAATACATTGACTAGTCCAAAAAGATCCATGTGTAGAAGTTGTAGTGGTTCATCAATTGCAGATTCAAGCTTCTTACTGAATGATACTTTCTTTTGCTTTCCTTTCTGACAAGCATCACACAGTCCATCCCTTGTGAATTCCACTAGAGGCATTCCTCTAACTAAGTCCTTTTTGACTAGATCATTCATTGTCTTGAAATTCAAATGGGACAGCTTCTTGTGCCATAGCCAACTTTCAACTGGACTTGCTTTGCTGAGAAGACAAGTAATGGATTCTGCATCTGTAGAGTTGAAATCAGCTAAGTACACATTCCCTTTTCTAACTCCAGTTAGAACCACTTTATTGTCCTTTTTACTTGTGACAATACAGGCTTCAGAATTGAAGGAAACAGTATTTCCTCTGTCACATAGTTGACTGATGCTCAATAAATTGTGTTTGAGACCATCAACCAATGCAACTTCATCAATGATGACATTTTCTTTTGAAATCAAGCCATATCCCATAGTGAATCCTTTGCTGTCATCTCCAAAGGTTATGCTAGGGCCAGCTCTCTCCTTAAACTCTGTGAGCAGGGTGAAATCTCCTGTCATGTGTCTTGAACAACCACTGTCCAAGTATCATAGATTCCTTCTTTGTCCCTGCACACAAAAAAATCAATCAAGTTGATTTTGGTACCCAAGTTTCCTTGGGTCCAGCCTTGTTAGTCTTTTTCCTAGACTTCAATCCTCCTGCATCTTTTGACTTAGGTAACCTTGGGTCAACCTTGGTCTCAAATGTGGTTGGTTGAAGTGTAGGGTTAGTCACAGAATCATTTAACACATTTGATTGAATTTGATAAGGCATAGGTTGTGCAAACATGTTATTCCACATAGGCATATTATATGGCATTTGAGGCATACTAAATGCAGTAAAATAAGGATTGTTAATATATGGCATGTTTGCAAAATATGCATGGGGATTCTGGTGAGACATAACAGGCATAGCATGCAGAGGTGACATAGACATGTTAGGCATGGAGGGATTTGAAGGCATGGGAGCATTTTTAATAGATTTTCAATTATCAGATAGGTGATTAACACTTTTACAATGCACACAGCTTTTTCTAGGAGCATACCTATCAGGTGTGTAATTGTTATGTTTATTAATCCCTATCTTCCCATTTCTTTTAGATTTTCTTTTAGTTTCCTTCTTATCCTCAACCAACTTAAGCCTATCTTTTAGCTGATCTAAAGTCATGTGTCCTATATTCACCTTACTGACATCTCTGGATGTGCTAGCTCCTTCTTTGACAAAGTTCTTGAGAGTTGAATCATTCTTTTTATTGAGATTTTTATTTTTAAAAGAACTTGCCTGTTTTAATTGATGAGCCTTCAACGGATGCTCCTTTTCTTCCTTCAACGGATAACTTTCATCATCCGTTGATTCCACATCTGTTGACAATCCATCAATTAATTCTAACTCCTTTTTGTTTTTCTTCCAGGCATCCTCACAGAATGATTCAATTCCCTGAACATTTGCAATCTGAACACTAACATCCCTAGATGTTTTCCAGGCCTTGATTACCTCTTGCTCACTTTCTAACTGTGTAGAAAGAATTTCTAGTTTCTTAACAGCTTCTGCTAGTTCACTCTCAACAGTCAAGCATTTAAGTTTTATCTTTTCAAGCTCAATTACCTGATCCTCTAACATAGCATTCCTATCACTTAAAAACACATTATTCTCCTTGATCCTAGTGTTTTCTTTTGTTAGTGATTTAAGGGAAACACGCAAATGATATAATTCATTGGTCATATCATTTATGGCTTCATTGCATTCATGTTTAGAAAGCTGAGAGAGATCAGTAGTAATTACCTGGTTGCTTGATGAACTAGTTTCATTTTCATCAGAATTAGCCATCAGGGCTAGGTTGACATATTCCACATCATCATCTTCATTTACCCCATCTGCTGCCCAATCATCTTGAGTGAGAAAAGCTCTTTCCTTTTGTTTGAGCAAATCAAAATACTTCTTTTTGTAATCAACTTGCTCAAATTTCTTTTTCTCAGAATTTGGCTTCCTACACTCACTTGCAAAGTGTCCACTAATGCCACAGTTGTAACATTTGAACTTTGATTTGTCCACCATGTTTTTGTTTGGCTTAGTGAACTTTGTGTTTTTCCTGAACTTCATTTTTGCAAACCTCCTGGACAGAAAGGCCAAATGTTCTTCAATATCATCAGATTCATCCTGACTGGAATTGTCTTCATCCTCAGCAACTTGCTCTTTACCCTTGCTTGATTCTGATTTGCTTGTGCCAATTTTCAGACTTGGCATTATCTTCTCCTCATTCCTGGCTTCCATCTTCTCACTGTCAGCTACAAGAGCAACTGTTCCTCCTTTTCTCTTTCCCTTTTCCAACAGCTCATCCTGCTCCATTTCAAGTTCATAAGTCTTCAGAATTCCATATAATCTTTCAAGTGTGAAGTTCTTATAATCTTGAGAATTTCTCAAAGAGACAGTCATGGGCTTCCATTCCTTTGGCAGAGACCTAAGAAATTTTAAGTTGGAATCCTTGACTTGGTACACTCTACCATACAGCTTCAATCCATTCAACAGTTTCTGAAACCTGTTGAAGGTATCATTTAATGATTCACCTTCTTCAAAGTGAAAATATTCATATTATTGAATAAGAAGCTGCATCTTGTTCTCTCTGACCTGCTCAGTACCTTCACAGATGATTTGTACAGTATCCCAAACTTCCTTTGCAGTTTGGCTATTGATGACATTGTCAAACATATCTTGATCTAAGCCATTAAACAAGATGTTCATGGCTCTCTTATCCTTGCGGATTTCTTCCATGTCTTCAATAGTCCATTCTGCTTTTGGCTTGGGAAT
The DNA here is from genome assembly GCF_009905375.1 of Apium graveolens. Classification (NCBI taxonomy): domain Eukaryota; kingdom Viridiplantae; phylum Streptophyta; class Magnoliopsida; order Apiales; family Apiaceae; genus Apium; species Apium graveolens. The sequence continues at coordinate 92,048,438 of NC_133648.1, forward strand.
GGACTGTCCAACAGCAACTGTTGCAGTAGCAGCTGTGGCTCCCTTATGAGGGATGTGAGGACCATTTTCAATACAGTTGATGTAGCTTTCATCTTGAGAAAGAAGATGTAAATGCATCTTCACTTTCCAGTGATGATAATTATCTTTTTCCAGGACTGGGATCTTTATACCAATATCCTTCCTACTCATGATGGTAGCAGGAGGATTCTTCTGTGCACTCATGATGTTAGCAGAATAGATCTTTAAACTCTTTATATGTTAAGAGCTTGCTCTGATACCAATTGTTATTCCCAGTGGACTAACAATGAGATTTACAGAAGGGGGGTTGAATGTAAATCTCAAAACTTTTTCAAGTTTTGAGCAGTTTCTAAGGCTAAGTGTTTGAGTGATCAAATGTGTGTGAATTGCTTGAAGCTGATGCAGACAGATATATATTCAAACACAAATGTAATGAGCACAAAGAACTTAAAAACTTTTCTGGTGGATTTGTTGTTCCACCAGAGATGTGTTATTTCAGAAAATCTGTGATTCAAAGAATTAAATCACAGCTGCTTCCTAGTACAAACTAGATGATTTTCTCTTTTGATATTTCTAAACAGCTCAAGGAAAATTCATGTCTAATTACTAGCTGCTACTTGGTTTATATATCACCAAGTTTACAAGTGAAGACAAACTGTAAAATACAATTGAAAAGATTCTTCACATGTTTCTTCTTCATTTCTCTATCCAATGCAATCTAGGATAATCTGTAAATCTTTGAATACTTCCTTGTTTGCATCAGAATGGAAATGCTGCATTTTCTTGATTCCTCCTAGAAGCTTCCACATTCCAGTATGTCTCTGTCAACCCATGTGCCTCTGTCAGCTTGTGAATTGTCACTATCAACTGCTAATGAACTAAGCATCCGTTGAAGCTTTCATCCGTTGATGCCTTATCCGTTGAAGCTTTATCCGTTGAAGCTTTATCCATTGATGCATTATCAGTTGAAGTCTTTATCCGTTGAAGCACTTATCCGTTGATGGATATTATCCGTTGAAGCATTAGAGACATCCATTGAAGCTTTGTTTCTTATCCGTTGAAGGTCTTCAATATCCATTGACACTTCTTCCCTTATACAAAATTACAAGGCATGAAATATTTACAATTAGCCCTCCTATTTGTACATCCATTAGTAGTCAACATGACTGATTATTTCCTAACAACATCTAAGAATTACAGCTTGAAACCAGAGAAAGAAATGTGCTACAATACTAAACTTATTGCTAAGTAAAGCTACTCCTTCAACGGATAGCCAAGATGGTCTTATCCGTTGAGGCTACAAACACTAGATTTCTACTTAAGTGTTTTGCTTAACTTATCATCAAACTAATACACATATTCCTAACACTTTGTTCCTTTCAAATTCATTGATTTCCTCTTGCTTTGTTGTGACCCAGTCAGCATCTTGCAGAGCTTCTTCAACCTTCTTAGGTTCAGTTTGAGATAGAAAAGAATGGTAGAAACATTCATTCTGAGTGTCTTTTCTTGTTCTTACACCACTGTCAGGGTTTCCAATGATTAAGTCAGGTGTGTGTGACTTAGACTATTTTCTTGCAGATGGAAGTTGACTCCTTGAAGACGAACCTCCTCTTGATCCATGAACTCTCTGTCATTTCTTTGATTAGTACCACTATTATTTCCTGATGCTCCCCGTGAATCAGTGTTCCCATTGTTATCAGTATTTGACTCATCAGAATTTGAGGAAGATGAGTCTGATGATCTTTCTACTGATATTTCTTGAGTTGAATCACTTGTATTAGTCTCTGGATTTGAGTCATGTTGCTCTTTCTCAACATATATTTCAGTATTAGAAGAATTTCCAATGTTCTGTGGAACCTCAGAGCTTTGAGTGATATCATGATTTACTATATCAGAGTCAGGACTTAAAATTTCATCATAAGGTACTTCATTTTCAGATCTCAATTTGTCATGGCCATCTACATCTTCCAAACCTGTTAACTTCTTGTCATCAAAAGATACATGTATAGATTCCATGACTGTTCTTGTTCTCAGATTGTAAACTCTGAAGGCTTTTGTGGACAATGGATATCCCACAAAAATTCCTTCATCAGCTTTTAGATAAAACTTGGTCAGCTGGTCCGGATGAGTTTTGAGAATAAAACACTTACAACCAAAAATATGGAAGTACTTCAAATTTGGCTTCTTTCCCTGTACCATCTCAAATGGTGTTTTTCCATGCTTGTTGATCAATGTTGCATTTTGTGTAAAGCAAGCAGTTTGCACAGCCTCAGCCCATAAGTAGGTAGGCAATCTTGCTTCCTCTAGCATGGTTTTTGCAGCTTCTAGCAGAGTCCTATTCTTTCTTTCAACAACTCCATTTTGTTATGGAGTTCCAGGAGTAGAAAACTTTTGTTTTATCCCCTTGAGTTTGCAGAACTCTTCCATAGAGCTATTCTTGAATTCAGTTCCATTATCATTTCTGATGATCTTCACTTTATATGTTGATCCTTTTTCCGGCTCCCTCACATGATCAAGAAGAATGGATGGAGATT